>NC_073306.1:119595711-119948398 GCF_027595985.1 Sorex araneus | reverse complement strand
GGACGAGTGGAGATGTTACTGGCGCCTGCTCAAGCAAATCGATGATCAACGAGATGACAGTCATACAGTGACACAGTGAAATACAACACACCATGAAAAGTGCCGGTGATGACAGAGATCATCCTGTTGTACCGTTTCACGGTTTAGCACTGACCGTAGACCAGGAAGAGGATATGGCCACTGCTCAGAAACCTTTCTGCCCCTCCCCCAATGCTCAGCCCATTTTGTCCACATGGGTGACCCTTCCCAGAGGCTTACAGAGCTGTGCCTTTGGTTACCTCTAATACACGGGGGCTGGGGCAATCGCTGTGTGGGCCAAAGAGTGGCCCAAAGGGCTGAGCACTAGCTTTGAAGGTCAAAGCCCCGGGTTTGGTCCCCCTGCCTCACACCACGGTCCCCCGAGCACCGCGGGTGACCCTCAAGCACAGACCAGATGTAGCCCCTGAGCATGACCAGGTCTGACCCCAAACAAGCAAACAAAGCTCAAAGCCCATATGTCCTTTCTGTCCCCACCTGGCCGGGCTCCCCCCTACCCCGCCCCGGCCTGACGCCCCCACTTCGACACGCGCCGATTTCTTTAAATAACCAGCTTGTCAGCAAAATAGCAGCAGTCACACCTCCCGCGCCGACGCCCGGGGCCCCCGCTACTGCGCAGTGCTGACGGCTGCTGTCCCAGCTCGTCGAGGAATCCCGTTCTCCATCACGGAGCCACACTGTCTGTGGTGCTGCTACGGTCCCTCCCGCCAGGCCTGGTCTGGGGGCCGCAGGGGCGGGCACTGCAGGGCAAATCAATTTCCAAAAAGATGCAAATGTTGACAAATGAGTCCTTGCCCCACCCCCCCGCCCCGAGTCCGTGCCTCAGTCTCCCCATGGACATCCCACAGGGTCACCCTCCCCAATAAAAAGAGCCCCCACATATAAAGAAGACCCTTGGTGCAGTGCCGGGCATGTAGCAACTGCTCAAGCAACACTCTTTTCTGCTCTCCAGGTCATGCCTGATGTCCATTTGGTCCCGGGGGGGCTGGGGTACAGGAGCCCGTGCACACGAGGGACTGTCAGACACCGCTCTCCTGAGTCCTTCTCAGCCATGAGCAACAACTGTCAGCGGAGAGGCGGGCCCAGATGGTGGGAGCCAGGACGGAGGGTGAGAGTAAATGATCGGGCCCCTTTCACGGTTATTAATAATAAGGCTGGCATGACACGGCTGTGCAGCGCCTTGCTCTCAGAAAAGCCCTTCTCCAGACATTATCTACAGTGAACTTCACGGGTTTTTATCATCCCCCGGCATTAGCATATGATACATATTTACCAGGCTTCTCCTTGCACACAACCTCCCTCCCAGGGCAGCTGGGCAGCTGCTGGCGAAGAAGGAACAGAAGACCAGGCAGCTGCAGCCAGAGCTGCCCTCGGCCCAGGAATCTGCGGGGAGTGGCCGCTGGCCCGCGCGTGTTCCTGTGGGGCCGGGGGGAGGCGTGTGAGGGGCCGCCTCACTCCGCTCCCTCCTTCCACAACTATCCACGGCGGCCTGATCTGTGCTCGGCACAATGCCAGCTGCGGGCATCTGGGGAATGGAGCAGCTGGTCCTCACACTCGGGATGCCAAGAGCAGGCGGGCAGGCGAACCAGAACCCGTGGCCCCGTGCAGGTCTGCACGGTGGCCAGGCGACCCTCAGTAAGCCCCTTAGCGTCATCAGAGCCTCAGTTTCCTTACCTGTGAGCTGGGCTAGTTTCCTCTGCAGGCTAGTCCAGAGGTTGTAAGGGGGTGAGGACAGGAACCTGGCGGGCCCTCGGGGGCTGTTTCTGGCAGCACGTGGGGAGCTGGTGGCGGGATGCCTCTGGGCTTGGGAGATGCGTGCGTGCATGTGTGCATGAGTGTGTGTGTGCGTGCATGTGTGTGTGTGTGTGTGTGTGTGCGAGACCTGTGTCCTCCTGCACAGATGGCAGAAGAGGCCCACACCTCATCTACCCAATGTTGGGGTTCTGCACGGTGGGGAATGGAGGGGGGACGGGTGGAACAGGCTGGAGGGGCAGGATCCAAGGGGCTCCCCAAGTTGCAGAAACTCTGGGGCGTACCCCCGGCATGGCTGGCTTCCTCGTGGCTCTCTGCTCCCTGGCCCTGTCTGAGTCAGTACCCAGTAGCTCTAGCCCCAGGGAAGCAGGTCTGGGCGGGCAGAGCCAGGCTCACCCCAGACCTCAGCAAGTGGGTTTGTTTCCCTCTGAGACTGTTCTCTCTGCAGGCCAGGGGTCCGCTCCCCCTGGCCCTCCTCCAGGGTCCTGGACACCTGGCTGTGACGAGCAGTGAAACACACAAGGAGCCCAGACACCCCAGAGCTGTCCCAGGGTCATTTCACCAGCATGTGGGCACCACCAGGTGGAAAGCAGGGCACTTCCCAGCGCTGCCAAGCGCCGTGGGCGGGTGGGCCAGCAGCCCCGACCCCAGAACCCAGGCCTGTGAACGCCACGACTTACCAACCAGTGAGCTGAGTGTCGACCAAAAGTGGGGGCCCGTAGGGGACCAGGAGGCGTCACGGGGGAAGCAGGCATAGGACCATGGGCGGCCACACACATCCCTCCAGGCACTGGGTTGGAGGCGCAGCAGGAAGCAGCGTGCGGCAGGGACCTCCAGCACTGCTCACACGGGGACCACGAGGTGCCACCGGCAGGGGGGCGGCCCCGGTGCCTGCAGGAACAGGGTAATGTTAAGTGGAGGTGTCCTGGCAGCACCCCCCCCCACCTCAGACTCAGGACCCCCGGGGATGAGGGACCTGGGGAGCAATTGTCATGGAAACCCCAGTGTGTCTACACCACTACGTTTCCCAGACCGCGCAAGGCTTGCGCGTGTGGGCCCCCGCATTGTTTTCCAGAGTTGCATTTGCATGTCATGCATATTTACGACGCTCTCCCGCACCGCCCACAGAATCCCCCTGCCGCGGGAAGCCCGGCTTCCAAGGGCCCCCACCACCAGCCTGCTTCTCCTCGTCCCTGCAGTGGGCAGACAGAGTCCCAGCTCAGCCTCTTCCTGGGGGTGGGGCCCCTCTGGGCACACGGCTGCCCGTTTCCGGGCCTCAGTTTCCCCACCTGTCAAGTACCTCCTCTGAGGATCAGTGTGGGGAGGGCACGGGCGATGCAGGTGGGGTCCCAGGCTCCCGGCACATGCCTGCCAAGCACCTTCACGCTCTGCCCCCGTGTCCCCGGCATCACCACCTCCATCGCCTCCCACATGGCACGTCTTGTGCGAGAGGCAGAGGGAGACCAGGTGGCCCTCCCCACCCACCGCGCGGGAGCAGGTGCCGCCGCCGCTGCCTGCTCACAGCCGCGGGAACAGGAGGGGCAGAGACACGAAGCCTCGGGCCGCCTGGAGGCGCTGGTGGGCAGCCCCTGCTCCCTGCCCCCTCCTGTGTGTGTGTGTGTGTATATGTATATGTACGTATGTATGTATGTGTGTATGTGTATGTGTGTACATGTGTGTGTCTATGTGTATACATGTGTGTATGTGTATACATATGTGTATGTATGTGTGTATGTGTGTGTACACATGTGTGCATACACATGTGTATGTGTGTGTTTGTGTGTGTGTATCAGGGCATCCATCAGTATCTAGGGGATGCTTCTAGCTCTGTGCCTGGGGGACTCCTGGCACTGCCGTGAAATTATTTGGAACTGGGGGACCATGCGGTGCTGGGGGTGGAACCCAGGTCTCCTGCATGTAAAGCACTCACTCAGCCACTGGGGCTATTGCTCCTGCACCACAATCTCATGCTGAAGGGGAAGAAGTAGCTGACAGAGAGGAAACCTAGCTGGAAAGGGGGCTTGGCTGGGGCTTGTTTGGGGTTCCTCTCCCGCCATTTTTATTGTGGCACCATGGTACCACGGGCCACACCCTTGGTAATGCTCAGGGGTTTGTCCAGCTCTGCACTCAGCAATTCCCCCTGGCAGTGCTCAGGGGACCACGTGGGATGCCGGGGATTGAACCTGGGTTGGAGCACACAAGGCACATGCCCTACCTGCTGAACGATCTCTCCAGCCCTTACGGTACCGTTAATGAGTGTTTCATGCATGCATCATCTGATTGGCTAGCTGCCACCAATGTCCCAAAGGCCTTGCCATCCACCCCCACCTAGGCTGGGATTTGAATTCAGCCTCTGCCCCAGTCCTCCCCTTAAATTACTGTGGGAACAAGGAGGGAGGGACACTCTGGTGGGGGAGGGGCTTCTTCCTGACCCTGCCTAGGCCTTCCGAACTCTCCACGTCTCCCAGATCAGCCTCCACTCTGTGCCAGGCCTCTAACCGGCTTTTACCTCCCTCTCCGGCCCTCCCCGGCACCATCCTCTCTGTCTTCAAAGGGCGAAACGGCGGTATTTCTCCAGGGGGACACACCTCCAGGGGCACAGAGAGGACGAGCAAACCCTGCAGCTAACCACCTCCCCTTGCAGACATCACCACGGAGAAAAGCAGGCATGCGGGGCCGGGAAGTGTTACAGCAGCAGCAGGAGCAGAAAATACTGTCCCCCAAAGAAGGCTCAGAGAGTGGAGACAAATTCCTAAAGACGTGTCAAAGCGTCCCAGCTGCACCACGGGCGGTGAAGACTGCCAGGCATGAAAATGCGGCGCTTGGGAACCTCGTCCCGCTCACGTTATCCTGATCAGGCTGATGGCGCCAGAACCCAGCAGCCAGGGAGATGGGCTGGGAGAAGGGCCGGTGGCTGGCAGAGGGGCCGAGGGGTGGGCATCGGGAGACCCAGCCTGCTGCCCTGCTGCTTCCCGGCGGGGGGCCCGCGCTACTCTCCTGACTCTCCCCAACAGACTGAGGACACACCCGGTCCCGGACACCGTCCCTGCGGGCTGGGAGGGAGCTTCAGACTCTCTGGAACATTTATGTGAAGCGGAACTGGATAGAAACCAGATACAGTGTCTGATTCCACTTCCATGAACAAGAAACCAGATACAGTGTCTAATTCCGCTTCCATGAACATGTCCAGAGCCTGCCTCTCCCGAGGGACAGTATGTAGATGAGTGCGGCCGGAGGGGAGAGTGGGCGGCAGAAAGAGTTTCTTTGGGGGGACTGGAAAATGTCTAAGACGACTGCTGCGGGCGAGGATGGGGGAACAGCGCAGGGGCGCAGAGCACCCTTCCTTCCTAACACCTGTTCCTAAGTTCAAATCCAGGTATCCCGCACGGTCCAAATGTGGTCCTGCAGCTCTGCTGGGATCCTCCGTGCTCCGAGGGAGCACCACCACGCAGGCGCATCAACTAAGTGCCAGCCCCGTGGAGCACAGGTTCTGCAGGCTGGTGTGCAACCCCCAGCAAGCACCACATCTCTGTGTGTGAAGGAATCTGGGGCTGGGGATAAGCAAATGGAGTGGGAGGTGGTGGTGGCCGCATGGCTCTATGGATGCTCTGAGGCCACTAAATTGTACGTTTGAAATTTTGGTTTTGGGGACACACCTGGTGATGGTCGGGGGGCTATTTCTGTTTTGTTTCTGGGCAGGGGTGCTCCTAGAAGTGCAGTGTGTGTGTGTGGGGGGGAAGGTAACATCTGTGCTGGGGGCCGGGCTCTAGACTGCCCGACTCTCTCTCCGTACACTGTAAGTGGGGTGAATTGTGCCCGGAATGCTGACTTTGCGTCAACCACGTAAATGGAACGATCTAACAATCAAATTCAAAGATGTGGCAACTCCCAATGGGCTCTGTCCTATGGGGGTCTCTGGTCTCCAGGTTCTTCTACCGTGGCCTGGGAAATGGGGGAGTGTTTGCCCAAGAAGGCCCCTGCTCCCCCTCAGGCCCTGTACCCCAAAGGCGTCTGCATTCATCTCCAGGAAGCCTCCCACTGCTAGCTGGCTCAGGACCCCTCTTCCATCTCCATCCCGCCACCCGCAATGATCGAAGCGAACCTTCTCCATATCCATTGGGCAAACAACCTCCTCCATCAGACTGGGAGGTGCGTGACGTCCGGGACCACCTCGAGGGGTCACCGTTGTTTGTATGTTCATGGCAGTGTCTGGCACACAGCAGATGCCCTGGAAAGGTCTGCTGGTGGAATGGATGAACAAAAATCCCGGCCTGAGGAGCTCCCCGAAGGCGCCACCCAACCAGGGCAAAGAATTGTCATCATCCTGACTGCGACCCTTAGCACAGCCTGAGGGTCTGGGCTGCGGGGTGAGAGGGGGCACTGGACAGGACTTCTCCTGTAGCTGCCCTCACCCAGGCTACTGGAACCCCAGTATCCGGGCACCTGGAGTCAGCCCACCCTGCCGTGCTCTCCCCAGCACCCCCACATCCCAGCCACTAGCCCCTCCTACTGAACCTGCACAAGGACTCAAGCAGCCGGTGCTCCTCCAGGGAGGGAGCACTGCCATTGTCTCTCACCTGGAACATTCTGTACTCTCGGCCCCTGCTTTCAGTGGAAACATGAGGCGGGGGGCCCAGCCAGAACCCCAAGACACACACAGAGACACACACACACACACACACACTCACACACCCCTCCATGACCTCATTGCACTTTGAATCAAAGCTTTCAGCCCTACAGATGCCAGAGTTGGGGGTGGGGGGTGCATGTCTACCCCTTCCAAGCCTCCCCTTTCTTCTCTGCTCCCCTCCTTGGCCCCAGGCTGTGCACTTGCTCGGCCATGCTCAGAACCTGCCCCGCTGTCCATCCTCCCTCGCTTCCTTCACAACTGTTTTGAGACCTGGCCTTGCCCACGAGAGGCAGTGTAGTTCAGTGGTCAGGACTTTTTTTTTTTTTTTTTTTTGCTTTTGCTTTTTGGGTCACACCCGGCGATGCACAAGGGTTACTCCTGGCTTATGCACTCAGTAATGACTCCTGGTGGTGCTCGGGGGACCTTATGGGATGCTGGGAATCGAACCCAGGTCGGTTGCGTGCAAGGCAAACGCCCTACCTGCTGTGCTATCGCCCCAGCCCCAGGACTCTTAACTGAGGAGCACAGACTGGCGGCCAAATCCAGTCTCTGTCCCTGGAGTGGGCCTAGGCACATTGCTGAGAGGCTGAAGGGGGGGCAGGGGGGAGAGCTAGAGCGAAAGAGAGAGAGGGGGGGGAGAGTGACAGAGAGAGCAAGCGAACAGGAGGTAAGGCGTGGGCCTTGCATAAGACTGTTTCGGCCGAGGCTGGTTAGAATCCTTGGCACTGCAGATGGTCCCCTGAGCACTGAGCCAAGAATAGCCCCTGGGCACTGTTGGTATGCCCCCCTCCCCTGAAATAACACAATGGGAACAACCGCAGCCCTCCCCTGGACGGCCGCTGGGGCTTACGGGAATCGAGCGTGGGAAATATCTGTGCAGACACCTCGCTCCCAGTCATGATCCCGCACGCTCCCAGGCCCTGCCGCCAAGCTCTCTCGCACAGAGCACTGTGCCCCTGCCCTCCCCTCCCCCCCACCCCCAACCCCCGCCCAATGAAGGCTCAGCCCCATAAAGCTGGCTCTGGTCTCTTGGCTAACGGCCAAACCTGGCCCTGGCCCCACAACTATTCTCCACGCTGAATCTGTCCGATGGCACCCCATCTTCTCCTTCAGTCCCTTAGACACAAAACCCAAGGCCGGCTACTAATTTCCTCCAAAATCCTCTCTGGGCTCCTGAGCACTGCCTGGAGTGGTCTCTGAACCCACAGCCAGGAGTAAGCCCTGAGCATCATGGGTCTGATCCCCAAACCAAAAATAAATAAAACTCCATGTCTCTCCCAACCCCTACCCGAGGACCATGAAGTGCTGGGGATGGATGCTGAGCCTTCCGCATACCAAGCACATGCTCTGTCCACTGAGCCCTTTCTCTAGCCCAGAGACCGCTGACCGCTGCTCCAGCCCCTTCTCCGACACCAAGCTCCTTGCTGGGCCCAGTGTCTGCACAGCTGCAGCCTGGACCGGCGGCACAGGGCAAGTCTTGCTCTGTAAGTCACCAAGTCCAAACCCTCTCTGACCCACAAACCCAGAGAATCAGAGCTTCTCAATGGGGTTCGACTCAGGGCTCGTCAAACAAGGAACACCTTCCCCGTGCCTGCCTTCCCAATCCAGACCCAGGCATTTGTGGTTCAAAAACCTCATTTACAAACTGGATTTGCATGAGCCCTTTCAGCTCAGAGCTGGAGAGAGCTGTAACACAGGCCTGGTGGGGTGCCCTCACTCGGGGAGGGGGGGTCTCTCCTCCCGAGGGTACTTTCTCCTCTCTCTGGCCCCTTCTGACCGTGCTACTCTGCCGGAAGTCCGAGGCGGTGACCCAGGCTCTGAGGGAACCTGTCCAAGCGGCCCTTCCTGATGCCTCCAGACCTGGGGACTGGGACGGTCAACAGCCAGGTGGGGACAATGGGGGCGGGGTGAACCCGTGATTCTGCTGACCAGCCCAGATGCAGACTCTCTGGCCACAGGAACAAAACTCGGTCTCTTCCTGTTCCTGGTGGGGGAGAACCGCCCCCCCCCAAGTCTAGTCAAGTCCCAGTGCTCCCCCCCACCTCCCTCTGGTTCTCCTGCCTATATCCTCTTGGTTCTGCTGCACCCAATACACGAGAGGGTATGTGGAGGCATCTCACATGCCCTTCCGGGCGCCCCACTTCTGCCTAACAATGCCGTGTCCTGGGGGGCTCTGTACCCAGAACCACGCTAGCCCCTCACGCAGCCTCGCTGTGCTCCCAACCAGACAGAGACATGCCCCTCCATGCACCCTTCACCCCTCCACTTCCCTTCACTCATCACCTTCTCTGCCAAACCTGCTCCCTCAGGGCCTCTCGGCACCCCGCCCCCACCACCTGCCACCCCCGGAGTCACCCCATCCACTCTGCCCACTTCTCCCTCCACTCACTCGCCCGCCCGCCAAGGCCTCCGAGGCTCCGGGGCTGGTGCTGGGCAACAAGACGTGCCATGGCTACATCCTCACCCTCAAGAAACTCGCCAGAGAGCTGGGTGCTGCGGGGGGACCAGGAATCGTGGCAGGTGAGGGTGTGGGGGGGGCTCCAAGGTCAGGGATCGCTGAGGACACAGAGCTAGGGAGAGGACACAGCGCCCTGTGTGTCCTCTCCCTGTGTGTGGGTAGGGGAGGGGTCGAAGAAGCTGATGGGGGAAGAGGGGTCCATGGAGGTGAGGGTGGGAGGGCCAGCCAGGCTGACTCTGCAGGGGGCATAGCAGCACCCAACAGTTGGGATTTTATCCACGGTATGGACTCTTGGGCCTAGGGAATCACACGCCAAACCTCGCCATCTCACTGCTGTGTGATTTGGGACAAACGCCCTCCGTGTCCCCTACCTGTAAAACAGGGTTGGAGGCCAGAGTGCCAGTACAGCGGGTAGGGCGTGTGCCTTGCACGTGTCCAACCTGGGTTTGATCCCTGTCACCCCAGATAACACCATCACCACGCCACCCCCCAGCCCTGCCAAGTGTGACCCCTGAAGGCAGAAATAGAAGGAAACACTGAATGTGCTATGTAGAACCAAAAATCAAAACAAACCAAAAAAAAAAAGGGGGGGGACTGATAACACAGCTGTGACCCAGGGCTGCTGTGAGGGCCAGCGAGCAAATGCCGGCACACACTGCACCCCTCGGCACTGCCTGCCACAGAGGAAACGCTCGAGAAACAGAGTCCCCTTCTGTTCCTGCGGCTGACCAGGAGGGTTTCCCGGTCAGCTGGCTGGCACAGAGGACCTGCTATCTGGGCTGCGGGGACCCTCTCCAGCAGCTGAGGGCGCTCCAGGAAGCTTTGCGGGCCTCCAGCCTGGTTCTCCAGCTGCCCCCAGCCAGTCCTGCCCACGGCCCGATGAGCTTCCGCTGCCCTTGCCCCAGCTCTGAGGGGGGCTCTGTCCTGATCTGGGAGCCCTGAGTGGCCCAAGCACCGAGCATGCAGGGGATTCTTTCTCGGAGCCTCGCCGTTCCGCAGGAGGCAGAAGGCCCTTTGCTTCAGGCTGCAGAACAAGGCTGAGACCCTCCAAGCCCAAATCAGGATCTCAACCCCACTCTGGACCCGGGGGTCCTTCTGACTTTCTGTTTTGTTTTTGTTTCTGTTTTTTGTTTTTTGGGTCACACCCGGCGATGCACAGGGGTTACTCCTGGCTCTGCACTCAGGAATTACTCCTGGCGGTGCTCAGGGGACCATATGGGATGCTGGGAATCGAACCCAGGTTGGCCGTGTGCAAGGCAAACACTCTACCCGCTGTGCTATTGCTCCAGCCCCCCTTCTGACTTTCTTTCCTGTGGCCGTACATACCTTATAGGTTGGTCCCTTAATTCCATCTGTGCTACCCCTATTTACACTATTTTCATCTGGACCGCCTTGGAATATCCTGGGGGTCTGTGGGGGTCCTATGGCCTCTGGCTGAGAAACATCAAGCTAAATTCTGGTGCATCAGCTTCCAGAGGCCCAACTCTTGCCCCCTCGGTCCCAGAAGCCCCCACAAATGATCTGGGCCTAAAGTCACACTGGGCTCTGGGGTGTGACTTTATGGGCACACACATAAACTTCCAAGGTGCTGAGTCCGGGACGCAGCCGCACTGCCTGGGAAACTGCAGGGCTCTGAGTGGCTTCCAGTCACTCACGCTTTTCTTTTCCCACTGGGAGGCAGATGTGGCGGTACCCGGGGTCACTGGCAGCATGTTTGGGAGACATTGGCAGAGCCGGGCTCCTGCACACAGAGCACCGACCTCTGGGCTGCCTCCTGGCTGCACCCACACGTCCTGACACACGCTCCCCAACCCCTTTGCCAGGAGCCCCGGCCCCTCCTTTATAAAGGGGGGGACCCCAGTACCCTCACGGGAACTGATTCTTGGCTGCTCCAGGCCCCTCAGGAACTAACCACCAGTTCCTGCTCTGGGCCGGGCACGAAGCCGGATGGAGACACGCATGATAATCCCTGTCCCCATGTAGAAGATGCCGGTGGGGGGGACAGGGCCCACAGGAGGGTCTGTGACAGGGTGGAGGGGCACAAGGAAGGTTCACAGCCAGGTTGGAGGGGTCCCAGAGACTTGCTTAGGGTCAGTGGGGGAGCCCCGAAGCCGCAGAGAGGGGATGGAAATGGAGGTTGCACCCCTTCACGTTTTTTTTTAATTATTTTGCTTTTTGGGTCACACCTGGCGATGCTCAGGGGTTACTCCTGGCTCACACACTCGGGAATTACTCCTGGCGGTGCTCGGGGGACCATATGGGATGCTGGGAATCGAACCCAGGTTGGCCGCATGCAAGGCAAACGCCCTCCCCGCTGTGCTATCGCTCCAGCCCCCCTTCACGGTTTGCCCGGCACTCACACACCCACGGCTGCATCGACCACTTCCTCTCCCCAGGGCTGCACCCACACGGGGACTTCAAAGAGCACGTACGTGCCATGCTCCTCAGCACTCAGGGCCTGAGTGGAGCTGTGGGGAAGGGTGGTCCCGGCCGCCCACCAGGGCCCGCCTGAACACTCCCCAGACACTCCCTGGGAAGCACCGCCCAGGACCCCCAACAGCTGGTGCCCACACTGGGGCCCACGGGGCCCAGGAATCAGCTCTCGAGCCTCCCGGGGCTGCTCCCGAAACTGCCCCACAGCTCTGCTGAGGCCAGCGGCCACCCGCTCACGGCTCGGCAGCGCTGCCTTGCAGAGCGTCGTTTTAATGACATTTCACGTAATCCCTTGGTTTCTATTCTGCGCTCGCGGGGCCGCTCGCGCCTGCCCTACTTTCCCACCTCCGAGCCCTCCCGGGAGCGCACGGTTTCTTCTGTCCTCCCAGGGTGCGTGTGCCTCTGCATTTGCCTCTGCATTTCCCGAGGGCGTGCCTGGCAGGGGGCAGGGCCCGGGCTGCTCGGCACTCCTGTGAACTCCGAGCCTGGTGGGGGGTGGGGGGCGACGCTGATTCAGTAGCCCTCTCAGGCACGGACCCCGGATTCCTCATCGAGGCTGTGTTGTGAAGGGCTGGGCCCCCCACACAGACGTTTCTTCTATTAAAGGGAGGCCCCCAATGGTGCCTGGGGGACCACGTGGTGCTGGGGCTCCAACCTGTGCCCCCGAATGCACAGCATGTGCTCTGGCGTGTTGGCGTGTCTCCCAAGCGCTGCTCAGGGGACGAGGAGTCCACTCTCAGGCAGCCGGCTGAAGGTGCCAGAAGGCTCAGTGCTCAGGTCTGAGGCTGCAGTGCCCTGTGGAGCCGGGAACCTCCAGGGTCACACAGGGCTGCTCGGGGGTCCTGTGGCTCCAGGGCACCAACTCGCTTCCAGGCATGCAAGTCACTGGACCCTAACCACTGAGATACCTCCCTGGCCCCTAAAAACTTTTTTTTTTAAATTTGGTTTTGGCCCACAACCAGGTTATTCTCAGGGCTGACTCCTAGCTTCCTGCACTCAGAGGGAGTACTCCAGGTGGGCTTAGGGGACCTAATGGGGTTCTGAGGATCAAACCTGAGTCAGCCACAGTGCCCTGTCCACTGTGCCATCTCTCTGGCATGAAGCATTTCGAGTCTTTTCTCTGTGCCAGGCTGAGGAGGGGACAGGACCAGCCAGTGTCCCTGCGGCAGCCAATCCGACTGCTGAGGATCAGCAGCTGAGGGGCTGGAGCCACGGGGCGGGGGTCGGGGGGGGAGTCAGGGTGCAGACGAGGCTTCCAGGCTGAGGTTGTTGAAGCAACCAGCAGAAGGACAGGGCCCCTGGTGCATGTAGGGCTGTCTGTGACGGAGGAGGGGGAGGAGCACTGCTTTGGGGGTTCTGTTGCACCAACGAGGAGCTAATCAGTGAGCTGGGGGGAGGAGACAGGCTGGAAATGCACGAGGAGGGGGCTACAGTCCAGGGGGTGGGCTCTTCCCTTTGGGCTTGGTCAGGCGTGGATGGGAGAAAGGTCTCCACCCCCAGCAGCTCCGTGGGGCAGCCTGCAGGGAGGGCATGATCCAGGCATGGCCAGCAGTGACCTACCTGGGCGCTGGGAGGAATGAACAACCCACAGATCCCTCGGACTTGTTGCTGGAGGTATGGAGGGTGAGGGACCGAGAGGACAGGTCAGGAGTGAGTGATGGACGGGCATACAGCGACTTGACGAGGGTTGGCAATCTGCTGCCTAGAGGGTCAAGGGTAAACTGAGGCTGGCAGGACTATGCCCACTCCAAAGCAGCCACAGAGAGTATCTAAGTGCACGGGTGTGGTTGGGCTTCGTACAAATACTCTTCACAAGCACAGACTGATCCTGGCCATTGGTTTGCTTACTCCCGAGTAAGGAATAATAACCACAAACGGCATCTCAAGCTGTCTTTCATTTAAAGAAATAAAAAGCGAATGGATCTGAGGCTAAAGAGATGGTGCAGGGGCTAG
This sequence comes from Sorex araneus, assembly GCF_027595985.1. NCBI lineage: Eukaryota > Metazoa > Chordata > Mammalia > Eulipotyphla > Soricidae > Sorex > Sorex araneus. The sequence goes on along the minus strand of NC_073306.1, from coordinate 119,935,136 downwards.
GGCACCTTCCTTGCACACGGCTGACCCAGGTTCGATTCCCGGCATCCCAACAGGTTCCCCAAACACAGCAGGAGTGATTCCTAGTACAGAGCGAGAAGTAACTCCTGAGCATTGCTAGGTGTGGTCCCCAAACAAGAGCAACAATAACAACAAAGTGAAAGGATTAAGCCATATAACCTGAAAAAGCCCAGCATTCTTGTGAACTTCAGGCATGGTTCGATCAGGGTGTTTTCCTGGTATTTTCTCAACTCAGTCCTTCTCTACGTGCTAGCTCCATCCCAAGACCCCCCCCCCCCCCACACACACACCTTTCCTCACTGAATGCAAGCAGCTGTTGCAGAGACAAGATCTATGGAGGCATGAGGGCCTCTTCTTCCTGCTCGAAACAACCTTTATGCCATGTACCCATTTGGGACTCCTCTGTCGCTGCGTCTGAAACATGGAACATCTGATGAGTTTAGCCTGTTCCTCCTGTCCTATTCCTGAGGGAGGGAGGGAGGGAGGGAGGGTGAGTTTCTCTTGAACCCCAGAAATCTCAACAAAAACTAGGGCCTGGTGAGGTGGTAAGGAAAAGGGACGAATGCAGGAAAAAAAACCCAAAAAAACCGAGAGCATGTGCCCCTGTAGGCTTGCCTGTGAATGCCCGTGGCAGCGTGGCTCTTAGCCCCAGGTCCAACGCCCAGCAGCTGGGGTAGAAATAAACCAAGTGCCACAGAACCCGAAGGTGGCAGATCACTTAGCATCATGAAAGGAACAGGGCCAAGAGCACACGCGTTACACTGAGAGGCAGAAGCACACAGAGACCCCCTGAACATTTCCACTTTCAGAACCTTCTAGGAAGGATAAAACTACAGACAGTGAACAAGTCAGTATGTCACAGGAGCTGGGGTGGGGGTGAGGGCTGGGTGCATGAGGACGCTTGGTATTGGCATATCGGTATGCTGGCCACATCCAACAAAAAGGATGGTGCCCAGCCCCCCGGGCATTGCTCTGGGCTTTTCTTCAGATCCTTCCAGAGAGTTCTGCCTGTCGGAGCAAAACAAGAACCTAAGCAAGCAAACACTCCAAGATGAGAACTCTGGCCTGTGAGTGACGCCTGTGAGGAGCGCCTTGGCGAGGCTGCTTTGTTTAAAAACGCTGATGAGGGGGTCGATGAGATAGTGCAGTGGGTAGGGCTCTTCTCGCATGTGACTGACCTGGGTTTGATCCTAGGAACCTCACAGGAGCAATTCCTGAGCACAGAACCAGGAGTAAGCCCTGAACACCGCCAGGTGTGACCCCCCCAAAAAAACTGAAGGAGAATAAAAGGCTGATGAGGTACAAGGAGGGTGAGGGGGACCCCCAGAGGATGATGGCATCACCGATGGCAGGGGTCACTGGGGACACAGGGAATGGTGGGAGGGATTTCTGCAAATTGGGAATGGCACCCAGGAGAGCTGTGGGGAGGCTGGAAGCCTGGGTTCTGGTCCAGAGGGACCCAGTGAGGTGCTCCCGGAGAGGGTGGGGTTTGAGGAGGGACCCGGGCAGGAGGCAGAGAAGTCAGCTGGGAAGCTGTGCAGGTGCCTGCTGGGGCGAGGAGGACTGGGGGTGGGCACCAGGGGAACCACGGGTCCTGAGACCCCGAGAGTGACCCAGGCCCCATGGGGAGCTCAGGAGCTCGGAGCCATGGCAGCCAGGAAGAGGAGAGAGCAGCGTGGCCGGGGAAAGGAGCAGACCAGGACTGCAGCCCGGGGGAGGAGGCTGGGGGCGGGGCAGTGCCGGCACCTCAGGCCCCCCTCCCCCCCCCCCCCCCCCGCTCCTCTCGCTCCTGGCAGGAGCTGCCCCGTGTGCCCTAGCCGTGTTGTTGTCAGGGTCTCCGCATGGGGCATGGGCTGGCACTGCCCACCAATCAGGACCAGGGCCAGGCAGGTCACGGAGGCGGCGGTGGGCAGAGCAGAGGGTGGTGCCCAGCTGCCTGGGCATTGCACGCTCTGGGCTTTGCTTCAGACTCTCCTTGCAGAGAATTCTGGCCGTCGGAGCAAAACAAAGAAAAAGTTTGGGGCTGGGGAGTGCCTCCCACACAGGACGCCCCCTGTTCGATCCTGGCACTGCATGGTCCCCTGAGAACCGCCAGGACTGACCCCCACAAGCACAGAGCCAGGAGCAGCCCCTGAGCACGCCTAGGTGTGAATCCCAAACAGCAACGCAACCGCACGAGTCTTGCGGCCTGCAAGAGGGAACACACTCAACTCCGGGCGGCGGCCACTGGGCAACCTGGAGGCCTGTCAGCTGAGCGGGCAAGGGACTGGCACTGCCAAGGCGCCCGAGGGTCCAGGTCTGCCAACAGCCTCTGGTTTGCTCTTCCTCCTCTTCCTCCTCCTCCCCTGTCCCAAGCCAGTTCCCAGGGCTGCAACAGCTGACAGACAGAGTGGATCAGAGAGGCCAAGAGGCTCCCACAGTTAAGTGAGGGCACAGCGGGTCTGCACCCGGGCCAGCCTCTAGCGCCTGTTCCCCTCTGGCCCCTGAACCCCGACAGAGAATGCCAGAGGCGAAGGAGAGAGGCTGGAAAGGGCGGGGCTCTGCATGGCTGCTCCCCTGGCCAGGGCCAGCAGGTCCGAGGCCTCTGCCCTCCCTCCACTGAGCACGGAAGCGCCCTCCAGGTTCTATGATCTTCCGGGTGGGGAAATAAACGTTGCAATATAATATGAGTCTCCTGGTAGCTCCCCAGTGTTGGGGAGAAGGCGGGAGGGGGTTGCTGGCTCTGTCCCCCCGAGTCCCAGAGCCACTGTGCCCGAGACCCAGGGTCCCGCTAGGACAGAGGCCCGGAGCTGCTCACCCCTCGCTCTCAGACGTGAGAGGCCGGGAACAGCAGCTGATCTCAGCCCGAGATCAGATCTCACCAGGCTCCCGGCCATCATCCTGGCAACCTGTCATAACTGGGACCCCCGGGCCCCCAGCACCTCCCTAGGAGCGCCATCAGTCTGCGAGGCAAAATCTTCCCAAAGGATCCAGAGACTGACTCAACCCCGGCCCTCTGCAGGCACAGTCCAGGCGCTCTTTCCCCCCGACACACGGTGGGCCGGCCCATCTTCACCCACAAGTCACCTTGTTGGCCCTAGATCCTGACCCCTTTGAGCACTCACCCCCATGCTCCCACCTCATGGGAGATGCGGTCCACTGGGGGTGGTGGGGAGACACGTTCTTTCTTTTGTTTTAGGGCCAAACCTAAAACAAAATAAAGTGGTGTGGTATAAGGGGGTGACTTCCAATGGTGCCCAGGGGCCGCTTGCCTCGGGTACACAAGGGACCCCGTGGTGCTGGGAAACAAAGCCGGGGCTCCCGCCTGCAGAGCTGTGCTCCAGCCCTCTGAGCACCCCCCACCCCACAGAGGACCTGTAGACCCAGGCAGCTGAACGCAGGGCTCCCGCCTCCCAGGGCGGCAGGATGGAGTAGGCGCTGACTGTCCCTGGGGCTCAGGACGGGTGAGCTCACGGGAGACCTTCCGCCGCCTGGGCCATAGACGTGAGACACTGACCCACCGCTGCAGTGGGTTGCAGCCTCCCAGCAAGAGAAACGGGCACAGGACTGGATGGGGCCAGTCAGCCCCACCAGCCAGCAGGGCTAGGAGGACCAAGAAGGTCTGGTGCCCTCACAGGGACACATGGATTTCTTGTCCCCAGGCACCAAGCCCAGTATACTCGCTGGACAGGGAGCCCGAGGGGGAGAGGGCCAGGGCAGACTTGCCCCACCCGTCACTCTGTTCTCCTAGGGGCAGGACACTGGTGTGGAGACCGCAGATCTGAATCACGCTGGAAAATGCTGTCCCCTGGAACCAGCTGAGCCTCATGGCCGTGGGGACCATGGACTCTGCCCTACAGAGCAGGGGGCCCAGGACCTTCAAGGGTCAACTCTTCCCTCCAGGGCCTCGAGGCTTCTGTGCAGGGGGGCCACGACCTGCAAGGTGGGGCTCCAGGGGGTGTGACCTGGCCGGGGTCACACTGGACAGAGCTTGGGGTGGGAGGCTGTGTGGCACCAGGGGTCCCACTCAGGGCTGAGCGACGCTGAGCTCTTCCCCTGGAGCTGTCACCCCAAACCCTGGATGGCTGTGTGCCATCATGGGGGCCCACGTTTCTCCCCCCTGCAGCCTTGACCCCGAACCAAAGAACCGAAAGGTCCTCTGACAAGGCATGCCCGCCCTCCTCCACCCGCCAGGACACCGCCCCGTCACAACCAACCTGTTTGGGTCACCGGGTTCTCTGCACAGGTTAATTTCTGGGAGCAGATTCCAAGGTCAGGTGGGAAAGAGCTCCAAGGGGAGAGGTGGGTGGGAGGACGCGGGGCTGGGCGGAGGGAATGGGCTCAGGGGGCGGAACAAACTGGTGCCCGGCCTTTGAGTGACTGACGGCGGAAGGAGGAGAAGGTGCCGGTACAAGGAGCCGCCTGGGAGGCCCCTGGCGACCCAGATAAACCCCACCTACTTCTCCGAATAGATCTGCCGCGCGCTTCCCACACCACACGCCAGGCACAACCTGTCTCTGCCCCCGCCACTCTGTGCCCGCTGCAGCCCCATCCGCGGTGCCATCTGCCCCTTGCAGCTGGGTGAGCCCTCCCTGCTCCTCAAGACCGGCGCACGACCCCCTGCTCCCGGGGGCTGCCCTGGGCGCAGACTTCCCCGAGAGGAGCTGTGCTGCCAAGATGCCTCCAGGGCCATCAGCCCCTAGGGGATAGGACAGTTTGTGGCCGAGTCCTCGAGGCAGCCCTGGACCCCAAAGATTGGGGTGCCTGGGGAGGCTACGGAATTCTGGACTCAGCCCACGGAAGCCTGGATCCTGCGGACCCGGCAGGGGCAAGGGATCACTTCTCCCAGTTCTCCGGGAGAGCCGAGTGCGGAATCCGCAGGCCTCCGAAGCCGCTGCCGGGGCCCTGGTGTTCTAGGGGCGGGCACAATGGGGGACCAAGGAAGTTCTGCTCAGGGGCGCGCTGTCAACCAAGCCCCCCACAGTGCCCTCTGGGCTGGCACAGAAGCTCGGTGCTCCAACCATCTGATCATTCTCCACAACACCCCCTGGGAGCCAGGTGCTGTCTTGCTCATCTCCCTGGTGGGAAATGGGAGAGTTAGGAAAGGCAGGGTGCCCTTGAGGCCTCTCAGCCAGTGGGCAGCAGAGCCGGGCTTCGACCCAAGCTGGGAGGGTCCCAAGCCTGCACTCACTCAGATGGCTGCACCGGGCCCCAGCCCTGGCTGTGGCTGTGGCCAGACAGTCCATGCCTGGATTCTCCCACTGGCCAGTACATGGACCAGGTGCCTGCTTGGACGACGGCACGTGGAGAGAGGAGAAGCCATCCACAGCAGGAGATACCTGGCGGGCTTCCTTGTTGCTGCCCGCTCCCCCCTCCCTTGCCTCTGTTTTTTCTCATCCACATAATGGAGCAGTGGGGTTTTTGCAGCTGGACTGTGCCAGGAACCCAGCCTTCCTTTCTCTAGGCCTCAGTGTACCCTGTAAACAGTGGGAAACAGGGAGATCAGAGCCAACAGCGACCCCAGAACCTCTCGAAGTGCATCTCGCTGAACTTCCCAAGGTCTAGTTAGCCTGGAGTCTCTACTGTTGCCATAGTGACACTGGCGAGTGGTACCTGGGGCCTCCAGGAGTGTCTCTGCCCCCAGCAGAATCACTGAGCCGGGGAAGGGGGCAGAGGGAAAGTGGCCCCCCTGGTTTTGCTAGCACGTGGTGCTTTGCTCTTTCCACCTGGCAAGGGTGGTGCGAAGGGGTCCACAACCGGCCCCCTCACAGAAGCTGCCACCTAGACCAGCCGCGAGTGCTGTCCATGGTGCTGAACACCCAGCCGCCTCCCAGAGCAGCTCTGCTGGGGCTGGGCATTCAGGAAGGGAGACCAGGCAGTAGCCAGGGCCAGCTGGGTGCCACACTTCCCCGCAATGCGATCTTGAGCTTCCCCCCATCTCTCTCCTGCCCTCACGTGTACAATGGGGACCGTCACCATGCCGACGAGGCCGGTGTGTGGGGGAGTACAGGTAGCACGCGGGGCTGGGAGGCCTGGCGCGTGTGAGCTGGGAGTGCCGGCGTATACGGGTGCCAGGATTCAGGGAGGCGAGTTTTGATTCTCTGCCTTCCGTGTGCCTGGTCTTCCAAGAATTTTTACCTGCTTCTGTTCACAGCCTCTAAAACGGGGACACAAATCCCGATGCTTCGAGAGGGGACGTCAGCTGACCCACTGTCACACAGTTTAAAAATAAGTGGGGAGCCTCCAAAATTACAGAACCCCCCCCACACACACTGCCCAGATGGGGAAATTAAGAGCCAGAGAGGAGCTCAGCTAACCACGTCATCTCGGAGCCCTAGGGCCACACCACGCTGTGGCGGCGCGGGTGTCACCCCCTCGGCATGACGGAGGTGACCGTCCGAGCCTGCAGAAGCCCACAGTGCGAGCAGGCAGCTCCCTCGTGGGGCGCCCTGCCCGCGGAGAGTGCTCCGTCACAGGCAGAGACCATGTGTGTCAGTTGCAGCCACGCACCAGCGGCTACTCAGTCCCCCCTCCCCGGTCCCCGTGCCCTTGCCAACAGGCATCTGAGTGCCAGGAAGAGGGAGGGGCTGGACCAGGCTGATGGAGCCCCTCCGCCGGACATGCACCCCAGCTGCTCCCGCCCGGACATTCTGCAGAGGGGAATGCCTGTTTGCACATGCAGCTCCATGTGATGGGGGCTGGGGGCTTCTCCCCGATTCTCCCCAGGGGGGAGGAGGCGGAGCCCGCATATCTGGTGGGGGGCCACAGGCAGATGAGGGGCACAGAGACCTGCCTTTCCACTCCTTCGCAGCTGCGTGACCTTGAGCAAGTCACAAAGAGAGTCTGAGGAGAAGCAGCCTGCCTACAAAAGGGATTCCAGGGCCCTGATGTGGGGGCGCTGAGGGTACCAAGCACGGGAGCAAGTTTCTGGGGAAGGGGGCTCACAGGGGAGCAGAGGCTTGAAGGTGACATCCCGGGGGCAAGATGCAGCCCCGGGCTCACTGTCCCCTTGCCACGCGCCATTTCTCTGCACCTCTCCAGCTCTTTCACAGAGGCATGACGAGGACATGCCAGGGGAAGCCGTGTCCACACCTCAAGAGCTTTCCCAGGGTGCGACCCCCAGGCTGGGCCCACAAGGCCCCGAGGTTCCGGGCAGCACCGGCTCCCTTCATGCCCAGGAGACACTGTCTTCACTCCCCTAGCAGCCAGGCCCGGGCTGGTCGCCCCAACTCGCCCCCACCCCCCAGCTGCTGGCTCCTCCCCATCCCTTGGGGACCAGGATGAGTGGCACCCCCTTCTGAGAAGCCTCTCTGGCCACCCCAGAGCCTAAAGTAGCCCCCAGCACTGCACATGGCTCAGACTTGGGGGTTTTTGCTGCCCTGGTAGGAAGAAGCTTCTGTTAGCACACAGTGAGTACAGTGTCTGGGCGCTGGGCTGTCTGCGGGGGCTCCTTCCGGCTGCCTGGGCAGGAGAATCCCTCTGTTGAGAGGCCTTGGGGAAGTCACCTTTCTCCACTGAAGTTACCTTCCTGGGGGTCCCAGCCTGCACAGATCCATTTCTGGCTTCTGAGCTCAGAGGGCTACTTTCTGACAGTCCAATCACACTCTAAATCACGGCTGATTCCACAGACTAGTGTGGCTGCTTGGAGGTCACTGTGTGAACCAGCTCTGAGGGGAGCTGGGCCAGGCCGACAAGGTGGGGGAGACTGACCCTCATGACCTCCTCTCACCTGACCAGTCACCCAAGTCACACCCACCTTGCCTTTCCGCCCATCCCCCCCAGCCCTCAGTTCCCAGGTCGGAATGGTGCAGGAAGCCCACTTGCACCCCATTATGAAAGGGGCGTCCAGCCAAGGTGACAGAGCAGGAGCATGGGGACCCCAGACTCTAGAGCTTTCCTCCACGGGGAGATCCCAGCCTGGGCCCAGCACCCAGTCCCCAGGACACCCTGAGCGGGCAGTTGTGCCCTTTTGCTCCCCACGGCCAGGGGGTCTTGGGATCATGCCCAGTCCAACAAGCCCCTTTGTTGCCACTATCCAACCTGCTCAGAGAAACATGGAGAAAACTGATGCTGAGCCTGCAAGGCCAGCCAACAGGAAGGCAGAAGCTGCAGTGGGGCCTGCTGGGTGCTCAGGCTGAGGCCCCAGAGGCACCCAAGACACCGGCAGACCCACCCTCCATCGTCCAGGCGAGCCTGGGAGAAGCCTGGCCTCCGTCTGCTCAACCAACTATCAAACCACTATGGGGTGCACTGCTGAACACAGCTTCGGAGGGTTCCAACACCTTGTGCCTACTGAGTGGGCCTACTGTGCGCTCCCACTGAACGCTCCCACTGAACACCTACTGTGCACTCCCAATGAATGAGCCTATTGCGCACCCACTGAGCAGGCCTACTGCGTGCTCCCACTGAATGGGCGCACTCCCACTGAATACACCTACTTTGTGCTCCTTCTGAATGCACCTACTGTGCAACCTACTGCATGAAGCCACTGTGCACCTCCTACACATGCCTACTGTGTGCTCTGAGTGCATGAGCCTCCTGTGTGCTCCCACTGCATTTGCCTGCTGTGTGTACATACACCTACTGTGTGCCTGCTATGTTCCTACTGGGCACCGACGTTGTGCCGACTGTACCTATGGCATGCGCCTCCTGCATGCTTTGGTGTGGAGGAAAAGAGGCTGACAGGAGAGGCTGCTCTGCCTGCCTCTCTGCAGGAGCCAGCTCCATTCCTCATTTCTAAACAGGACAGACGGAAAGTGCCTCTCTGGAAAGGCTGCTTCAGATCAAAGGCCGACCAAGGTGGTTTCACTGGGCCTGGCACTTAGCATTTGCTCAGTAAGTGCCAGACAGTTTTACTGTCCCGTCTATGCTAAGCAGAGCCAGGGGCCACAGGAGAGCACCAGACAAGATGGATGTGAACTCTGAGCTCAAGGCTGAGATCTCAGCAAGAGGGGAGGGACAAAGCTAAGGATACAATCACCTCCATGATCCATGATCCGTGATCCGTGCCAGGGCATGGGACAGAGCACACCAGAAGGCCAGCACTGAGTACCAGAACAGCAAGCCTGATGCGCGCGAGCGCTCAAGGGAAGGCCAGAGGGCATAGCCATGCACACACACATGCATGCTCACACAGGTACGCACATATGTACACAGGCATACATGCACAGGTATGCACACATGTACAAGGTCTGCACACATGTGCATGCACACGCACATATGTATACAGAGATATGCATGCACACAGTTACGCATGAACACATGCGCCCAGAGCTGGGAGTTCAAGCACCTGGCAGCAGCCTGTGTAGGGGAGTTTAGAACCCGGGAGGGGGTGGGGGAGCGTCTCCATCTCCTTGTCTAGGTGTGGAGGGGGTTGGGGGTGGCAGACACGCTTGTGAGAAAGCAGTAGTCTAGGGGAGCTCTGGGAGGAGCCGGGGCACACTGGACCCAGGTTACTCCCCTGCGACCTTGGCGTGCCCCCTTCACCCCCTGCTGCTGACTCAAAGCTCCTGGGGTACCTGACTCATGGCCTGGTGACAGCTCATTATACACCCCCTCCTCTACCCGCTGGGGGGCAGCCCCACACCCACTTCTCAGGCTCCTTACCTGCTCCCGTCGTCCCGCCCAGCCTGCCTGGGGTCTCAGATGGAGGCAGGAGGAAACAGCTCCCCCTACCCCCCACCTCTTCCCTTTCCCAGACCTGACCCTGCGTCCTGCACAGGTGAGCAACCCGCATCTCCCTCTGGGGTGCCTGTTATCCGAGTGAAACCAGGGTTGCGTTACTGGGGGCCTGGCTGCAGGGAGCCCCCATTACACCTCCGTGTGCCCCTGGAGGATGAATTGTGAAATCCCGCTCACGGGACCTCTATCCGAGCCAGACACCTGCAGGCGTAATTCCTGAACACTGGGGCACTGACCCTGAGGCATGAGGGGGCTGCTCCTTCCCACTCCTGCCTATGTCCCTCTTTGGAAACAGAAGGGGCGTTGGGAACTCAGGTCTCTGTCGCAAACTGAAGACGTCACCCTGCCAAGGCCCCATGGGTTCATTAGCATATTTATGAGGAGTGACCTGTGCTCATGAATATGCTAAGCAGACACCTGGCTACTCCTGCCTCCGGCTCCCACCTCCCCCATTCAGCCTCAAAGGCCCCTTTCCAGGGGGCTCTTCCCTCTGCCTCCCTGCCTTCACCTCTCCTGTGAGTTGTAACCTGCTCCTGGCAAAAACAGCCTTCAGAACACCTCCTCCCTCGAATGCCTCCAGGAGGCTTCCCACAGTTGTGGTACTGGCTGTTCCCTGGTCAGATTTTGTGCAACAGACACAGTGACCCCCTCTAGCCTCCATCACTGGGGGTCAGAGTGAGCGCATGAAACCAGGCCCTGGGCTCGCATCAGCTCCCGTTATTCCCACTGTTACTCCCGCTTTTTGGGGTGAAGGCTGGAAGGCACCCCCTCTCACTCAGCCGCACCCCTCCTGGGACCAGCCTGATTCACAGGCACATGTGAATAACGGGTGGGGCTGTCTCTCCGGGTTTGGACCCTTGGAAGAAAAACTTAACCTTCCTGAGTCCTAGGTTTAATTTTTTTTTTTTTTTTTTGGCTTTTTGGGTCACACCTGGCGATCCACAGGGGTTACTCCTGGCTCTTTACTCAGGAATTACCCCCTGGCGGTGCTCAGGGGACCATGTGGGATGCTGGGATTCGAACCCGGGTCGACCGAGTGCAAGGCAAACGCCCTACCCGCTGTGCTATCGCTCCAGCCCCCCTGAGTCCTAGGTTTAAACTGCAAATTGAGTTGTGGGGTTGCTGTCTAGCAAGAGAGGCGCTGCGCTGCTCCTGTGGATACCCTCTGTGCTCCCCCTGCCCAGACCTCCAGGTGGAGCCAAGGCCAGTGACTTCTGCAAGATCAGCCCTTGGAAGGGCCAGGGTGCGGGCAGAGAGGCCGGGGCCAGAGAAGGGTGTCCCTGTACCAGCATGGGGGCCACCATCAGACCAGGCCTCTGCGGACAGACAGGAGCGGGTGGGTGGGAGCTCTCCCCTGCCCCCCAATGCCAGTCCCACCCATACTGAGAATCTTGCAGTGCCACCATCTGTGCTGAATGCCAGCCTCCCTTCCAGACCCGGGGACAGGACTCCTGTGGAGGGCAGGAGGGGGGCCCAGAGTGTGATGTGTGGAGTGGGAGCACTGTCGCGAGGCACTGCCAAGGGAGAGTAGGGACAGGGGCTCTGTGAGGAGGTGATGTCTGAACCCAGGGCCACATGAGTGCCAAGGAAGTTCCTGGCAAAGCATCAGCAAGTGCAAAGGCCCAGGGGTAGAGATGAGTCAGCTAAGAGCTGACCTCCAGGTGGCATCAGTGGCCCACTGGGTGCCTGTCTCCTGTCTCTCAAGGGAGGCTGCCTGGAGCTCAGATGTCACAGCAGATGTTCATGAGATGCAGACTGACCCGCACTTCACAGGGAGCCAGGGAGGAGGTAGGGAGCCTGGCCACGGGGCAGACGTCCGAGAAAAGGACCTGCCCTGGCGGCCACCTGCACACCAGAGCTCTGCCCTCTGCTGGGCCTGCAGGCGCCTGCGTGCAAACCAGCAGCAGCCAGGCAGAGAGCGGGAAGAGGCTGCAGAGACGGGTGAGCTCCAGGGAAGACACTCGTACACTTGCTTGTGGAAGGGGGCTCCGGGTGGGCACCGCGGGCCGGGAGTCAGCTGGTGTGCGGGCACAGAGGGACGCACGCACCGGGCGCGCCTGGCTTGCCGCCCCGCAAGCTGAGAGCCAGAGCACAAAGCCCAGTGTCCCTGGCGCTGAGCGAGCTCCTGGCGGCCCCGCTGTGGTCCCTGGCATCACACACAGAGAGAACGAGGGACAGTGCACGGGCAGGGGTGGGGTCCCATGCAGCCTCGTGGGCCCCCAGAGACCCCAGGCCCCCAGTCCTGCGGCCTCTGTTTACTCTTCTGAGCAGCCTTAGGAGTGGGGCCAGGACCAGTGCCACTGCTCAGAGGAGCAAACGGAGTCCCAGGCGCAGGGTCCTGTAGCCAGTACGTGTCAAGACTCAAAGCCAAGTGTGGCCCTCAGCTTCCTGCTAGAGGGCCCCGGGCAGGGGGTCGGGGGTGGACCCCAGTGACAGGCCTGTCCTACACAGTCTCCTGCTGTCTCCTGCCTCGGAAGGAGGCTGAGACAGCGCCTGCCAGGGGTCTCTGCCCCCCCACCTCCCTGGAAAGGGCTACGCCCTCCCCCCAAACTACACACAGAAGCCCCCTGCTCTGTCAGGCACGGAGGACGCTTCCCAGCCTCCGCCCACCTGCCCCAGGGGCTCAACCTGCAGCTTTAATTAAAAGGCCTTTTCAACCGATTAGCAGCAATAATAATAAAGCCCCAAATAGGAACAATAAAACAGTAAGAGTGTCGGAGAATGGAACCCGGCACCTGGTGCGCTGCCACCCCCAGGGGGCAATTTGGGGCACAGGCAGGAGGCAGGATTTTCACCTCCGGGAGACAGGCAGGGACCAGGGGAAGCCCCCTGCCCTTCCGGAGCCCAGCTGTCCATTTGGGGGCAGCATCTGGAGGAGGACCCTGGGGCCGCAGAGCCAGTGAGGGGGGCAGGGCCCGGGGCTCAGCGGTGGCGCAGGAAGGACAGCTCCGGGGCACAGGGACCCACTTCCATCTCCCGGGAGCCCCCAGACTGCAACAGGGGGCTCTGTGTTCCCCAGGCCCCGGGCTGGCTTCCTCCTCCCCCCTCCCCTTCCCCTTCCTCCTCTTTCTGCCCTCTCTTCGCCCCCACTTCATTTTCCTCCCCAGCCCCACTTCTTCCACTTCCTCCTCCTCCTCCTCTCCCTCCTCTCTTTGGCCCCTCCCCCTGGTCTGGGTCACCCTCACTTGCTTCCTGAATGAGCCCTTTCTCCCCCTAGGGTCTTGGCAGTTTCCCTACAGGAAACCCCCTCCCCCCCCTCCCCACCCCTACCCCCAACCTCCCTCGGCTCCCTCTCACTACATAGCCCCAAGACCACGGGCCAGTCCCCTCCAGCCCCCAGACCTCTACGGGCTCTCTCTCCTTTGTCCCTTTCGTGCCTACCTTCTGCCCTTCGCCACTGGCACTATGAGGGCAAGAGCCATGCGCATGGTGCAGCCACCAGGAGCCTGGCACTGAGGCTGCTGGCACCCAGCAGATGCTAGCTGGCCTGTGCCCACTGAACAGTCTCTCAGACTCTCCTGACTGTCCACCAGCCACAGAACTGCGGCTCGAGGAAATGCAGGCTCAGCCCAGTGAGAGGTGGGGCCAGGGGTCACCAGGCTCTCCCGGGCTTCTGCGCCCAAGGCCTCCACAGGCAGGACCCCTAAGCCTTAGCCCCTCTGCCTCACTCGGTGCCGGCAGGCACCAGGGAACCCCAGAAGTTGCCTGGCTCTGCCCACGCCCACTTGGCAAATGCCCTTGATGCTTTTTCAGTAGCAAGCCTGAGCTGAAACTCAGGATTCGGCGCCTGCAGCCCCTTCTTGGGGGGCTTTCCAGGCCAGCTGAGAGATGACAACCCCACATTTGACCCCTTACCCACCCTCCCCTGCTGTGTGGCCTTTGCAAGTATCCGGGGGAAGAACCAGTTTCAAGAATATGGGGATTAGCTTATCTTACAGGCCGCCAGGAACAGGAGGTGACTGGGGCAGGAAGGTGGATGGGGAGCTCAGAGAGATGGGTGGGTGGGATGGTGCAGAAAATCAGCTTCAGAGAGGAGGTGATGGGGGACTAAGTTTGGAAGAATGAACAGGAAACTGCAACATAGTGAGAGAACGTGGGTGCATTTGAGGCAGGGCAGAGAGCAGACAACTCTGGGTGTGGCCAGCACTCAGTAGGACACTAGGCTGCAGAGAGGTTTTGGTTTTGTGAAAAAAAAATTATTGAAAAAAAAGTTTATTGGCTTTTTTTTCCCTGCTGGGGATGGAACCCAGGCCACATGCATGCAGAGCACGCACTCTGCCGCCCAGATGCACCCCTTAACTTCCAACACAAGATCGCACACATGCACGGATTCGGGGAGAAGTGGATTCGAGCAGGCTGAGTCGAGTCGGGGTCACCCACCACGCTTCCCCGTACTTATGTCCTCTCTGTACCGCGGCCTCTCCCCTGCCCCCACCTTCTAGAGCTAACGGGGCAGAGTCTGAGCCCCCTGAGAACAGGCGCCAGGGCTGGAGGGAGCCGCTCTCTCGTTCACTAACTAGCAGAAAAAGAAAATTAAGTCTTTTCCCAGCCAGACGACATTTCCTGCAGGGGAGAGGGTGAAAATTTGCTCCGGGAAGGAAAGAAAGAGTCCCCTGTCTGGGCTTCCTCTTTGAAGCCCCATGAATATACATGGCAGTGGGCAGAGAGCGCTCTTTGAGATGCTAAAAAGCTGCCTTACCTTCCGAAATTGAGGTCACAGGCCGGGAGGGGGTCTCCACTGGCGGTGGGGTGGCAGACTCGAGAGGGGCCAGCCCACCCTGACACCCCCCCAACTCTTCCCCTCCCCCCACCCGTGCCTCCTAGCCCTCCAGTTCTCCAGTCTCCCCTGAGAAGTGGGGTCCTGGGCGCCCGGGGCTGTGGGGACCAGCTGACAGTCCTGGGCGGGCAAGACGGCCGGGCTCAGTGGAGGCCTTCGTGGTGGAGGAAGACAGGGCTGGCAGACCCCCCTCCTGGGTTCAATGCCTGCTCTGCCACTACCTCTGTTTCCCTGTCAGTAAATTGGGAAGAGGCCCCCTGCTCCCGGGGTGCTGGGCAGGATGAAAGGGGTGATGATAAATGTGCCAACCGCGACCGAGCGAAGACAGTCCTCGAGGCGTGGGCTGTCAGCGCGCCTATGGCTGGGAGCAGGAGTGACAGCTGGCCCTGCTCACTCACGTCCTGGACGATGAGACGCAATGAACGGGGAGGGAGGGAGGAAGGGTAGGCACCACCCAGCCCACTCCCCCCTGAGCAGCACTGCAACGCTAGGCTTTAGCACTGAGCCACGGGTCCACCCGAATGAGTATTACAGGGAGCCTCTGCCAGCCGCCCTGAGCACTGCTTGGGAGTCCCACCACCCCCAAAAAAAGAGGGAGCCCCGGATGCAAGGGACCAGGTCAGCTCCTCAAGCCAAGTTCTCCTACAGCTCTGACTCGACTGGCTAAGCCTAGTCCTGCCTCCAGAACTCCAGAAACAGCCCAGTTTCTGCCACCTGCCCCGCCCCCCTGCGCTTTCCCAGCCACTCAGAACAGTTTCCTTAGCACACAGTAGACAGGGGAGGGCCCAGGTGGACCGAAGGAGCCTGGTGCCAGGGACCCCTTCTCAGCCCTGTCCCCAGGAGCAGGGCCAGGCCCGACCCTGACTGACTGACCAACAGGGCTTGTCTGGGCAAGGGCCCAGCAGCCGGAGCCCGCGACCCGACCCCTCGTGTTGCCTGCACTGCAGGGCTAATTGGGACAACTCGGAGCAAAGGGAGTTAATGAGGCGGACTAATGTCCCCCTGTTGTGCGGTTTTCTCCTCAGGAAGGGCCCAGAGGGGATGAGCCTGAGCGTCTGGGTAGCTGATGTGTGTGTGTGTGGGGGGGGGGGCTGACCCCAAGCCAGTGTGGCCCCGTGGCCTCTCCCTCTTCCCCGTACCACAGGGACGGAGCAAGAGAGCAGTGGACAGGGGAGCCTGAAGAGATGAGCTGGGAGCTTGGGGGGCTCACAAAGGCAGCCCCTGCAGGGGCCTGTCTCTCACACCAGGCCGGTGCTCTCTCTGCTCCTGGCCACCTGTGTGGGATTCAGGGCTGCAGAGATGATAGTTGAGGACAAATGAGAGCAGCAGCAACAGCCCACAGGAACTGTCACAATGAAGCGCCCCCTCCTTCTTTTTTGGGGGGTGTGGGGGGCACACTTGGCAGTGTCAGAGGTTACTCCTGGCTCTGCACTCAGGAATTACTCCTAGGGGTGCTCAGGGGACCATAGGGGATGCCGGGGATCGAATGCAGGTCGGCTGCGAGCAAGGCTAGCACCCTACCTGCTGTACTACCTCCTTGACTCCACACCCATTTTATAGATTGAGAGAGCGAGACGGAGAGGTGAGCCATTGGCCAGGGCAGGGAGGGAAGGTCCCAGGGTCTGTCTCTATTCTCCAGTGCCTCCCTCTGGACCCAAGACCTGGCTCTGGCCTCTGGGCAGGGGACAGGCTGCCTCCTTCCTGGGCCCCGCACCCCGCCCCTCTGCAGGGGCAGCCTGGGCTCCTTCCTCTCTGGCTTTGAACTGTCCCCTTTAATCTTCTTTCACTTGGGGGCCACACCCAGAGGTGCTCAGGACTTACTTCTGGCTCTGCGCTCAGGAATCACTCCTGGAGGGGTTCA
Organism: Sorex araneus; assembly: GCF_027595985.1. Classification (NCBI taxonomy): domain Eukaryota; kingdom Metazoa; phylum Chordata; class Mammalia; order Eulipotyphla; family Soricidae; genus Sorex; species Sorex araneus. The sequence continues at coordinate 119,918,820 of NC_073306.1, read as the reverse complement.
GGGGACCATACAGGATGCTGGGGATCGGACCCAGGCAGGCCCCGTGCAAGGTAAATGTCCTACCTGCTGTATTATCTCTTTGGCCCTTCTTTGTGTGTCTTTCTACTCTGGTTTCTTTCTTTCTCTCTCTCTCTTTCTTTCTTTCTTTCTTTCTTTCTTTCTTTCTTTCTTTCTTTCTTTCTTTCTTTCTTTCTTTCTTTTTTTCTTTCTTTCTTTCCTTTCTTCTTTCTTCTTTTCTTTCAGGGGGGCTCTTTTTTGGGCCACCCCCAGCAATGCTAAGGGGTTACTCCTGGCTCTGCACTCAGGAATTACTACTAGCAGTGCTCGGGGGACCATTTGGGATGCTGGGAATCAAGCCCTGGTTGGCCGCGTGCAAGGCCAAAGCCCTACCCGCTGTGCTATCGCTCTGGCTCCTACTCTGGTTTCTTTTCATTAATATTTCTTTGTTTTTTTTTAGGGGGTGAGACTTCCCAAGTGGTGATCAGGAGGCCTGGGGAGGCCCCCAAAGGCTATTCTCAGCCAGCTGGGCTGGGGGTTCATTGCAGAGAACTGAGGACTATTGGGGTCCTGCAGTGCTGGGGGGATCTGGGACCACCTCCTCCACCCCCCACAGTGCTGAGGCCCTCCAAGGCCACACCCAGAGGTGCCTGGGAGCCCTGGAGCCAGGATAGAGGTTGGGTGCACATGTGCTCTCTGGCCTGTCTCCCGATCGCTAATCTGTTCACGTTCCAAACTTCCCAAGACCTCTCCTGCCAGTAGCACAGGCTCCGAGGCTCCGAGGGGGCTCCCCCGGTACGCAGCAACCTGCTGACAATCACTCTACCCCACACAGGGTCTCAGTCTACCTGTGCTGCACCCAGGTGATGTCGGAATTCGGGTCTCTGTTTTATAGAAAAGCAAAGGGCGGTTCAGAGAGGCAGACTCACCCAAGGTCACACAACGGGTCACGGGGAGAGCCAGACTCGAGCCAAAATCTTTCAGCTCCAGTAATCCAAATTGTTTACCGAAGCTGGAGTGGCACAGTAACAGATGCTAAGCTCTTTGCAAGGAGAGTAACAACGGACATCCTCGCCAGCGGGGTCTAGGAAGGCCAGGCTCTCCATACCCTTATCCAAAATAGGAGTATTTAAACCTGCCGGTTTCCTAGACAAGCAAGAGGGAGCACTGTGGTCTCTGCGTATGGGGTTTTCTACCTCTGTGTGGCCAGGCCCCAGTGACCCGAGGTCTTTCCGGCTGGCCATCAGCACAAGAGGTGGCGAGAAGGGGCAGAGGCACAAAGTGAATGGCCATAACCTACCCACCTAACCCTTGCCACTTGGTCACCCTCAACATCAGAGAGAATCAGGCAGCCCAGAGCCTCCCCAACACAGTGACAGAGAGCGGGACGCCAAGCTTCCTCCTGGCTCTGCACTCAGGAATTTCACTCTGCCACATGAAAAGTCATAAAGTGACAAACAACAACCTTCAGAGTCAAGAAGTTCAAGGTACCCGAGGCCAAGAAATATGAAGCGGGACGGGGAGACAGCCCAGGGACGGGAGAGCATGCTCCGAAGGAGGTGGCCCTGAGGTCACCCACCCCCAGCTCCACCTCACACGATGCTGGGCCCCAGCTCTGCACAGCCCGGCTCAGGCAGGCAGGCCCGCCAGCACCGGAAGTGGTCCCCCAGCCCCTTCAGTACTGTCCAACCCCCGCAACCTTTTGAATTTTTAAATAAAATCAGAAAGAAACATGACTAAAATTACACCATGGTAGATCATAAATGAATTGCTCAAAGCCAAAGATGAAGGGAAAAAAAATAGTCTATAAAAGTCAGGTGGGGGTGGGGGAAGCCACGTAACAACCCGGAGGAACAAAGATGAACGAAGATAACGACGGCACATTTCTTGTCAAAGCCAACACAAGCAAGAAGGCAGGGAACAACATCTTTACAGTGCTGAAAGGAAAAATAATCTGTCAGTTTAGACTTCTGTGTCCGGCAAAAACAACTTTCAAAAGTGAGAGGCAAAATAAAGACCTTTTTCCAGACACAGAAAAACTAGAAGAATTCATCGAGAGCAAATTGCACTGTAGGAAAAGATCAAATCCTCCAGGCCAAGGAAAAATGGTGCCAGAGACAATTACGGACTCCAGAAAGGATGAAAAGCATGGAGAGAATAGATACATGGGTAAAATGGATCACGTTTCTCATCATCTGTATCTCTTTAAAGGATAACTCCTGAAATAAAAGAGGAACAATAGGGACCAGAGAGATAGTGGGTAAGGCAGGCAGCCGACCTGGCATCACATATTGTCCCATCGTCCCACCCTAAATGATCCCTAATCTCAGAGCCATGAGTAAACCCTAAGTGCTGCTGGTGTGGTCCAACCCCCAAAAGAAAATTAAAAAGTAAAAATAAAAGGCTTAGTAATAATAGTATAAAATTAGACATTGTTATACTATCAAAAAATAGTTGTAAGATCACTGGAAAGCAGGTTGTGATAAGTTAAAGATGTATAACATGACCCGATAGCAAACACTAGAATATCGAAAGAAATAAGTCTAGCTAATAATTAAATAGAATTAGGAAAAAATATCAATCCTCAAGACAGAAAAAGAATAGAGAGGGACAGAACCTGAGGCCAGAGAGAGAGTTCAGCGGACAAGGTACAACCTTGCGCATGGCTGACTGGGGCTCAATCTCTGGCACCCGCATGGTCCCCCAAGCCCTGCCAGGAGTGATCCCTGAGACAGAGGCAGGAGTAAGCCCTGAGCACACAGGATGTGACCCCCAAACAAAGCAAAAACCAACCAAACAGAAACCCACCCAAATTGACAGAATCAGTAGAAAACAAATAGTAACAAAACAATTTTGGTGGGGGGCACCCGGCGATGCACAGGGGTTACTCCTGGCTCTGCACTCAGAAATTACTCCTGGTGGTGCTCAGGGGACCATATGGGATGTTGGGGATCGAACCCGGGTTGGCTGTGTGCAAGGCAAACGCCCTCCCTGCTGTACTATCATCGCTCCAGCCATAAATAAAACAATGTAAAGATAACCATCTTACCAAACACATTGCATGGAACTATCTTAATCAAAAGGCTGAGATTTTTAGATACATGAAAACCAGATGCAATTATATGCTGCCCACAATAAACACACTTCGAGGGCTGGAGAGATAGTACAGTGGGTAGGGCGTTGGCCTTCCATGAGGCCAATCCAGGTTCGATCCCCGCCCCCCATATGATTTCTCAAGTCCCACCAGGAGTGATCCCTGAGCTCAGAGCCAGAAGGAAGCCCTGAGCACAACTGGGTGTGGCCCCTCCTTTTTTCTTTTTCTTTTTGGCTTTTTGGGTCACACCCGGCGATGCACAGAGGTTATTTCTGGCTCTGCACTCAGGAATTACTCCTGGCAGTGCTGGGGGGACCATCTGAGGTGCCAGGGATAAAACCCAGATTGGCCTTGCACACAGCACCTCAGATGGTCCCCCAAACCCTACCAGGAATAATCCCTGAGACAAAGCCAGGAGTAAACCTTGAGCATGGTGGGTGTGGCCCGAAAATAAAAAGAAAAAAAGAAAAGAAAAGAAAGGCACTTCATATTGATAAAAAGGCAATCAGGACATCATGAGAAATAACAGCCCTACATATGCAATTAGTTACTATTCTTACAAATATATTTAAAAAATATAAGAATGGAAGGAAAAATAGACAAATAACCAGTTATAACTAGATATTTTATCTCTCTCTTAATTGATAGAAGTAGAATTGATAGAAGTAGAGCATCGAAGAAGTGGTTAAGAGAACGAAGAACCTCCGACTCCAGGCACATCTTTTCGATTCCACTGTTCTTCCTGAACTAACATATGCCTCAGAGACCTGGGCCCTACGCAAACAGGATGAGAATGCTATTAAGGGTATCCCAAAGAGGAAGGAATCCGGAGTTCTGACCTCCGTCGACGGTCAAGAATCAGGGACGCTGTCTCATTTGCCAAGGCATCAAAAATCAGATGGGCCAGTCATGTAATGCGATTCAGAGACGACCGCTGGACTAGAACTGTTACCGGCTGGATTCCAAAGGATGTCAGAAGACCTCGTGGCCGCCCACCAACTAGATGGTCAGATTTCTTCGTCAAATCCCTGAATGAACGATTTGAGGCTCTTCCTGTGCCTGGAGCAAGCAGATATCATTGGGCTGCACTAGCACGCGATAGGGACAAATGGAGACGTTACTGGTGCCCGCTCGAGCAAACTGAAGATAAACGGGATGACAAGTGACAAGTGATTAATTGATAGAAGTATACGAAGACAAAGAAAATAAATAAGGATACAAAAGACTTGAACAATATTATCAGTGTGACCAAACTTGTAGCACACTATTCCCTGTAACAGCAAAATGCATACTCCTTTTATTTCTATTTCCGTCTTTGGGATCATATCTGACTCAGGGCAGAAGGTATGGGGAAGTGAATGTACTTGCTACATGCCTATATTAATAATGAAGAAAGGTTCCAAATCAATGGCCTCAGCTTCCACCTAAAAGGAAAAACAAAAAAGTTAGCAGGACCAGTTAAGTCCAAACTAAGTTGGGGTAGGAATGCATTTAGCACTGTCGTCCCGTTGCACATCGATTTGTTCGAGCGGGCACTATTACCGTCTCCATTGTGAGACTTGTTACTGTTTTTGGCATATTGAATATGCCACAGGTAGCTTGCCAGGCTCTGCCGTGCAGGTAGGATACTCTAGGTAGCTTGCTGGGCTCTCCGAGAGGGACAAGAAAATAAAAAAATCAGAACCAAAACCAATAAAAGGGAACATAGAAGAACAATAGGGAAAAAATTAAGTGCCACAAAAATCAGGTTATTTCCAAAGATCAATAACATTGATAAAATTTGACCTAAACGGATTTAAAAGAATAAACTTCTATAAAAGAGAAGTCATAAATGATCAATATCAGGAATGAAAGAGGTAAGTAACATCATTACAGATTATAAAAGGATATTAATGGGACTGGAGTGTTACAGTATAATGGGTAGGGAGCTTGCTTTGCATGTGGCTGACCTGGGTTCGATCCCTGGCACCCGATATGATCCCCTGAGCCACCAGTAGTGATCCCTGAGCTCAGAGCCAGGAGTAAGCCCTGAGTACCGCCAGATGTGACCCCTCCTCCCCCAAAAAGGATACTAAAAGGGACACTATAAGAAAGATAATCAAGACTCAAAACTTACTACAAAGCAGGAAAAAAAAACCAGAGCTGTGTGACATTATCAGAAGGACAAACTGAGGGAACAGAACTGATAGCTCAGGAAAAACCAACCCTCACACTTAACACTTGCTGTTTGCAACAAGGGTGCCAAGATCATTCAACTGGGAAATAACAATGTTTTCAACAAATGAGAACGGCACAACTAAATATACACATGCAGAAGAATGACACCGAGTACTTCACACCAAGTACAAAATTAACTCAACAGGATCCAAGACATAAATGTAAAAGCTAGAGTTTTGCTGTACTGGGGATCAAACCCAGGGCCTCACACATGCAAGGCAAGTGAGTACCCCTGAGCCATATCCCTGGCCCACGGCGTCCATCTTCATGACCTTGACCAGACTTCCTGGAGAGGGCACCAAAAGTGCATGAACAGAAGGAAAAGCAGGTAAACTGGACTTCAGCAACATTAAAGACAAAGCTTACATTTTTCCCCCAAAGAGCACAAAGAGAGGGGCCAAAGTGAAAACACAGTGGGTAGGGCACTTGCCTTGCACATGGTTGACCCAGGTTCGATCCCCGGCACCCCAAATGGTCCCCAAGCACCCTTAGGAGTAATTCCTAAGTGCAGAGCCGGAAGTAACCCCTGAACACAGCTGGGTGATGAGCCCAAAACTTAAATAAATAAATAAATAGAGAAAGCCCATAGAATGGGATAAAATATTTGTAGATCATGTATCTAGTAATAGGTCCATATCTAAAATAAATAAAGAACTCTGACACCTTAATCATAAAAAACAAGAAGTCCAATTTGAAGAGGATTGATGAATAGACATTTCTCCTAGGAAGATAAGGCGGGTGTGGTGTGGTGGGGTGGGGTGGGGGCAGGCAGAGGATAGTACAGTGGGTAGGGCATTTGTCTTACCAGCAGCCAACCTGGATTTGATCCCCATCACCCCATTCTGACCCCCTGAGCACCGGCAGGAATGATCCCTGAATACAGAGCTTAGGAGCAAGCCTTGAGTTCTGCCAGGTGTGGCTCAAAAACCAAAGAAAAAGAAGATATGGGGTCTGGGATGTAGTTCAGCAGGTGAGAACTTGCCTCCTGCATGTAAGGATGATTATGGGTTTGATCCCAAGTTATATACACAGGGACAGGATTCTTCAAAGGGTAGAGCAATGCTGTGCGTGTATATTCCGTTTCCATCCCCAGCACTTCCTGGGGTCCCTCAGTACCAGCAGGATGGCCACTGAAGCCCGTTGGGTGTGGTTCCCACAACAACCAACAAAGTGAGCAAGAAGATATGCAACTTCTCAATACACACAAATAAAAGATGCTCAATATTATAAGCCACCAGGATTACATTTTTTAAGAATGCAGATACTCCTTTCTATCTCCTGGGATGGCCAGAATTTAAAAGACAGACATGAACGTGGCTGGGAAAGACTCAGGAAAACTGAAAAATAAGTATGAAATGAGGAATGGTGCAACCACTTAGATAAGCAGCTGGAGGGGCCGGAGTGGCAGGACAGGGACAGGACACTTGCCTTGCATGTGGTTGACCCAAGTTCGATTCCTGGCATTCCACATGGTCTCCTGAGCACCACCAGGAGCAATTCCTGAGTGCAGAGCCAAGGGCAAGCCCTGAGCATTACCAGGTGTGACCCCAAAACAAAACAAAAAAGCAAACAAACAAACAAAAAAACCCCATAAGCACATGCCAGCTCTCAGAAGGTAAACCAGACCATATGGACAGCAATTCTACTGCAAGATAAGAACCCATCAATGAATCAAATATGTTTATGGTAAGCGTAGGCCCCGGAGAAGTAGAAATCACAGCAGTGGTTGTCATGGTATGGGGAAGGGGACAAGGATGCGAATCAGCACGGAGGGCCTTTTGGAGATGATGAAAATGTTCTAACAGTGACTTGGCGATGGTTGTACAACTCTAGAGAGAATGATCTTAAAAACGGCTATCTGGGACTGAAAACCCAATCCATGAATTAGGGCACTTGCGTAAAGCCCAGGACTCTGGGAGTGGCTGAGGGCATCCCGAGTGTGGCTGGAACAACGTGGGTACCCCAGGACCACAGGGCACAAGCAGCACCACCTCCTCAGGCTGCACATTAAACTGTGGCTCCATTACCCGAGATTCACCTGCAGCCGTCCACCCCCCCCAAAAAAAAACCTCAATAATTTGTACACTTCAAATTTGTGATTTGTGGGATAATTGTGGGATAATAACATAAACAATAACTCAAGAAAGCTGTGTTTTTCTGTCCTTTTTTTGAGGGGGATTATTGGGGTTCTATCTGGCAGTGCTCAGGGTCACTCCTGGCTCTGCACTCAGGAATCACTCCTGGCGGTGCTCTGGGGAGCATATGGGATGCCGGGAATCAAACCCAGCCGGCCAGTGCAAGGCAAGCGCCTTATCTGCTGTGCTATCACCCTGGCCCCCAAAACTGTGTTTTTCTTGAAAGGAATATTGTGAGTAACTTGATGCCACTAAACTTGACCACTCAGATGGGTTGGGCAAATTCCTGGAAGATAACACATTATCAAAGCCCAAGTAAGATGAGAGAAATGACCTGAGAAACTCTGTATTTATTCAATGTACTGAACTGGTAGGTAACACTTCCCTGTGAAGAAAAACTGGAGCTCGAATGGATTTACTAGGGAGTCTGCTAGTGAGACACGCTTGGGAGAATCATCTTCATTCTGCATTCTGTACAAACTCTTACAAGAGAGAAGGAAATGACTCCCACTTTGCCTTTGGGTCCCGATATGGAGCAAATACGATAAAGGAAAAAAAAAACACAGAACCACATCCCTCATCATCACGGTGGCCCAAATCCTAAACAAAATCATAGCAAATCTAATGTGGTGAGGTGAGCTCATTCTCGGGGGGTAGGATTAGTTGAACATTTGAAGACCAATCAAACCGGATTCATCATATTAACTGACCAAAGGGTGGAATAAAAAACAAAACAAAACAAAATAAGAAAACATGGCATCATCTCAAAAGACAGAGATTTGTCCCTGACAAAATCCTGCCTCCATTCCTGATTTTAAAATCCCCAGGAAACTGATAGGACGAAACTTTCTCAACACGCTGCAGGGCAACAACAAAAGCCGACATCACAACTCATCTTCGAAGATCAGAAACTTCACACTGGGCACCAGGTAAGGACGGTCACACTCAGGCGTGCTGGGGACTCTCGCCGGGAACTCAGACCCCAAAATGAAACAAAACACATTCAGACTGGAAAGTAAGGAAATTTCTCTTTATTTCCAGATCAAAATGCTCACACGTATAGAAAACCTGACAGAACCGCCTCCCCCACAAATCTATTAGAACAAGTGTGACAACCAGGGTTCGAGGTACAAGAGCAATGCAGAGGCGGTGTCAGCTCTGGCCCCAAGAGAGGGCCCAATGGACTCAGCGAGTGCTTCGTGGGCCCAAGTCCTGGGCTGCACGGTCTCCGGGTATCGCCGGGTATGGGCCCCAGCCAAAAAAACAAAACAAAAAACCACAACTGCATTTCTATACACCAGCTATAAATAATCAGAAGTTAAAGACTGTAAGCCCCAGTTAAACAGAACAAAAATATGAAATGCATAGGAACCTGATCCAAGATGTTAAAAACCTGGATATGAGAACTAAATTACTGCCGGGAAACGTTTTAGTTGGGTGCTCCGAAACAGTGCTCAGGGGGACCTAGAGACCACTCCCTGCAACCTTTGGCCAACACTGTCAGATGGATCAGAATTCGGGTCCAGTGGCTTCAGCGCTGCTCAGGCCCAGAGGTGCTGGGGGCCACAAGGGCTACTCGAAGCAGCACTCAGGGGCCATGCAGTGTCAGAAGTCAAACTTGGGTGCTTGTCCCTGAAACGCATGCACCCCGGGCCCCTTCGCTATCTCCCCCATCCCTGAGAAAGTCCTTCTACATCTAAATAAATGTAGAGATAACTCGAGGGCCAGGGAGATAGTACAGTGGGTAGAGTGGTTGCCTTGCAAGTGGCTGATCTGGGTTAAACCCCCAATATCTCATATGGTCCCCTGAGCACTGCCAGAAATAATTCTTGAGTTCTGAGCCAGGAGAAATCCCTGAGCATTGCCAGGTGTGACTCCCCACCCCCAACCCCACCCCCACCACACACACACCACCAGACAAAACAAAACCAAAAAACCCAAAATATGTAGAGATATCTTGGCTCATGGGTGAGAAGATTCAATATTATAAATAGGTTCACTCTGCCCAAACTGATCAAAATAGTCAAATAAATCTCAGCAATAATCTCGACAAGGGGCCGAGAGATGGTACTGAGCATGAGGTGCTGGTCTTGCAAGCGGCCAGTCCTGGGCTCAATCCCTGGGATCACATGGTTCCCCCCAAGGATGGTGGGGTGCGACACCGGAGGCCCAGCCCCCTGCACCACGGGACGGGGCGGCTCCAGTAGTCTCCAGCACTGTTAGGCTTGAGCAACACCACAGTCGAAGGCCGGGTGGCCAAGAATCAAAGGGGACCCCCCGGGCCTCCTGAGCACCACATGGGACCCTGCCCCTCCAAAAAAAAAAAAAAACACAAACTCAACAGAAATTTTTGAAGAAACTGATAAGCTAATCCTAAAATGCATGTGGAAATGCAAATAATAATCATCAAACCAGCTTTATAAAATATATGGAAAATTAGAGGGTGTGATTTCAAAGCAGTGTAATCGTGGTAAAAAGGAAGACAAAAGATTAACGGGCGGTGGGGGGGAGAGCTAGAGAGAGAGAGAGAGAGAGGGAAAGAGAGAGAGAGAGACAGTATCCGGAAACAGCCTCACATGTACATGGTTAACTGATTTTTGACAAAGGAGCACAGACAGTGCAATAGAGACAGGAGATTTTTCCCTCCCAACAAATGGTGCTAGAATGAACAGATCTTTAGAAGCAGAGTGAAATGTAATTCATATCTTAGACTCATACAAAAATTAGCTCAAAATAAATCATAGTTCTAAATATGAAACCCAAGTCTGTAAAACTTCAAAAAGAGGACTGGAGAGATAATACAGGCAGGGGTTAAGGTGCTTGCCTCGGGCGCAGCTCACCCCAGTTTGATTCCTGGCACCGCAGATGGGCCCATGGACACCGCCAGGAGTGATCCCTGAGCACAGAGCCAGGAGTAAGCCCTGAGTATAGCCAGGTGTGACCTCAAATCCAAAGAAAACATACACTAGACCATTATAACTGTGAGATAGGTAAAATTTTCTTGCATAGGGCAGCATCAAAAGATATTCAAAAAGGGAACAAATTGATAAATTGGACTTAATCAAAATTTAATGCACCTGTGCTTTAAAACATTCTCTTTAGGAAATGAAAAGATAACCACAGACTGTGGGAAATGTTTGCTAAATATGTATCACTCATAGTACTCATAAAGGAATGCAAAATGCATCCTTGAAACTCGGTAACAAGGAAATTACCCAATTTTAGAATGAGCGGGGTGGGGGCGGGGCCGAGGGGGTGGAGGGACAGCACATGGGTTGAGGCACTTTCCTTGCATGTGGCCAACTGCGGCTTATCCCTGGCACCATATATGGTTCCCCACACAGCCTTCATGGAGATTTTTAAGCACAGAGCCTGAAGTAGCCCGCAAGCACCATCAGTGTGGCCCCCAAGCCCCAAAGTCCAAAATAAAAATGGGCAACAGGGAGGCTGGAATGATAGCTCAGCGGGTAGGGCGTTTGCCTTGTACGAGGCCGACCCGGGTACGATTCCCAGCATCCTATATGGTAATTCCTAAGTGCAGAGCCAGAAGTGACCCCTGTGACCTCTGTGCATCACCAGGTGTGACCCAAAAAGCAAAAAAAAAAAAAATGGGCAACAGGGTTGAAAGATAATTCAATGGGTTGAGTGCATGATTTGTACCCAAGAAGCTGGGGTTCAACCCCCAGCACGGCACAGGCCCCTAGGCACTATACCTCTGAGCACTGGATATAGTCCCCGAGCACTGCCAGAGGCAGCCCCCAAATAAATAAACAAAAATGGGCAGCAGATTTGAACAGAGACTTCTCCAGAGAACACTTCTCCAGAGAACAAATACACATAGTAAATAAGCTCAGGAAAAGATGCTCAAACATCCTTGGTCTTAGAGGACTGCAAATTAACTCCACAATACGTTGTCAGATCAATTAGAATGTTTAATATTAGAAAGATCCACTGTTCCAAGTGTTGGTGAGAATGTAAATAGTAATATCGCTTTTTAAAAAAACCACAGGCAATTTAGTAAAAAGTTAAAATACGGAGGCAAGAGAGACAGCTCAGAGGGCCAAGCCCATGTTTTGCAAGCAGGAGGCTGGGATTCATCCCATGAGCACCACCAGGAGCAATTTCTGACACTGAGCTGTGTCCAGCCCAGAGCACTGCTAGATAATACATTAATAAATAAACGAATGGGGGGAAATGTCAAACATGCAAGGATGGAGATAGCTCGAATGACTAAAGGACAATGACTTTGCACACAGGGCACCTGGCTTGGATCCCCAGTACTGCATGTTGCCTGCCCCAAAGAGCACCACCAAAGGGCCACTCACAAGCATCTCCAGACGAAAAAGTTCAACACAAACTTACTGCATTGTCAAGTCCATTCTTCTCCTAGATATTAAATCCAAAGAAGTGAGGACATATCCTGAGAGACTGGTACATAGTTGTAGACGCTTTATGCACGAGAGCCCTAAATCCACCAAGTAAAATGATTAATGCAATTAATATGAAATACTATGCAGCAATGAAAACCATGGACTACTGATATGCGGTACCACATGAATGAATCTCCAAATAATTATAAGAGAAGGGGGAGAAGCGGGAGGAGGAGGAGGAGCACAAGGAGGAGGAGGAGGAGGAAAAATCTTTAAATAATTGTAAGAGGAGGAGGAGGTATAATTCTAGACGTTTCAAATGACTGCTGAGGAGTGAGAAGGGGCAAGAGCAGATAGGGCAGGGAGTAGGCTGGGGGGAGCTGCTGGCTGGAGGAAGGACCCAGGCCACAAAGGAACTGTGGGAGGTGATGGGCACGTTTACTATCTTCACGGTGTCACAGCTTCCTGGCTGTATATACTCATAAAGAGATTATCAAATTCACGGGCTGGGGTGATACTATACTGGATAGAGCACTTGCCTTGCGTGCTGCCGACACAGGTTCGATCCCCAGCATCCCTTAAGTCCCTCCAAGAGTGATCTTTGAGCACTGAGTCAAGACTGAGCCCTGACAATGAGCCTGAGCACCACTGGTTGTGCCCCTCCCCACCTGCCCCACCAAAATGGTTATCAAATTAAGCACTTTTAATATGCATGATTGAGAGTACATCAATCGGTCCTCAATAAAAGCTGGTTTTGCAAGAAAAATCAAAGCTACTCTAGGGAAAACAAGATTAAATAAGGATACCTTGACTGGTTCATTCAACTAAGAAAGTTCTAAAGTTCTTTTAGTCTTGAGACATTCAACTCATCTGTTTTAAGATCCATAATCATTTATTTCCAGAATGTAAACACACCTCATTCTGTCATTTGAAGATAACTGTACTGCGATTCTGGGCTTCGCTGGTACCAAGGAAGATGCTATCACTCTAAATCATTTCTCCTAAAATACAACGCCCATAAACTGCGATTCATCACCTCATCAATCTCCATTTCTTCCCTCCTAAACACAAAGACTCTGATTCCATCATCAGAATGTAAATCAACTCCTTCTCTTTAGGGAGACACTAAACATCATGTGTAGGAAGAGTTTTAAGTAAGACAGGGGCGAAGTGCCTCCACCCCAGAGGAGAAGGGAGGGAAGGTACAGGAGTGAAATGCACATGTGTCGGGAGGGTTCCTCCAATCTCAAAAATAAAAGATGACCCATGGAGAACTGAAGGGCACCTCAACGCCTCGCACGGCTTCTGCTGGGGTCATTCTCCTTTCATAGTTTTACTCTGTTTACACTCAACACTCAGTGCTGCTCAGGGCTTACTCCTGGCTCTGTGCTCAGGGGTCACTGCTGGTGGTCTCGGGGGATCATACGGGGTGCCAGGATTTGAACCTGGGTCAACCGCCCCCGCTCTCTGCACTCTCCGACTCCAGTCCCATACATTTCAATCCTTCATCTTTCAGTAGGCCTTGCTTTTCAAGTAACTTTAGGTTTTCAGGAAAACTCAGCAGAATCTCTGTGCTCTCTCAGTCCCTTCCCCACCCGCACACACAGGTTCCCTATGATTAACACGGTGCATTAGAGGGGTGTCTTGGTTACCATGGAGGGGCCCACACTGAGACGTCAGCATGAACAAAAGACCATGGTTTGTATTAGGACTGGTCCTGGGGGCTGTCTGGTGCCTGGGGGGTGGGCTCCAGAGCTCCACCGGGCTCCGGGTGATCTGGTGTTGATATCTGTGGACACTACGTGAAAAACTCCCAGAAGTGTCAGCACTCTAAAACCTCCCTGCTCTCTACCTACTCCTGCACCCCCGCCCGCACCGCGCCCTGGCAACCACTCATCTCTCTACTGTCTTGATAGTTTTGCCTTTTCCAAAATGTCATATAGTTGGAATCACACACTATGTGATCTTTTCAGACTGTCATCTTCCACTTGGTAATTGTGTTTAAATCCTCCACGTCGCTTTTGGCGGGCTGATAGCTCATTTCGTTTTATGGCTGAATAATATTCCGTTAAACATATTACCACGATTTACCCATTCATCTGCTGAGTGGTATCTGGTTGCTTTCATCATTCTACCTTTTCTTTCCTTTTTCTTTTTTTTTTCTTTTTTTGGCAGGGGGCCACACCCGGCAATGCCCAGGGGTTACTCCTGGCTCTGCATTCAGGAATTACTCCTGGCAGTGCTCAGAGAACCATATGGGATGCTGGGGATCAGACCCAGGTCAGCAAGCCCTACCCGATGTACTATTGTTCCAGCCCCCTCGTTAGTCTATTTTTAAAAATTAGTGGTGTGTGTGTGTGTGTGTGTGTGTGTGTGTGTGTGTGCACGCGCGCGCGTGCGCACGCGTGCATAGAAGATGCCAAGGTCATGCTCAGTGGTGCTGCAGAGGAGGGAGACATGAGGTGCCAGGGATCAAATCCAGGGCTTCACCCATGCCAGGCTCAAATCCAATCCCTTAGGTACATCTCCAGTCTCTCTCTCTCTCTCTCTTTTTTTTTTTTTTTTTTTTTGCTTTTTAGGTCAGACCTGGCGATGCACAGGAGTCACTCCTGGCTCTGCACTCAGGAATTATCCCTGGCGGTGCTCAGGGGACCATATGGGATGCTGGGAATCGAACCCGGGTCAGCTGCGTGCAAGACAAACGCCCTCCCCATTGTGCTATCGCTCCAGCCCCTCCAGTCTCTGTCTTCTCATTAAAAACATAATAAATCACATTGGGCCTGAAAGAACTCAGTGGGCTGAAGACATGCTTTGCACACTGGAGTCTGGCTCGATCCCTGGGGCCATGTGGCCTGAGTGACCACTGGGAGTGACCCCAGCATGGAACCTGGAGTAGCCCCCAGGCACCACCAGGTGTGGTGCCCTCCACACCGCACCCCCCCCCCAAATCAAAACAACAAGAGAAGAGTCTGTATGTGCTGGCAGCAACCTGCATGCCCACGGCACTGGGCTGGCATGAGACGGGCTGACGAGGTTCCCAGCAGCTTCCCGAGGAGAGCTGTGTCAGCACGGAGGCGAGGACGCGGAGCAGCTGATGCCCAAGGTGCCGGAGCGGGGTACAGGGGGGTAACGGAGGAGCACAACCGCTCGGAAAGAAGGGTTGGCGGGCTCCACTCCACTTAAACATATGCATCGTCCGTGACCCAGAAACTCCAATCCTGGGTAGAGAGTCAACAGAAATAACTTCTACGTTCTCCAAAAGGGACGTGTAAGAGAGTTCTGAGCAGCGCCATCTGTGTGGGCAGTGAAGAGGGTGGAAATGTCTATTCACAGCAGACTGATGGGCCAGGGAGACGGCGCAAAGGGCTGGAGCACAGGTTTCGCAGGCAGGAGCCCCAGGTCCCATCCCTAGCACTCTGGAAGCGGCCTCGAGAGCACTGAGCCAGGAGCATCAGCAGGCGTCACACCTACCCTCCCGAACAAAACAAACAAAAACAATAGAATGAAGCATGAAATATTCATATGATGGGGGCAGGAGCAATAGCACAGCGGGTAGGGCGTTTGCCTTGCATGTGGCCGACCCGGGTTCAATTCCCAGCATCCCATATGGTCCCCTGAGCACTGCCAGGAGTAATTCCTGAGTGCAAAGCCAGGAGTAACCCCTGTGCATGGCCAGGTGTGACCCAAAAAGCAAAAAAAAAAAAAAAAAAGAATCCCACCCCCCCCCAAAAAAAATATTCAGTCCATGGAATTCCAGGCAGTGATGGAACAGAATGATCTACAACCCACAGTGACCTGGTTAACTTCCACAGAAAGACGGTGAGCAAAAGCAGACGGAACCAAAAGGGTCACCCCGAATGATTCTATTTGTACTAAGGTTCGCAACAGGCAAAGCTAAGCTATGGCTTTAGAAGTCAGAATATTGGCTGACCTCGAGGCGTGAGGGGAGGGCAATTAAAAGGGCAAAGGCATGGCAGAATCTTTCAGGAAAATTGGGAATAGCCAGGTCTGAATGGTGTTACCAGGGTTTTGTGTGTGTCTACAAACACACACCTAAATCTATGCATGCGCTCTTGCATGAGACAGGTATACAAATCTACACAACGTGAAGCTACGCCACATACTTAGAATCTACACATTCCAAAACACACCAGACCTCAGAAGAAAGGTTTTAAATAGCCATTCGTGTGTAGCCAGGGGCCAGCGCCCAAGGGGAAGGAAGCCTAGGTGAATGGGAGTAACATGACATCACGGGGCGCAAAGCCGTCTACCTCAACAGCGGCACCGGAGTCCCTTCCAAACTGCCCAGGGCCTTGCTGGGAGCCACACAGTCTCCAGTCCTACACAACATTGCATCCTCACAACAGTCTTATGAGGGCAGGACCACAGCTGGCCCCACTTTACAGATAAGAAGACTGAGGGTGGGGTCCCTGCTATTCCCTCATACTTCACTTCCTTCTTCTTCACTTCCTTCTTCCTCCTGGCATCAGCACTCTGGCCCCTCTCTTCCTTTCCCTTCCCTGCTAACGCCAGTGCCCTCCCATCAGGGCCTGGCCGCGGGCCGTGCCCTCAGCCAGGACTATCTCCCCTGCTCGCCTCCTCCCAGGGCCACTTCCCATTGGCACTGGGTCTTGGCCTCATCACTGGTCTTACTTGCCATTTTGAATTCCCCCGTGTGATGTGCCACGTCCTCTCTGCCAATCCCAGGCCTGGCACAGAGGGGACCGAGGCTCCATCATTCTCCGACAACCAAAAGAACCATCAGTCAGAAGGAGAGAACAGCGGGTAGGACACTCCCGCGCGTGAGGCTGACCTAGGTTCGACCCCCAGCATCCCGTATAAAAGTCCTAAACCTGGTATGGCCCTGAACCCCCGTATGGTCCCTGAAGCCTCGCTGAGAGTGACCCCTGAGCCCAGATACCAGGAGTATGCCCTGAGCACCACCAGGTGTGGCCCCAAACCCCAAAGAGGAAAAGAGTGGCCAAGTCCATCTGCCGGGCCACGGAGATGGGGTGCTGGGAATGTCCACGCTCCCGGTGGCCTGTGCGGGCCTGTTGGGGCTGGACATGATTCTGGTGACAGGTACGGCTTTCCAGCCCCCCTACATTTCCCTCGCCTGCGGGGCGGACCCCTGGCAGCCCCCCTCCCCCTAAGTCGCTCCCTCAGCTCCGCCAGCTGCCCCAGTGCCCGGTCTATTAATCAGCGGAGGTAGAAGGTCACCGCGCCCCCCTGGCCGTCCTTGTGCGGGCCCGATGAAACGCACTGAGGCGGGGCAGCTTCCAGCACGGAGCACGTGCGAGCTATTTCTGACTCCCGCATCTGCTGCGGGAGCCCGAGCCAGCCCCGGGGAGAGTGGGTGCCGCCGCGGGCCCTCCACACTCCACCCTACACTCACCCCGGGCCGGCACTGTCCTGCTGAGAACGTTCCCCCTGACCCCTGCAGCTCTCCAGGGCTCAGGGCAGCGAGAATGAGGACCCCGCACCCCCACCTGGCCCTAGAGGTCCCACCTCCTGCTCGCCCACCTCCTCCCCACCCCCACAGCTGGGTCCTCACTCCGGCCTGGGCGGGGGGGCGGGGGGAAGGCTGGCCCCGGGGGGGGGGGGGGCTGGCTCAGGGGGGCATGCTTTCAAGGGCCACACCTACACAGGCACACAGTTGGGGGGGCTTGAGGGCCATCCTGGGAGGGGGGCTGCCAGCAGCAGCAGCAGAGGGCAGGATGCTCAGGTACCCCCTGCCCCCGCTAGTGGCTCTGGGTATGGCCGTCGCAGTCCCGAGAGTCGGCCCCAACCAGCACAGCGGCCCTGGGAATGCACAGCGTGAGCAGGCGGAACAGAGACGTGCTGGCCGGAAATGGGGTAAGCGGGGGGGGGGGGGGGGGGTGGGCAAGCAGGGGCCAGGGCAGGCCTGCAGAGTTGGGCGCGAACCTCGACGGGGCATCCCTGGCATCGGACATCCACCTTCAGGTGCCGGCAGCCCCCCCAAGCGGGGGGTTCCCACTGCCCGCTGTCCCCCACCCCCCACAACACACATCAGACCTGTGCCTTGAATGTGGGTCACGGGCGAACCAGGGCAGCAGAGGAGGAAGGGGACAGAGTGAGGCTGGGGGAGGGGACACAGAAGTAGGGGGAGGGGGAGGGGAGCACGGGCAGAGCCGGGGAAGGGGCTGGAGGAGGGGATCCCCCCCAGTGGGCCACGACTTGGTGCACATGGCAGAGGGGAAGGCAGCTCCCCCTTGCCCTGCAGAGGCAGGCCTGCCACGGGCGCAGGGGGGACAGCGGGGGGCACTGGGGACAGGCATGCTGACTCCCAGGCATCCCGGGCTTCACATAACTCTCCCCAGCTTTGTGAGGGTCTCTGAGAACCCCTCAGCGGGGAACACAGTGCCCCCAACACAGAAGGGCATTCCATCCTCCCCCAGACCCTCAGCAAGGCACTAATAGGCCTCAGTTTTCCCATCTGTAGGATGGGATGAGCCCGTCACTCTCTGCCCACTCTCTGCTGACCTTCCAGGAACTGAGCTGGAGAGTGGGGAGGTGTTTGCGGGTGCAGCGGGGAGGGGGGCGGGGGGGTCAGTCACTGGCACCTGCTTCCCTCCAGCCCTAGCCACACACAGGACTTGGGCCCTGCTCAGCCTTCAGCATTGGCTCCTCCCAGGGGACCAGCCCACTGGCCGCCACCCTGTGGCTCCAAAGAGCCTGCTGGGCAGGGCCAGAGAGATGGCTCAATGGGCAGCGCAGACATGTGCGGAGGGAGCGGGGGGCTAGGCTCCCTCCCCAGCACCACAGAGTCCCCTGAGTGACCACCTGGGAGCAGCTCCCAGCACTGCCCGCTATGGCCCCTAGGGCCTCTCACTAGGGCCTCTCTAAAGCAACACAGACAGAAACGCGATCCCAGGCTTGACCTGAACCACTTTCCATCCTGCTTTGATCTCTCAATTTAAAACTAAACCACAGAAAATACATAATCAATAACTTAATGGCCATTAACCTCTCATTCTTGTCCCCCCCCCCCAGTATCAGGAATCGAACCCAGGGCCTCCCAGAGACAAGACACGTACTCTACTGACAAGTTACATCCCGACCTGTAATCCACAAAGGCCCCAAAGCCCCTCAGCCGGGGGCCTCCCCGCCCCTGCCCGCCGCACCTCAGCTAAGATGGACACTGAGGGCCCAGGCCACACTCAGACTCCCGCTCTGGGCTGCTGGCGGCCCTCGGGGTCTCCCGGCCCCTCTGCTGCGTCTCCCAAGCTGTGAGGGGCTGCAGTGCCCCCAACACAGAGCCCCGGGGCAAGCTGAGGCAGCATCCTGGCCCAGGCCCCACTGGACACAGGGCGCCCCTCCCTCCCACCCCCATTCGTGGCGGCGGCATCTACACTGCATTCCCCAACAGGCACTGGCGTGAGGTTGCGTGTGAGAGTCTACACCACTGCCCAAGTGACTTCATGTTGGGTGGCTGAGCACGAGCAAGGCTGGAGATGAGGGCTAGGAGGGCAGAGAGCTGCTTCCAGGGGGCGATGTGGGGGTCCCGCTCGCTGGCGACCCACTCACCGAAGAGGTACTACCCTCCCTCCTTCCCACGGCCGACCCCCAGCTGCTCCAGCGACCCCCAGCTGCTCCAGCGCTGCCCGCAGACACCAGGGGGCAGATAAGAAAGAGCCGTACACCTCATGGGGCCCCCTGCACGCCACAGAACGGGAAGGGGGGGTCTGGTATCACCCTCTGAAAAGTCGGTACCGAAACAAGTTGGTGTGGACCAGGCCGCGGTGACGGACACACCTCCAAACTCAGGGCTTCAGGAACGCACTGATTCCTTCCCTGGGGACAGACTTTCTCCGGGGGCTGCTGCAAAGCGCCCGGGTAGGTTGGGAAGCTAAGCAGAGGGCACGGTCCCCACCGCAGGCAGCTGCCGGGGGTCTAAGGCCAGGGTGTGAGGACCAAGCGGGCATTGCGCTCACCCGCCTGGATCACACCCATGAGCTTTGCTCGCACCACTCCCCAAGTACCAGTGGGCACTGCCCAGAGCAGAAAGAGGATGCGTTGGCCCCTGCCTGCGGGAACCTCGGCCTACGAGAGGAGGCAGAGAGCTAAGCAGAGCTCCTGGGGGCTGGTCCCCGAGTCTGGGCAGGGGTGGCCAGGGGTGGCCGTGCACTCGTGCAGGAGAAGAGAGTGAGGCAAGGGGATTCCAGGCGCAGGAATGAACCCCAGAGGCCTGGGGAAGTCCCACTCCGCTCCAGGAATCGGGGCTTTCCATGGAGGGGGCAGGAGGGGGGAGTCAGGAGGGTGCAGGGCGGGGGACACTGCACTGAGTCCTGGGCTCTTTGGGGTGTCGGTGGCTGGGTGAGGTTTCTAGAACAACTGGAGGACGTCAAAGGTAGGAGACGTGGGAGGGAGGCCACGAAGGCAGGAGCTGAGCCCAGACAGATCATTCCCAAAGGCCCCGAGGCCTCCCTGACTCCCTCTGGACTGGCCTTATCGTTTATCCAGTCCAGCCGGGCTAGTGGTTCCCGGAGGCCCCAGGGGCGCGGCCCCAGCAGGCAGGCACCTGCCCCCGGCATGCCAGGAGCGCCAGCTGGCTCCGGGAGGGCCTGGGACACGCCTGCAGGAGAGCGCGTGGTCTGTCCTGCTCCAGAACCTTCTGGGACCTTCCTGTTCCTTTTGCAGAGGTGGGGGAGGCTGAGAGGCAGGAGGGCAGGCCCTGCCGCGGACATCAGGCTAGTGGCTCAGGTGACGGGAGATGGCTCAGTGGCAGCCAGAGGCCTTGCCCGCCAGAACCCCGCAAACCTCTCGGAGCCTCGGTTTCCTCCAGCAAGGCGTCCACCACAGTCCTGCTCCCTCTCTACCTCTCACAGCCACCTCTGCGCCCGGCCAGAGCCTTGGCACCAGTCCTGCCACCCAGCTGCTTATTAACCTCCTCGCATGCCCTTCTCAGCTCCACGGGCACCACCTCAGGCAGCCCTCCCTGACCTTCCCTGCTAGGTCTGTGCTCGGATAGCACCGAGTGGACTTTCTGGGAGGTGAAGTCACTGCCCACTGCCCCCCCCAGGATCGTGGACCACCCCCCCACCCCGGGAGTTTGACTGACATCTGCTCCGCACCTGACCTGGCATGTCGGCTGAATGTATGGTTACAAGAAGCCGGGGGTGGGGGGGAGGAGAGGGAGAACAGGATGGGTGGGAGGATGTGGGCACCCACCTGCCAGCCAGTGTGGACATCCCGCCACTACGCAAAAGGAGGGTCCAAGTGCGGCTCGCTCACTCTCTTCCTACCCTCTCCCTGGTGAGGGGGGTGAGGGGTTGATGCCCGACAGGCAGAGGGGAGGCTGCTGGGGGGCCTGGCCCACACTGCGAGGCCAGCCCGCGTCCCCGCCTGCCTGCCGCGGAGTCCCTGGAAGGCCAGCGCACACCGGGTCCTCCAGGAAATCTCTCTCACCACCCCAGAGGTGGCAGGGAGGTGTGATCTCCCCACACCTCCTGTCGTGGCAGACTCTGGGGACAGGGCAGGTGGAGGCTGCCAAGGAAGCACAGACAGGGGCAGCCCCTTCTCCTCCCCACCACCGGGAATGGGCGCCCAGAGAGGGTGTGTGCGGCGGGGGCTCATGCCACTACAGTCTCGCCACCCCGGAAGCCCTGGGCCTAGTGCCACCTTTGCCCTGGCACCCCTTGGCCTTGGCCTCGGCCTCCCTGCCAGTCAGCTGGGCCAATCACAGGACCAGAGGGCACATCTCCGGTCCACTGACCTTGACCGGTTGTCCCGACCCCCCACCCAAGTGCAGGCTAAGTTTGGCCAGAAGCCCCTCCCCAGGTGCAATGACCCCCTTCAGGACTGGGCCCGTCTCTGTGTCCGGTAGCCCTGAAATGGCAGGTGACTGGGTCAAGGACACACAGCGGGGCCCCAGGTAGGCAGACACCTGAACTTGGGCCTCGTCCAGGGCAGCCTCTAGCCCGAGTCTCCCTCCCCCAAAGTGGATCTGGCAGAGCCACGGAGGGACCGGGCTTGGCGGCAGCAGCCGGGGAAGGAGGGAAGCAGGCAGGCGGGCAGCTGGGGGTGGTGGGAAGAACCGCTCCCCCCCATCTTAGCAAACCCTGATCCCCGTTTCCAAGCTGCGCTCGAGTCCTTGGCAGCTGCGTCACCGCGTGGAGTCAGCCCGCAGTGGGCGGGTGGAAAGGCTCCCCGCCTCGCCTCGGGCGGGGACTGGGGGCGCGGAGCCAGGCGGAGGGCCCCGACCCAGCCCACCCTGCCCTGCCGAGGGAAGGCGCCCGGGAGCCAAAGCTCCACGCTCTGCCGAACAAGACAGAGACCACTCACAAGCACAGCGGCTTCCCGCTCCCACTCCCGCCTGCCCCCTGGACCCACTGTGCCCGAGGAAGGAGCTCTCTGTGCCCCCCGCCCCAGCAGGCAGAGCTCAGAGCCCCTGCCCGCACCATGCCAGCCTCGCCTTCCTCCGGGGCTGGCTCCCCAGTTCGGGGCTGCGCGGTAAACAGCAGGCGCTCACTAAGCATCCCCGGACGCTATTTATACACCGGGGGCACCTGCCCTATTTCTGGGATCAAAGGCACAGCCCGCCCACCTCCTGGGCAATCTGCAGGTGACCCCCTACGCGGGCACCGAAGGCGATGGCGCCTCAGCAAACTGCAGGGGACCAGCCACCTCCACGGCCTTCTCATTAGGTGGGACAGGCTGCAACCATGCAACCGCGGCGTCTGCTCGGCTGCCCTCTCAGGGTGGCGGTACCCCCCCAGGTGACCGGGGGCTGCCCCTGTACAGGACGTTCCCCAGGAACAAGGGTTCTGTTCTCCCTGTCCCGCCAGTCACCGTCACTCTCCTCCCTGCGTGGGACTCCGGGCAGCTCCCGGACTTGGTGTCCGTGCAGCGCACAGAGGTGGGAGGTGGTGGCCGCCTCATCCCTGGGGCCGGCTGGGCAAGCTGCTGGGGGAGCCCAAGGGTCCCCGGCATCAGGCCGATTTCTGCACCCCCCTCAGGGTGTGGGTTCAGGTGTCCCCAAACCAGGGGACCAGGTCTGCTGTGTGGTTCCCGGACGCCAGGTGGGCCCCATGGCCCCGCTCCCTCTGCTCCCGAGCACACGGGCACGGCGGGGTTCTAGGACACAGGGCCAGAGAACAGGGGCCTGGGCGCAGGGCAGTGGCAGAGCGTCGGCCTTCCGCTGTGAGGCCTCCAGCTGGCTGCGACACTGGCCCATAGGCCAATGGGACTCCTGGTGGCCCCGTAGCTGTGGATCCCCGGCCACAACCGAGTGTGCTGTCTCTTGCGCACTGCAACCAAGCATGTGCGAGCAGCACCACTAAAAGTGTGCAAGACCCCATAGGCAGCACCAGCCCTGGTCATCCCAACACCAAGCGCCGAGGAGGGAGGAAGCGCGCGAGTGTGCGCGTGTGTGCATGCGCAGGTGTGTCCAGGGCACCAGCCCCGGGGCCTTAGACGATGTACAAACACTCTGTGGGTCTCCTCATCTGCCAGGTGGGGCCAACGATGATAGGATGGGGCGGGACTCCCGGAGACACTGGTTTAAGGTACTTAGGCCTGGGATTGGCTCCCGGGAGTGGGGCGTCAGCCAATGGCCCTTCATCATCATCATCCTCATCAGCTGCAGCAGCAGCAGCAGCAGGGACGATCCCCAAGCCTGGTTTTGCAACCAGCCCTGGTGAAGGGAGTAGCGAAATTCTCCAAACAAAATTTGCTTCCATTCATTTTGGGTTTTTGAAAAGGCCACGTCAGACAGCTCGGTGGGGAGGAGGCAGCGTTGCAGAACCCAGCACGAAGGGATCGGAGCCCCGCGCCTGGGCTCAGGAAATGAAGTGTGTGTGTGTGGGGGGGGAGCTAGAGGCCCTGTACATGCTGCCACCCCCAGGGCCCGGGGCAGGGGGCTCACCCCCCCACCTCTGTGTGACCTTGAGCCTCAGTGTTCCCACCTGTCAGATGGGGACAGCATCCCATTCCTCTCCCGAGAAGGGGTGGCCGGGGGCTGGATGTTGCAGGATATGGGGAACCGCATGTTCTACAAACTGTGAAGTACTGTGAATACATCAACAGCTCGGGGCTTGGCTGGGACAACCATGAGGGGGTAAGGGACAGGGACCAGAGGCACAACAAAGGTGGCCCCCGCTGACCAGCTGACCACAAGAAA
Organism: Sorex araneus; assembly: GCF_027595985.1. Classification (NCBI taxonomy): domain Eukaryota; kingdom Metazoa; phylum Chordata; class Mammalia; order Eulipotyphla; family Soricidae; genus Sorex; species Sorex araneus. The sequence goes on along the minus strand of NC_073306.1, from coordinate 119,894,865 downwards.
GTCATCCTCTCCTGAGAGTCTGGAAGGGCCCCTAAGAATCTGACGGGGTGGGGGCAGGGGAGGGCCTGGATCGACACACAGCACCCCTCTCCTCTGAAAGGGCCCCAAAGGGCCTGCATAACTGGGGGCCACCCTCCGGCACTCCCCTTAACCAACATCTGAGAGAAGAAACTGCTCACTGGTGCCCTGGGACCCTATGGCATGAGCACATGCTCCCTTCCAGAGCCAAGAAAACTCCCTAAGCCAGGACAGCCCCCTATGAGGCCCCAGGAGAGACGGCGCCTGAGGTCCCCGTAGAGGGTGCGGACCACACTGAGACGGGGAAGATCATCGGGTCCGAGGCAGATGACTGGAGGGCCCCCCCAACCAGCTCAGGGCACAAGCTAGGGCACAAGCAAGGGGGCAGCTGGCCACACTGGACACCAACCACCACGGGCCTGACCCTCTGGCCAGCCTTCCTGTGGCCTAGGGAAACGCCGCCTCCCCCTAGAGGGCCTCCCCCCCACCCCGCCCCACTGCCCCTGAGCTCACCTGCCTCCCCCCTGCCCTGACCCACGCAGTGCTCTTGGCCAGCACTGGACTTCCCCTCCGTTTCCCGTTCGCCCTGCGCCCCAACCCCCTTCCTGTAAATCCACACCAGTGGGCCCTGCATGTGCCGGGCACCCGGGCCTCCTGTCCAGCCCAGGGAGGGGCCCCAGGACGACCTGTTCACAGGGCAGGAACCCAGGGCTGGACTCTGTGCCCACGCCTGGCGCGGGGCTGTGTGCTGAGCAGGCCACGGAAGCCACGAGTGCCCCAGAAGAGGAGTCGGGGGGCTCGCAAGTGGAGACACACACACGTGGGTGACCCAGGAAAAGGAGAGACTCAGTAAACCAGAGCAACGAGGGGCAACGGGGCTGAGGTGGGGGGCCCCGCAGGGCAGCACAGGCCAAGCCTGGACCTGGCCCGGCTTGCAGAGCTCCGAGGGGGCCCCACAGACACAGGGCCTCAAGTGGACACAGAGCCCAGCCCACACCACGGGCTCACAGACCCAGCTGGAGGCCGGGAAGCCAGAGCTACGATGGTTGATGGTCACATGGGCAACGGAGTCATGTAACCAAGCCCTCCCCATGCTGACCACCCCTCCCTGGACGCTGACGCTGAGTGGCCCAGACAAACGGCTCCTGCACTCAGTCAAAAAAAATAAACGAAGTCAGGAGGAACTGAGACCTGAGCCGGCGTAGGGGCGTGGCGTGAAGAGGCAGGGGGTGCTCCCCCTACACCCCCGAATGTCAGAGAAGAGACACCCAGTACAGAATGCAAACTCTGGGCAGTGAAGGCAGAGACCTGGGGCGAGGAAAGGGTTAATTAACAGGGATCCAGGCTTCAGGGAAGGCTGGCCTTGAAAGTGCCAAGTGATGCCTAACCTGAGGCACAGCCAAGGCATAGTAGGAAGGTAGCAAGCAGGCAGGCGGTGGAGAAAAGGGGGGCATCCAAGCAGCAGAACTGGCTGGTGCAAAGGTCCTGAGGCAGGGGAACACAGCCAGCCCAAGGAACTAAAAGAGACCATGGGGACCAGAACTGAAGTCGTGCAAGGGTATGCGAGATGTGGCTGGGAGCCACGGGCACTGAGTACCTACTGTGAGTTTGTTAAGACAGACGGCATCCAAGACGCTGAGTCCACAGTCCGCGTTCAAAAACGCCTAAGCAGAAGAACTGAGAGGCACCAGAGCCCCATCATGTCACTCTCTGAATGAATGAATCCATCACTTAATCGCAGATGTACATGGGCAGGTGGAGTCCACCTGCCTCCTGTCACACAGAGTGCCCAGCCCTGTTCGTCAGAGCCTCTCTGTCACACAGAAGCGCCCAGGAAGCTGGTGGCCCCTAACGCACACGAGATCCGAAGGAGCTGCCAGCGGGTCCCCCGGCACAGCCAATACGTCACCGCGTCTTCCGAAGGCTCCAAAGTACACAGTCTATCGTCAGTTCCCAGGGGCGGCACGGCCTCCCTTCCAAAACACCAGCTCCGCGCCTGGCAGCTACTCTCGGGGTGCTGCCCGCAAATCTGCAGCTCGCTCTCTCTCTCCCTCAAGGCAGACCCCCACGGAACTCAGTCCTCAATCAGCCTGCTCTGGCCCCTGAGTCCTCTTCAGTCTGTGCTCCATCCACAGAGCCCGGCATTGAGTGGACCCCCTACAAAACAGGGGCTCCGGAAGGGGGCAGAGCCGTGCACCCCCGTCCCAGTGCCTAGCACAGGTCTAGCCGGAGGCTGATGGATGAATGTGGGAGGGTGGCAGCGCCCCACCCCAGCCGCCCCACTGGCACATTCCCAGAGGCTGTGTCTCTCGGCTCGCTCCTCCAGCGGACCCAGGGGTCTGGGAGCGCCCCTCCTTGGGCCAGCACGCCGGCACACGCCACACGCCTGCCCCACGTGCACAGCCGGCTAGCCACTCGGCTGCCAGGCGTCTGTCACCCACCGGGGCCTGGCGGTGGCCACTGGCTCTGCGGCCCCACCCAGCCCCGCCACCCGCCCACAGAGGGGATCTGGCTCCCGCCTCCCCCCCCCCCCCCCCCGCGCCACCCCGGACCATGCGGCTCATAGTCCTCCTCGGTGGGACAGGCGCTCTCGGAACCGGTCCAGGTACAGCCCCAGCCTGGCAGGAAACGCCAGCCCCCGCCAGCCCCTCCCGCAAGTGGAGGCTACCGGCTGAGCGCCAGGCCTGGGGGGCATCGGGCTGGGAGCGAGGCCGGCGGGGACGGCAGCCCCCTCCCCCTCTCGCCGTTCCCACCGCCCGGCAGGTGGGGGTCCAGGCACCCTCTCCCAGTGCGCGCTGCCTTCCCAGCCCGAGCCTTCCCGTCCGGGCGCGCCCCCTCTTCTTCCTCCCCCTCCCCACCCACCCCCACACCTGGCCGTCCCCGCCCCCGAGCCCCCCGCCCGCTTTCTTGGCCCCCCACACCAGCAGTGCGCGGAGGGAGCCGGAGAGGAAGGCGAGGCCGGGGCAGGCGCGCGGGGCGCGGGGCGCGGGGCGGTGGGCGCGGTGGGCGGCAGCGCGCGCCCGGCGGAGGGGCAGGTGAGCGCCGTCGGCGCGCGGCACCTCTGTGCCCGGCCGGCCTCCCCCGCCACCTGGGCCACCTGCCGCCGCTCGGCACGCGAACCCCGTTCCCTGCGGGGCGCCGCACGTGGGGGCCTCCCGCGCCACGTGAGCGCCCCCCCCCCGCGCCCCGGCCCAGGTGCCCGGGTCGCCAGGGCCCCTCCCGGGCGCGCACACAGCCGCCCCCTCCTCAGATGCCAGGGCCGGGGACCCGGCTCGGGCGGGCGGGGGCAGCGCGCCGGGCAGCGGGATGGATGGAGGAATGCCCGGGCCGGCCGGCGGGCACTGCCCTCCCTCCCCTCCGCTCCGGGTGGGTGGGCAGCGCAGGGCTCCGCCAGACCCCTGGCCACCCTGCGGAGGGAGGGTCGGGCCTCGGGGAGGGGGTGGTGGGGGGCGTCCCAGCCCTGACAGCCTCCCAACGTGGGGAGCCCGCGGGAGCGAGAGCTGGAAGGGGGGTCCGGCCCTGGCCGGGGGGGGGGGGGGGGTCCGGGCCCCAGCGTCGTCGCCCGCAGCGGAACCCTCGGGCTGAGATCGCAATTGATTGGGGGGGTCCCACCCCGGAAAGGGGGCTTCCCAGCCGCAGAGCCGCCCCCTCGGATTCGGGGCTGGGCAGACGGAACTGGCAGGGGGAGGGGGCTCCGCTGCGCCAGCGCCGCCCCTCGGTTTGGGGGGGCGGGGGTCTGTCGCCCGGCAGACCCGAATCTGGGGGCGGGAGCTGGGATCTGGCCGAGGGGACCGGGGGCACCCCCGCAGCGCGCGCGCCCCCCCGCCCCCCCGCGCCTCACCTGCGTCCGGCCCGCTCGGCCCCGCGCCCTAGGCCCCGGCCCGCGGGCGCCCCATGCCTCCGCTCGCCGGCGCGGCGCCCCAGATGCGGCTGCGGGAGGAGGAGCCGCGGGCCCGGCTCCCCGGGAGCGGGGAGGGGGCGGGGGGCGGGGAGACGCTCGCGGGGGAGGGGGCCGCGCGGCTGCGCCCAAAACCAGGCGCGGATCCGGCGGCCGCGCGGGGCTGCGCGTCCTTCCCCGCACCCCCGCCGCCCGCCGGGAGGGGCTGGGTCTGCGCGGGCCCCAGAGGCGGCCGCCCAGAGAGTGCAGCCGGCTGGCACAAGGTCACACAGCGCGGGCTGCGGAGGCGCGGGCGCGCGGGGCCCGGCTGCGGGGCGAGTCCACGGGGAACGGGGGCCGACCCGGGTGAGCGCCGGCCCGGGAGAGCGGGGAGACCCGGACCCACGGAGGACGGGAAGGAGCCGGATCTCCCGACGCAAGCCTTTGGGACACTGGGGTTCCGAACTTGGGGTTCCTGCCTCTGGGAGCGTGTGCCCCCTCCTGGTGACCCGTCTACTGCAGGGCCCTCTCCCTGGGCCTGAAACCTGTGGCAGCGCAGGAGTTAAAGGCAATCCCAGAGACCGTCCAGCCTGGGGGGTGAATGGTAGCTAGGAGACGTCCCTCCTTCTCCACCTGTAAAGTGGGGACAGCCCTGGAATACTCGCCTCAGAGCGGGGCATTCACGGGGCGAGGAACCCGAGCCCTAATGGATGTGATTCAGCTCCTCACCAGTGCTTGGCATTCAGTAGGTGTCAAATAAGTGTATGCAGCCTCCCTGGTTCCCATGGACAGCCATCTCCTAAGACGGCCACCTGAGTGCAGACAGTCTTAAAGAGTGGCATTCCAGCCTCCACACAGCCCCTGGCCAGCCTCCCCCACCATCTGCTTAGCTGGTCCACGTCCCCATCCCAGAACCCTCTGTTCCAGTTTGCCTCTTGCCTCCCTCCAGCCTTCAGTGCTCAGAAACTCCTATTTACCCTTCAGCACTCGGAACAGTTAATGCTGGTCCCAACTACTCACACCCCTCCCGCCCTCCCATCCTTCCCATCACCACTCTCCAGGACTGGTGTAGGTTTGTGTGTCCTTGTGGACCCTGGCAACTGTGCAGAGAGGCTGAACACTCAGAGCAGGTAACCCCGAGAGGTCCCTCAATGCCCACTGAGCCACCCCCAGAAGGAGGCAGAGCTGCAGCCAAGCCCAGAAGGAAGAGTTAGACAGAAGGAGAGTATGTGACCTGCAGAGAAGGGGCTGGCGGTTAGGGAGGAGAAAGAGGGGCTTGGAGCAGATGGGGGAGAGGGAGCCCTCCTGTGTGAGCCTGGCCACGTGTGGTCAGGTGGATGGTGAGACTCAGGATACTAGGGTGGGGGTGTTCACAGCAGCAGCATCTGAGGTGATGAGCTGGACGCAGCTGAATGTCCATCGGCTAGAGACCGGGGGAAAGTGAGTCATTCAGACAACAGAGAATGCTGGGCACGGGCCACTAACTTGGTGGCAGTAGGTATTGTGGAGTCTTGGAGCTGCATCTCAATAATGTGCATGTTCCAGTGCACATGGATTCAGGGTAGGACACTGGGGTTTGTATACTCTGTGTGTGAGTTTTGTACTGTGGCACCCTTTTAAAATAAAGCATATGCATTACTGGATGGCCAGGGGAAGTTATAGACGGCAAGCAGTTCCTGCTAGGTATGTAATGTTTGAAGTCATGCAGCCTGATGCTCCGTGTTGCTGAGGGACACGTATGTGGGCATATGAATGTTTGCACTGCTGCCACCTAGACATTTTTGTGAAACGCTTCTGATATAAAAATAATTTTTTTAATAAAATGGGCAACAGCTGATAGATAAGGCATGTACCTTGCAGGCCGTGGGTCCCATGTCAATCCCCGGCACCGTATCCCTGAGTCCTGATGGATGTGGCCCTGGAGATCCCGAGCACTGTTGGGGTGGCCCTGGGAATCCCCAGCACCACAGACCCTGGGCAGCACCGTGCCCTTGGGCTTTGCATTGAACTACAGGCCCCCAATGGCCAAGAATCTCCAACATGACCCCTCACCAGGAAGAAGGGAGAGAGTCAGAGAGGGAGGGAGCAGGTGGCAATGGGAGCCAGCGCTGGTTCTTGTTGTGTTTATTTTTGTTTGTTTTGAGGCCACAGCCAGCAGGGCTTGGGGCTCACTCCTGGCTCTGCACTCAGGGATCACTCCCTATCACTGTGAGCCGGTGACCATCTTGGGTGCCGGGGATCGAATCCAGGTCAGATGTGCAGAAGTGCCCTACCCACTGTACTATCTCTCTGGCCCCCCAAGTGCATCTCTTGAGCAGGACTGTGACGGGTGGTCAGTGGACAGAAAAGGGCAAGACTAGACAAGGAGATTCAGCGGAAACTCCTGTGAGTCTGGGGAAGGGTGAAGAGAGAGATGGAGATGTAAGTCACAGGCTGGAGGGGAGAGAGGCAGAGGAATAAACAACGGCCACATCTAAGCAGGGCGCAGCCACTGAAATGTTCTCAGGGCCCAAGAAGCTCATTTTTCTAGCATCATCATCGTCATCACCATCATTATTTGGTTTTTGAGCTTCACCTAGCAGTGCTCAGGGGAACTTTGCAGTGAAAGAAGTCTAAGGTGTATGCTCCAGCCCACTGTGCCTGCACCCCAGCTCCCGGGAGGGTCACTCCCACAGGTCTGTGCACACTGGTCAGGCACGGGCGGCCCCTACTCAGTGCCGGCTGAGTGCTGCCAAGTAGGAAAGGCAGCGCAGCTGGTCCCTCATTTTTTTTCCCCAGCGAAATTAGCAATTCAGATATTTTTAAATGCAAAAATCTCCTGAATTTTAAATGATGACAACTAAATTAGGAGACAAAAACAAAATCAAACCTCTGCAGGGGTCAAGTTGCACAGGTTTTCAATATTCTCAGTGAGGAAGGAGCAGCAGAAGATGCCGGTGCCCCCGAGCCTCTCCTAGATGTGAGTGATGCCAAGTTTTCCTGCCGAGAAGACCACAAACTCACCAATCTGGTAACAGTCATGGAGGGCTTCCTGGAAGAACTGACGCTGTGTAGTGAAGGGAGAAAGATGTTTTGGGCAGGGAGAACAACAAGTCCAAAGGGGGAGGTGGTGTTGAGTGAGAACCAAAGAATAAAAAAGCAAATGCTACTAATAAGGGCATTTCACAGAAGGTGACCAGATGGCCAGTAAACCTAAGACTGGGGCCTGACCTCACTGGACATCAGGGAAATGTAAGTCAAGACTCTGAGGAGGGCCAGAGGCCTGAACTCAGCCCCCAGCATCACATAGTCTCCGGAGCACCACAGCGGTGATTCTGGAGCATCGGCCAGGCTGGGAGTTAGCCTCTGGACGTGGCCAGGCATGAACCTCTCCTCACAATGGACCAGGAGGAAGGGCCGGGATGTGGCTCAGGGGTGAGGAACTGCCATGTATGCCTGAGGTCTGGGTTCTCTATGCGGAGGGCCGGGGATGTGACTCAGTGCTCGAGCATTCACCTGCATGTGTGAGGCTCTGGATTCTAGCCCCCCCCACCTGGCCCCCTGAACGCTACTGGGCAGAGCTCTGGTGACCCCCAGGCACTGGCAGGTTGAGCATTTCCAGGGGGTCCCCTTGTCCCCTGCCTTCCTTTAGCACTTGGTATGGCCCCCATCTATAAACTAGAACGAGACAAGAAGGGGCTGGGGAGAGCGGACAGCAGCTGGGTGTGTGCCTGGCACGCATGGGACCCTGGTTCAATTTCTGGCACTGTAGGAGACCCCCATGCATCACTCCAAGAAGCCCTGGAGTACTGCTCGGGGTCCCCAACACTGCAGGACCCTGTACAGCACCACATCCTGGGGTTATAGCATTGAACCATCTGCCTGGCTCTGCATCACTAGGAGAGCCTCCAGCCTCCCTGAGCCTTGAGCACTGCTTGGGAGGGGAGCACCCCAGGGAGCCTGAGAAAAAGCAGCTTCGGAACCACTGGGTCTGGGGCAGAGCCTGTGATATGTTTCTGTATCCCTAAGTTTCCGGGTGAGACCCGGACCGTGGTTCTCAGCACGTCGGGAGGAATGCATAGACGATCCATAGCCATGCTGTTTGTAAGAGCAGGAAACCGGAAAACAACCCAATTATCAGCTGACAGGAGAATGAGCAAATAAATAAATTGTAGCCTAGTCACACAGCCCTCGAGTGAATGAATGACAATTACACACAGCACAAATGAGGTCTAGGTGATAGAGCACTGAGCTGACAAAGAGAAGACTGTGGGCCATAGAGGAAGCTCAATGGGCAGAGCATATGCTTTGGACACCGAAGGCCCACCTTGATCCTCGGCTCTATTTGGTTCTCTGAGCACCCCTGCATATGACCCCTACCAGGCGGGGTCTAAAAACAAGACCCCCAAATACTTTGTATTGCAGACCTTTCAAAATACAATTAATATTGGCTGGAGCGATTATACAGCAGGCCAGGTGCTTGCCTTACATGCAGGTGACCCAGGTGTGACCCTCAGCACCTGCCAGGAGAGATATTGGAATAGAGAGCCAGGAGAAGTAAGCCCTGAGAACTGTCAGGTGTAGGCCACCCCAAACCAAAAAATAAAAAATAAATAACTCAGAGTACAACTAATAAGTAAAAGCAAGAAAACAGGCACTCATAATGTAATAAGTGAATGAACTGCAAGAATGCCTAAACATTCCTGTATGGTTAGGGAAGGGTAAAATTAAAATTATAGGGGCCAGAGTCATGGCACAGAGGGAGGGCTCTTGCCTTACAAGCATCCAACCCAGGTTCGGAAACATCCTGTATCGTCTCCCAAGCTCACCAGGAGTGATCCCTGAATGCAGAGCCAGGAGTAAGCCCCGAGCACTTCCAGGTGTGGTCCCAAAACAAAAACAAGAAACAAAGAATAAAATTCCCAGTATGTGACCTCTAGCAGAGAAGGGGGGTGGGAAGGGCAGGGCATGGAGAGGGTATCGGCGGAGCTCTGCTCGAGTTCCCGCAGCGTGGGCAGTGGCCCATGGGAGCATCTATGTTTTATACTGTGTGGTACGGAAACATGTCCATAGGGCCGTGTCTGGACCAACACGGAGAGGTAACAGCCAGCAATGCTTCTGATTCACCGTGTCCACCTGAAGTCTCTATTGCAGGGCTGGGGGGCTCCAGAGGATCTGGAGACCACCCTCATTGACACTCAGCCAACCAGGACCGGTGATTTAAAGCCAGAGCTCAGCAGTGCACCCCATGGGTGCTCAGAGTCACCAGGGCTATACCTGGCAGTGCTCAGGGCGCCCTGTGGTGCCAGAGATGGAACTTGGGAATTTACACATGTAAGGTATGACCCTGAATTATCTGCCTGGCCCAGAATGGGGCTTGGGGGAGAGAGAGAAAGAGAGAGAGAGAGTTGTAGAGAGAGGAGAAAGAGAGATGGGGGTGGAGAGAGAGCGATCTGGAGAGAGGGGGAGAGAGAGCTGGAGGTGGGGAGAGAGAGAGCTGGAGAGAGAGTTGAAAGCAAGCATGGCACACAGGAAACAGGAGTCAAAGCTCAGGGCATGGCAGAGGTGGGCTATGGGGTGCCAGCCTGACTCTGTCCGAAGGGACTCAGCCAAGAGGGACTCAGTGGGGTCGGGGAGAGACACCTCATTGATCAGATTCTCTCCCCGTTCCTGCCCTCCCCCTAGACCATGATGGCAGAATCATGGGCTGCAGGAAAAACATAGAATAGCTGAAAACAGCACATCTTTTATGACAAGAATCTGCTTGGCCACTGGCCACCCACCCCCTTGGGTGATGACCAGCTGTGGTAACGACTCCATCCGGGTAGTGACGCATAGAGCTACTGATGACGAGACTTGGCTTGAAACCACACCAGACAATGTCCAGGCCTGCTAGGACCAGATGAGGGGGAGTCCCTGGTCCAGCACTGTGCGCCAAGCCAACCAGACATCTGGCCAGGCCGGTCAGCTTCTCTGGGAGGGAGGGGGAGCCTCAAGGGCCCCACAGCCAGGAGGTGGGCCACCCACCCACCCACCTACCTTTCTCTTTCCTCAACACTCTGGAGGCATGAGCGTTCCCCATCCCCCCATGCCCTTGGCTCAGCCTAGACCCCCTCCCAGCTCCTTCACCATCCGCCCTCAGCACTGGCCTCTCAGGAGCTGCCAAACCCAGCCCCAAGTCCCAGCCTGCTCAGAACCCAGAGTCGCTGGCTCCCTAGCAGCCCCATCACCTGAGTGAATTCACTCTGGCCAATTCCCACAATCCAGGTGCCTCTGCATCCTCGTCAGAGATACCCCGCCCTCCGCTGGTCCTGCTCTCTGGAAGGCCTCACTTGGTCCCCATCACAGACTCGCCTCTTGACATGCAACTCAAATGTCATCTCTGCTGGCAAAAATCTTCCCTGACTTCGTGGCCTCCTCTTCCCCGTTTCTATTCTGTCATTTCCCCGAGACTTTATTTTTAACCCCTCGGTATTAGCAAGCGTTTCTTTCCGTTTGCCTAAGCTTTACTGAGGCATAACTGACAAATAGGAATCTGATCTAGACTTAAGGGTATTGCTTGATGCTTCGATGCACACGGGTGTTGTGGAGTGAGCACCACAATCTTTCATGGACACATCAGACAGTTTACAAGGTTACCCTTTCCCCTATGGGGAGAACATTCAAGATCTACCTTCTTGGCAAGTTTCAAGGATACAAAACAGCACTGCTAACTCCGGACTCCAAGAAATGCTTTCTGATGATGAAGACACACCATCTCCTACCACTTCTAGAAAGTGCTTTTGGGGACGGAGTGATAGCACAGTGAGTAGGGTGTTTGCCTTGCACGCGACTGACCTAGGTTTGATCCCCAGCATCCCATATGGTCCCCCAAGCACCGCCAGGAGTAATTTGTGAGTGCAGAGCCAGGAGTAACCCCTGTGCATCGCTGGGTGTGGCCCAAAAAGAAAAAAACAACAGCACTTAGAAAGTGCTTTTGGTGCCCACCTTGGTTATTTGTGTTCCCGCGCTGGACAGCTCCTGCCGGGCACACTTCCATCGGTTTCTGCCTGCTGCTGCCCTCTCAAGTGGCGAGAGCTGGCTCAGCCTGAGCTCAGGATGTGCGACAACGTGGGGGTGTAGGGCAGCAGATGCCCTTTGGCACGACTTTCAGTCTGGGGGTCGGGAAGCAGTGAGTCATGCTCCAGTCTCCCTGCCTTCTGTGGGACAGTGTTGAGATGTGTCTCTGCGCTCTGCTGTCCCCAGTCCCCAGCAGGATGGAGCTCCCCAGTGGCTGCTCACGGGCCACATGTTTCACTGGCCTGATCGCCACACCCTCTCCCTCGGTTCCTGGGATCACCTCCCAAATAAATGACCTGCACTCAAGTCCCTATTTCAGGGTCTGCCTTTGGGGGCACCCAGATGAAGACATGTCTCTTCCCCCCCTCCCCACACTTGTACTTCCTGGGAGCATGGGCTCAACTGTGTTCATCTGGGTGACCTTAAAAATTGGTAAGATAGGGGCTGGAGCAATAGCACAGCAGGTAGGGCATTTGCCTTGCACTCGGCTGACCCAGGTTCGATTTCCAGCATCCCATAGGGTCCCCTGAGCACCGCCAGGGGTAATTCCTGAGTGCAGAGCCAGGAGTAACACTTGTGCACCGCCAGGTGTGACCCAAAAAGCAATATACATATATATATATATATATATATATATATATATATATATAAAACCAGCCTGGGAGTATCTTACCAATATATATATATATATATTGGTAAGATACTCCCAGGCTGGTTATCAAATTCCAGGACATAGAACTTACCTCCTCCTTTCCTTTCCTGCATTCTCTGTTTTTGCAAGTTTCCATGGAGCTCCTTGCGTTGGTTTCCCGTGTAGATGGACAGCAGGGCCCTGGAGCGAGCTGAGCTGGGTTCTTCTCTCAGCTGTGCCATGCCTGGGCCTGGGCCAGTCACCCAAGCCCACAGGTCCCAGCTTCTGGATCTAGAAAACGGAAACAAACATAAATTCCTAATTTGTAGGGTGGCTGTGAATAGAATAAACCAGAGTGTATCCATCACCCCAGGTTACTTTAGGTATGGCAGGGAGGTGTGGCACTGGGGAAATGTTTGGAGAATTAAATGTGTGAAGAGTAAAGTCCCCAGGGTGCTCCTAAGTTTGTTCATTCACCCTACCCATGTATCCACACATCCATCTACCCAACTATTCATCCATCCATCCATCCATCCATCTATCCATCCATTCTTCCATCCACTATTCCTCCTTCATTCCATTTACCCATTCATTCATCCATTCATGTATCCACACATACTTCCATCCATCTACCTACCCATCCTTCCATCAATCTACGTTTCTATCCATCTATCCATTCATCAATCCATCCATCCATCAGTCCATCCATTCACCCATCAACCCACCCACTAATCTACCCCTTTCTTCACTCACTTGTCTACTCAACCATTTACCCTATCCTTCCATCCATTCATCTACCCACCCATCTATCCACCCACCAATCCTCTACCTGCATATCCACCCATATACCCATCCTTTCTTCCATCCATCTATCCATCCATCCATCTCTCCGCCCACCCATCCATCCACCCTTCCCTCTACATAGCTATCCACCCATCTACCTGTCCAGTGATAGCGACCCTGGCTTGAGCCAAGCCTGTGCTAGACACCAGCGATCTGAAGTGTCAGGAGGAACCTCTCTGGTCTTGGAGGGATTGCTGGGGAGACCCAAGGAACCCACCCATTCCCAGAGGATGCCTGATCTAGTGTCAAGGGACTATGGGATGGTTTCTGGGAAGAGGGACCGTCCCAGCTTTGCAGGGCCAGTGAGCGAGGGAGGGCAGCAAGGACGATGAGCGGGAGGGGATTATGCACAGAGGTCTGGAGACTAGACTGAGTCGGTAAAGGCCACCGTAGGTGATCAGCCAGGCTGAAACTTCCAGTGTTCTAAACTTGAGTGTTCCAACAGGAGCCTCAAGGGTCAGCAGGGACTGGCCTAAGTACCCTGAGATCTCTCAGGCCCATATTTTCCTTTAAGGGTTAGAGATTTATCAAGAGGACACGCCCAGAAAAGTATTTTTGAGTTTCATTGTGAACCAGGGCAATTTATTTTGCTTCGAGAACCTTGGCATTCTCCTTCTGCTCCCATGGGGGGTGGGGAGTAACAGCTTCCATGTGCTTAGGAGAGCTTGAAGTGAGGTGTGCTTCTTCCTCAGCTGAGGACGGGGCCCAATGAATATTCATGGAATTCAGGAGTGAGGGAGTGAATCAGTAGTATGTGAGTATATGAATGAGTGAATGAGTGAACAAATGAATTGATGAGTAAATGAGTGAAGGAGTAGGTGAATGGGTGGGTAATGAGTGAATTAGTGAGTGAGTGAATCAGTGAATGTGAGTAATGAGTTAGTGAGTGAATGAATGAGTGAATGAGTGAATAAGTAATGAGTTAGTGAGTGAGTGAATCGGTGAATGAATGAATGAGTAAATGTGAGAGAGAGGGTGAGTGAATGAGCTTCTGCCATCTCAAGAGCCCTCTGGTATGTGCTCTGACAGTTCCAATGGGGGGTGGGGGCTGACCCCTCTCATTTGCTCGCCCTGTCCCTTGCTGAGGGCCTCCTACTCGCCACAGGCTGACAGACCACAGGAATGGCCCTTTTTCAGGGTCACCAAAAAAGACACAGGCACAGCCATGCCGGATACATTGTCTCTCCTGTGAGATGCCAGAAAGTCATTTTCCTGGGTCCTTTCACTGGCTTGGCCCCCTGGCCCTGCCCCAATGTTTTCTGGAACAAGGAGGCACGCGGTGGCCTGCATCTCCTGGAAAGGCCAAAGCCTCCTGCCTCTGCCTCCCTGAGGCCTGAGTCGCCATCTGCTCCCACCCGAGCCCTCAGTTCTTTTCTTAAAATAATCCCTCCTGTTTCCTTGGAGACATTTCTCAGAGGGAAGAAGGGAAGGAAAGGGGTGGGGGAGCAGACAGGTTGGGTCCCGTTTCCTGAGTACCTACTGTGTGTCGGGCTGGATGCATCTCACAGCCCTGTAAGTCGGGGGTCGCTCCCTACCCCTTCTCAGATGAGACCTGCCACCAGGTGTCCCAGGTCTCACGGCACACAAGAGCAGGATTTGAACCCAGGTCTATAGGACTCAAGAGATAATGCCAGTGTGGCAGGAGGTGGGGAGAAGGGGCCTGTGCCCAATGCCCCCAAATCACACTTCGTTCCTCGAGTTCATTTAGAACACACTTCAGAGAACCTGTTGTATGTTTAGCCCCAGACTTGACATGGGATGGGAAGAAAACCTCAGGTAGGAATCAAACAGAGGGGCTGGAGGGATTGCACAGCGGGTAGGGCGTTTGCCTTGCATGTGGCCGACCCGGGTTCAATTCCCAGCGTCCCATATGATCTCCTGAGCACCGACAGGGGTAATTCCTGAGTGCAGAGCCAGGAGTGACCCCTGTGCATCGCCGTGTGTGACCCAAAAATAAAAAAAAAGGAATCAAATAGAAGCTTCTCTTGAAACACTCTGGGGAGCATGGGGGGAGGGGAGGGCCTGAAGGCTGGATAAAAAGCTCCTGTGCAGGGGCCAGACAGATGCTCCACAAGCGAGTCCTCACGCTTTGCATGCTGGAGCCCAGGTAGCACATGGTTCGCCAAGCACTGCTGGGCATGAGGAGAGTCCATGTAGCCTCCTAAAGTCTGCTGGTGCGGCCCCCAAACCAATCAAATAAATAGATAAATAAATAAATAAATAATAAATAAATAGCTGCTTCTGGTAATTCCTGAGGCTTCAGGGGGGCCATTTCAGTTGGCCTCCCGATACCCGCAGGACTTCAGAGCCCCTTTTAGAGAGGACATGGGGGCCCAATGAAACAAGTCCATTTATTCAAGCAAGTGATAGAAACAGAATAAAATCCCAGGTCATGCTCCAAGCACAGCAGACAACTGGCTGGCACGGACAAATGGCGTGAAGCACTTCTGGGGGTGTGGAAGGAGGCGGCTGGCAGCCCAGGGACCCAGCAGAGTGGGAGACAGGGACAGAGACAGATGGCTTCCAGCGAGCTCCCATGGTGACAGCGCCAGAGTACCTGACCCGGCGTCTCAGACAGTGGGACAACCAAATCCCACCTGCTATAGAAGCTCAGGGAAGTGTCCTCCTCGTGAACGTCTGGTCAACCCGAGACATTGATGTCCTGGTGTTAGCCCGATCCAAGCAGCCCCACTGGTCAACCCAAAGAGCTCAAATCAGGGATCTAGAAGCAATTCTCACATCTGGTGCCTAAGAGAGGAACTGCTAATCCCAAATATTTCTGGCCACAGTGGGATCACCACCCCATAAAAAATGCCTGCATGGCTGAGAACTCTGGGGGCTCTCAGAGTGGGGGTGGGCAGCCTCCCCACTTCCCTGCCCTGAGTTATACTTCCGGAAGTCCCAGCATCCACATTCCACAACCCTCAACCACCACAGTATAAGCTCATCCACCAACCCAGATTTATAGACTCATGGTTAAATCTAGAAGAGATCAAATAGCGTCAAAAACTCACGGGTACACCCATCTCCCTGCTGAAAACTCTGGGACACCCCTGGGAAGGGGCAGGCTGAGTCCCTGCCCTGCAAAAGCCCTGCGAGCTGCACTCACACCCCCAACAGCTGCTACCCCAATGACCCAACTCCACAGCCTCACAGCTAAGGTCTGCAGAGATCCCAAACTGCCAAAAATTCCAGGTACACTGGTCTTTAGGCTGAGAATGGTAGGGTCTTCTTAGAGTGAGGGTGGGCAGCCTCCCCCCACAGCCCAGTCCACACTTCCTATGGACAGCAACCACACCCACATCCCAGAGCCGCCATATAAACTCAGGGTCCAGTTAAATATTCTGGAGTTTCTGGAGCACACGGCCACTCTGCGGCCACACGTCACCTCCAAATTCTCTGATACTGACATCCCAGTAGGAGCACACAAAATTAGATGGGAAAGTAACATAGAAGGCAACTAAGCTCAATAAACACAAACAGTAACAGAGGCTCAACTAGCAAAGCCAGCTTCGTAAACCCTCAGACAAGGACTTAATGATCCCATAGTGAGATATAATAAATTTCACAAATTGTCTTTCATCAACATATTTTTCGACAATTCCATTAGCCATTTAGTGGTAGCAAGCAATATGAAATAAAATCTTTTGTGCCTGCTAAGGGGGCAAACTTGTGGGGAGGGGGCGGGTTCTGGGAAATGGTAACAATGATGGCGGAAAGGAGACAGTGGTGGTGGGATTGGTGTTGTACTACTGAATGCCTGTAACTATGCATTGAACAACTTTGTAAACCATGGTGTTTAAATAAAGGGAAAACAAAGTTTAAAAAAAATTAATTGGATCACCTTGAGATTACAAAGCGGTTCATGATTCGGTTTCAGTCATACAATGTTCCAACACCCATCCCACCACCAGTGTACATTTCCCACAATCAAGGGGAAACATATTTTGTACTTGTCATCCTGTTACTTATTGATTTGTTCAAGCGGGCACCAGTAACGTCTCTCATTGAGAGACTTATTGTTACTGGGTTTTTTTTTGGCATATCCAATATTTTAAAATAAATAAATAAAGGGGTAAAAAGCCTGTGTGTTATATGTGCATGGATCATACCTTTCCTGCCTCCATGTAGTGGGAATGTGCTACACCCAGGACCTGGGACAAGGACGCAAGGAGACCGTGAACATAGAGTGATTGTGCTGGAAGGGTCACTGTCCTGCTGGGTCTGCTGCCATCTCTCCTGGGGACCTTAGGCAAATCTCTTGCCCTCTTTATTTTTTATTTATTTTATTTTATTTATTTTTTGCTTTTCTGGGTCACACCTGGTGATGCTCAGGGGTTACTCCTGGCTCTGCATTCAGGAATTACTCCTGGCGGTGCTCAGGGGACCATATGGGATGCTGGGAATCGAACCTGGGTCGGCCGCGTGCAAGGCAAATGCCCTCCCCACTGTGCTATTGCTCCAGCCCCTCTTGCCCTCTTTAGAAACCTCATTTCTCTATCTGACAAAAGGGGTCCTGGAAACATTATTTTATTCAATCTACTTCCAGAAATGTTAACTGGGAACCTACTTGGTGCCAGATTCCACTGTAGGAACTCAGGTATCTTCAAAACACATAAACAATAAAGATCTAACCTTCCTAAGTCTTACATCTGCCAAAGAGAACTGGTCAATAAACAGAAAGCGTAATTAAAAAGAAATAAATTTGAGAGGCTGGATGTGAGTTGCACCTATGGCAGTAATCATTTTGGAGTATATATCAATCTTCCCCTCACACTGTGTGCCTTAAATGTACACAGTGATTGATCTCAATCATTTCCCAATAAAACTGAGAGGGAAAAGAAAATTATAAAGTTGATTAAACAATCATCAATTCTGCAAATAAAGTGAGAAAAATCAAATAGGGTAAGAGGATTTTAAGTAGGATAAGCAGAGACAAAACCAAAGATAAATGGAACCAACACACTTCAGCATGGTGGAAGAAACCAGCATTAAAATAAAAAGTCAAATAAAAAGTCAACGTACAGGATGGGAGAAGATATCTGCAAATCATAGATCCATCGAGGGATCAATATTCCAGATACATAAACAATGACTATAATTCAACAACAACGAACCCCCCTCCCCTCAAACAACCCAGTGGGAAACCGAGCGGAAGATTTGAGTACACATTTTGCCAGAGAAGACACACAGATGGCCAAGAGCCATGTGAAAAGAGGCCCGTCATTTATTACTAGGGAAATACAAGTCCAAACCACGAGAGCTCACCTTGCACCAGTCAGAACGGCTCCGATCAACAAGGAACATATGCTAGCAAGGGGATGGAGGGAAGGAAATCCGGCGAAAATTGGTGTAACCACCGTGGGAAGCAAGGCGGGGTTTCCTTTTTTAAAAAATAGCATAGAAAGAGCATATAATGCTGCTGTCTCACCACCGGGCAGTTTATCAGAAGGATTCAGAAACATGAACTTGGAAAGATCTACATGCTGTCGTACTTAATGCAGCATTGTCAAAGCAGGAAAGACAGAAGGAGAGTCTAAATGCCCAAATGTGGGTAAGTGGACAGAGCAGCAGTGGTTTGCATAGACAGTGAGACAGGACCCGGCGACAGGAAAGTCTTGCCATGTGTGACAAAATGGCCAGACAGCAAGGAGATTATGATAAATGAAGAAAACTCAGAGGGGGAAAGACAAACGTTCAGTGATTTCACTCATATGTGAAAGGTAAAAACAAGTAACAACAACAACAACAAAACCAACCAGGTGAGCCCCTAGGGCCCTACACGGGAATGGGCTCCCCGGGGAACGGGGCAGTAGCGGGGGAAGGATGAACTGCTAGGGGGTGGGCTTTAGGTAGCGATCATAAGGTGGCAGTTACTGGTGTCAGAATACAAAGCTGGACACCTAAGCAAGCAAAGGAAGCTGTTCGGTGAGTGACACAGGAGGGACCCTGACAGTGATATCCCCGGGGGAGCCCAGAACAAGCATCTCAGGAGGAACGAGCAAAGGCCCAAGGTGAAAGTCGCTGAAAAATTCCCATCACAAAGCATCTAAAAAAGGCGATGTTGAAAAGGAAACTTCAGGAAAGGATGAGTCCTAAAGGAGCAGAGGCATCTCTCCTGCCAGAGACAGTGGGGACAGGGGACAGGAGCTGGTGCTCAGTGTTGCAGACATCTATGGCTTAGGACCAGCCATCCTCGGCCATGGGGAGCACAGAGCCAGGTGTTGCTGGAGCATCCTGTATGCCTTGTGGACTCAAAAAGGGTTACAACATCAAAGAAAGTGGGAAGGAGGAAGGGAGGGAAAGGGAAAAAGAGGGAGAAAGAGAAGAAGAAGGAAAGAAGGGAGGAAGAGAGGGAGAGAAAGGGAAAGGGAAAGAGAAAGGGAGGAAGCAAGGGAGAGAGGGAAGAGGGGAAAGAGAAAGGAAAGAAGGAAGGAAGGAGGGAGGGAGAGGGGACGGAGAAGGGACTGGACAGAGGAGGGAGGGAGGGAAAGGAAAAGGGAGGAAGAGAGGGAGCAACGAAGGGAGGGAGGGAGGGAAGGAGGGAAAGAGAAAGGAAAGGAAGGAAGGACGGAAGAATCCCATGTTAAGCAAGGAAAATAAAGTGCTCTACCACTGAATCATATCTCAGTCTCTTGGTCAGATTTTTTAGGGGAGAAGGAAGAGTGTGGGTTGTTGGACCACATCTAGCTCTGTGCTCAAGGAGTGACCCCCTGACAGTGCTTGGGGAACTGTATGTGGTGCTGGGAATTTGAGCTAGGATTAGCGAGTTTTAAAAGCAAATATGTTGATCCATGGACTGTTTTTTTTTTTTTTTAATCAGGGTGGGAAACACCTCCCAAGTAGTGCTCAGAGGGCCAGGTTCAATTCCAGTGATACTCTGGCAACTGGGCAGATGGTTCAATGCCAGGGCTCGAGAATGCTGAGATGCTTGGGGCCCACAGTGTGAGGGACCAAAGGAGACACCCCAAAGTGCTGGGTACTCTAAGGCTTGATCTGGCAGTGCTCAAGGGGTCATGAAGAAATAGGGTTTAAAGTTTGGTCCTAGCGCAGACACAGCTTAAATTGCTGACTTCTGATGTGGGACCAAATTCAAGATAAGATCTAAAATTTGTAGTAGAGTTGAAAATTAACAAAGTCAATCGTTGGTTCTTTGAAAAGAATCATGGAGGGAGAGACAGATAGAGAGAGAGAGAGAGAGAGGCAGAGACAGAGAAAGAGAAAGAGAGGATACAAGTTAAACAAGAGAGTAACAACACCAACAAAAATTACATCACTATAATTACATCGCTACATTAGCACTATCATCCCATTCGTTCATCGATTTGCTCGAGCGGGCACCAGTAACATCTCCATTGTGAGACTTGTTACTGTTTTTGGCATACCGAATACGCCACTGGTGGCTCTGCCATGTGGGCGGGATACTCTTAGTAGCTTGCGGGGCTCTCCAAGAGGGATGGAGGAATCGAACCTGGGTAGGCCGCGTGCAAGGCAAATGCCCTACCCGCTATGCTATCGCTCCAGTCCATCGCTACATTATTAGACATTTTATTTTATTATTATTTTTTGCTTTTTGGGTCACACATGGTGATGCGCAGGGGTTACTCCTGGCTCTGCACTCAGGAATTACTCCTGGAGATTCTCGGGGGACCATGTGGGATGCTGGGAATTGAACCCGGGTCGGCTGCGTGCAAGAATAAAGCCCTACCCACTGTGCTATTGCTCCAGCTCCCCATTTTATTATCTTTAAATTTTATTTTTGGGTTCTTGGGTCATGTCTAGCAATGCTTAGGGGTTAGTCCTTGCGCTGCACTCAGGAATCACTCCTGACAATGCTCAGGGGAACACATGGGATGCTGGGGATCGAACCCAGGTTTGCGTATGCAAGGCAAATGCCCTACCTGCTGTACAATCGCTCTAGCCTCTTATTAGACATTTTAATGTGTACATTTTCACCACCAATGTCCCCAGTATCCCTCCCACCCCCCTACCAACCACCTGCCTCTGTGGTAGGCAATTCTCTCTCTCTCTCTCTCTCTCTCTCTCTCTCTCTCTCTCTCTTTCTCTCTCTTTCTCTCTGTCTTTCTCTCTCTTTTTTTTCCTTTTGGGCATTATGATTTGCAATGAAGACCTGAGAGGTTATCATGTATGTCCCTTTACCTATGTTCAACATTCAGTGAGGTGATATTTCATTGTTTTGATTTGCATCTGATGATTAGTGATGTAGAGCATTTTTTCATGTGTCTTTTGGCCATTTGATTTTTTCTTTGAGGAAGGTTTTTTCCACTTCTCCCCATTTTTTTTGGTGGGGTTGAATAACTTTTTTCTTGTAAAGTTCTACTAGTGCCTTCTATATCTTTGATATTAACCCCCTATCAGATGGGTATTGGGTAAGTAATTTTCCCTGTTCCATGGACTGCCTTTGATATTGGTGGTGATGGCTTTGTTAATACAATAGTAAAGGCATGATCTATGAAAAAGAATAATACTGGAAAGAAGTAAATTAGGCCTTATTAAAATACAAAAAGTTAGCATTGTGGAAGATGAAGGTTGAAAACTGAGAAGTCAAACTACAGGCAGGGAGAAATATTTGTATTTTTTTTTTAAATCTTTATGTTCCTTTATTGGAGCAAGATTCCTGGCCACATACAGCGATGTATTCACTGGGCAGAGGCCCGCACAAAGCATACCTCCTCAGAAGACAGCTTTGTGTTACACTTTGCCTATTGATGGGCAATTCCATTGAGTTTCATACATCAAAGTTTTTTGACCAGGCTGTTAATTCATCTCTGAAAAAGTGGCATTTTACTTAGCTACTATATTTTAAAGCATTAAAAAGCCTATCTGCATTAGGTAACTTCTCCCACCATACTCTGCACAACGGCATTTGACAGTTAAGCACGTCACCCCAAGCCGGACAGCTCTCCAGAGGTGAATGCCAGAGCAGGCGCAGAGAAATGTGTGAATTCCGGAGTTTCTCAGCAACCCGGACACCTTACTCTGGGAGCCTGTCTCCTTGGCCACGTATGAGCGCGCCCAGGTAGATATGCCAGCGGTCACCCCAGTGTAAGTTGGCGTTAGAGCAGCAGACCTAATGTGATGGCAGGCGCTGTTTTGGGGTACAGGTTAAGGCCCACGGCTGATCTGATATACAATCAAGGGCACAACATATTCATACTGAGTGATCGGACCAAGTCAATGTGAACAGCTTCAACTGAGGGCAAATTGCACCCAAGACGCTAGGCAGGGAGAAATATTTGTAAAAAAAACATAAAAACTATTACCCAAAATAGATCAAGAAGTTTTAAAACTCAACAATAAGAAAATGAATAGCTCAGTTAAAAAAATGCCAAAAGACTCGAACACACTTCACCAAAGAATATATACAGATTGTAAATAATACAAGAAAATATGTTCAACACTCCTATATCATTAGGAAATTGCTAATTGAAATAATACTATGCACCCATTAGGATGGCAGAAGTCCAATACGCTGAAATTACCAAATGTTGGCTAGAAATTGTAGCAACAAGACTTCTCATTGTATTGCTGGTGGGAATGCAAAATAAAGAGGCAACTTTGGAAGGCAGTTCCTTACTGAACTAAGCGTACTCTTACACATTATTCTGTAAGTGTGCTCCTTGGTATTTACCCAGATGAACTGAAAACTTAGTTCCACACAAAGCCTGCACACAAAAGTTTATAGACTGTTTATGCATAATTGCCGAAACTTGGAAGCAACCCAGGTCCCAGATGTTCTTTTTTTCCCTTCAGCTTTTTGGGTCACACCCGGCAATGCTCAGGACTTACTCTTGACTCTCCACTCAGAAATCTTTCCTGTCAATATTTGGGAGACCATATGGGATATTGGGGACGGAACCGGGGTAAATCACGTGCAAGGTAGATGCTCTACCTGCTGTACTATTGCTGCAGCCCCTCAGATGTTCTTTAGTAGGTAAATGTATAAATGATATTTGGTACGAACAATGGAATTATTACAATGCAAAAAATAAATGAGCTTTCACACAAAGGAATTTGAATGAATATTACAAAGAAAAAAGAAGTCATTTTGAAAAGGCTTCAGATTATATGATTCTAAATAGGTGACATTCTGGAAAAGGCAAAAGCTGAGACAGTGAAAGAATCAGTGGCTTCCTGGAGTTGGGAGGAGAGTGGATAAACAGCAGTGCACAGAGAAATCATAGCAGTGAAACCCCTGTAGGGCACTAGCCTGGTGGGGCATGGTATTAAGCATTCGTCCATAATCACCTGTCCAAGAACAACGACATCAAGAGTGAACACTGACGTAAACTACAGACTTGGATGGTAATAATGAACCAAAGCAGATTCCCGTGCTGGAAGAACTCTACAGCTTTGTGCGGGACCTAGAGAGTGGGGCCAGACACTGCAAATGTAGGGACAAGCCCCAGATGGGAACTCTCCATTCCTTCCACTCAATTTTGAGATGAATCTAAAAATGTTTGAAAAAAAAATATATATATATTATATACAAATGTAATACACATATATAATAAGCATGCAATTGCCATGCAACTTAAGAAATTGCACTTGGGCATTTATCCATGAAAAAACAGAAGAAGCATATTCACATAGAAATCTGTCCAAGAATGTTCCTAACAACTTTTAAAGGAATAACCGGAAACAGCACAGTTATCCATCGCTGGGTTAAATAGTTGCTCAAACTATTCTATTCCATAGAATACAATAAAAACTCTGCAGTAAAAAGCTATTGATATACAGACCAATTTGGGGAATACCCAGGGAATTTATGATTAGTGAAAGAGGACATTCTTAAAAGGTATAGACTATGTGATTCCATCTATACAACATAATATTCTATAATGATAACATTATAGAAATACAGAACAGAATAATAATTTCCAGGGGATGTGGCAGAGAGAGAATGCGGGATGGTGGTTGATGACACTGACCAAGGGAAACACACGTTATTGCAGTGATGGAAATATTCCTTATCTAGCCTATGGTACACAACCCTTAGATGTATGATAAAGTTGCATAGAACTACACACACACATAAACACACACACACATGTACATGCATGCACTCAAAAGAGTATAAGTAAACCTGGGGAAATCTGATTGGTAGATTATATCAACATCAATATCCTGTTGTTATATTGAACTACAGTTCAACAAGATGTTATCATTGGTAGAAGTTAGGAACAGAGAACATGGTATCTCTCAATGCCGTTTCTTACAAATGCAGGTGGAACTACAATTACATACAAATGAAAGCTTTAATCTTAAAATACAGGGGCCCAGAGATGACGGAGCGGCATAGCATCCACTTTGCAAGCATAAAGTTACAAGTGTGACACGTTCTGAGCACAGTCCCTACAATGCTGCCATCTGGAACCCCCCCAACATTGCAGCCAGGTGGGGGTATAGAGAATCAAAACTGAAAGTGTGGGACCCTTGGTGAGTATCACAAGCAAAAGGAAGGGAAGAAAGTGATTAAAATAGGGGCTGGAGTGATAGCACAGCGGGTAGGGCGTTTGCCTTGCACGCGGCCGACCCGGGTTCGAATCCCAGCATCCCATATGGTCCCCTGAGCACCGCCAGGGGTGATTCCTGAGTGCATGAGCCAGGAGTGAGCCCTGTGCATCGCCGGGTGTGACCCAAAAAGCAAAAAAAGAAAAAAGAAGTGACAGTAATGATGACAGTGGCATGATTGCGAACCAAACAGACTGACCAGGACTAACGAAGAGTCTTAAATCACACTCTTGCTTAGCTTGGTCACCTGTTAGGCTGCTCATACAATTCAGTGTGTGGGGAAAGATGGATCTTTGAGAAAATTGTACTTTCAGAGAACTAGGTGTTCATATGAAAAATAATGATTTATGTGGAAGGGACTGAAGAGATAGCACAGCAGATAAGGTGCTTACTTTGCATTCAGACTACTTGGGTTCAATTCATTCCCCTTCATATGGCCCCCAACCTCCACCAGGGTTGATCCCTGTGCACAGAGCCGGGAAAGAACCTTGAGCCCTGCTGGGTGTGGCTCACTCCATCCAATAGCAAAAACAATAAACAAACAAAATATCCACATAACTTTGAGTGGAAATGTGAGGTGCTGGGGATTAAACCAAGAAGCACATGTGAGACATATCCACTCACTAGCCCCACAAAGAATTTTGATCCTTACCTCACACCACATACAGAAATGAATTCCAAGGGCCAGAGAGACAGTACAGTGGGAAGGGCACTTGCCTCGCATTTAATCTCTGGGTTTAATCTCTGGCACTTCAGGGATTACTCCTGGATCTGTGCTCAGGGATCACTCCTGGCAGTACTCAGGGGCCATAAGTGGAGCTGGGACTCAACAGCACCTTGACCCCCTGTACCATCTCTCTGGCCCCTAAAACTGAAGTCTTCATGGGAGAGACATCCCAGGCAGGCTTCAGACCTGCAGAAGGCATGATTCCATACTCACATCCTACCACGGGTGCCTCCCCAGGACATGTGAGAATGCCCACCGAACTCAAATGAAAAGGCAGCCAGCCCAGTTTGGAAACTGCCCGTCTGAAGAGCTGAATGAGGAGGGCTGGCAGAAGGCCGCTGCCATGCTTAAGCCTCAGAGGCTCAGCACCACCTCTGGGACTGGGCAGCACAGGATCTGAGGGTATCATGGCTTCCGATGCCTCTCAGGAGCAGGGACAGGTGGGAACGTAGTCCAAGACACGCTCAGGAAGAAGGGAAAGGGGCTGGATCGAGAGTATAGCAGGTCGGCACATGCCAGCACATGGCCAGTCCAGGTTTAATTCCCAGTATCTCACATGGTCCCCTGAGCCCACCAGGAATAATTCCTGAGTACAGAGCCAGGAGGAAGCCCTGAGTACTATCAGACGTGACCCTCCCCCCAGCCCCCTGACACATGCACATGCGCGCGCGCACACACACACACATACACACACACACACACACACACATGCACATACACACACAGAGGAAGAAAGAGATTTAAGAGAGCCAGCCTTTAGGCTGTGGATTTCCTGCCGTGTCGGGGTTGGGCAGGATTTTCTGGGTATGCCTGGGATTTGGGGGAGCAGGAGAAAGCATGGCCTGAGCATTCCTGACTGTGCATCGACTCCAGTCATGATGAGCACAGAACATAAGGGTGGAAAGATCAAGGAAGCACCCCAACTACAAGGGTGGGCAGTGGAACAACCTCTGGTTGCCACTACAAACCACCTGCCCGTACCCTCCTATACCGCACAACTAGGGATGCTTGATATCATCTGGGGTTCCCAGTGTGAGGAGGCCGTGGGCAGGCAGCTCTGAGAGGACCCCAGTAATATATGCAATATATGTCCTTATATCAGAGACACTGAAATGTAAAGAGTGGAAAGATATTTCGAATGGAACAAACACTGCATATATAAATTGAAATAAAATTAACATGACATATTTATTTTCAGAAATTCAAGCTATACAGGGCCAGGGGTGGGAAGGGTAAGAGCAATAAATCCCTCAAAAAATCTCACCACCTCGAAATAAACATTTGGTGTCCACCAAGCCCCTGCCCAGCCTCTGTCCACAAGCCTTGGGGTCACTGGGAAGGGCTGAGGCAGCTGGCGGGTTCCAAGGAGTTCTCCTGGAACATCAGTTTAAAAGCGCGTCCTGAGCAGTTGAGATAGTACAGTGGGTAAGACGCCTGTTTTGCACATGGCTAAACTGGATTTGATCCTGGTCGCCCCACATGGCTGGTCCCCCAAGCACCATCAAGAGTGATCCCCGAGTACGGAGCCAAGAGAGAGCCCTTAGCACCACTGGGGGTGGCTCCAAAAACAAAACAATAAAAGCACATCCTACAGAGGCATGCCCTTGGTCTGAGAATTTGCAAATCAAACCCTGGTCCTTCAATGTTTGTCTTTCATGGGGCGGTAAATGGCGTTGCCAGTGTACACGACAAGAACACAAACCAGGGGCTGGAGTGATAGCACAGCAGGTAGGGCGTTTGCCTTGCACACGGTCGACCCGGGTTCGAATCCCAGCATCCCATATGGTCCCCTGAGCACCACCAGGGGTGATTCCTGAGTGAATGAGCCAGGAGTGAGCCCTGTGCATCGCCGGGTGTGACCCAAAAAGAAAAAAAATTAAAAAACAAAGAACACAAACCAATAGGAGAAGCTGTTTCAGCAGCAGTTGTTGAAGCTGACCGTATTTCCTGGCCCCTTAAAAGGACACTCCAAAGGTGCCTGGACCAAGGGAAACACTGTCCCCGGCTTCTCCCAAGCGCCCTCTCCTGCCGGCCTGTCTCCCATCTCTGTCCTTGTACCCAGTGACCTGCTCTGTGCTCCCCCTTGCCCACTGCTCAGGCATTTTCTTTTTCATTTGTTTGTTTTCGTTTTGGGGCCCACACCCAGCGATGCCACAGATACTCCTGATTCTGTACTTAGGAGCACTCCTGGCAGGTTCCGGGGACCACATGGGATGTGAGGGATTGGACCCAGGTGGGCCAAGGGCACGGCAAGCTCCCTCCCGCTGTACTATGGCTCCTGCCCCAGGTCTGGGCACTTTCTGACCATGCTTCCCCCCACCTCCTCTCGGTAGCTTGTCTCTCAGATGGATGCTGCTCTGTGTCCACAAGTCAACCCTCGCTCTGTCTGTTTCCCCACCCCTCCTTCCCTGCCAGGTCCATCTCTGTCCCCCTCATGGATAGTGACTTGAATCACCAAGTTGGATGGAGGAATTTCAGTTTTCAAACCCTCCGTTTTCAGGATGAGAGAACACAGCTCACCGTGAGACTTCCTGTGAGTGTGCCTTGGAGGAGTTAGGCAGGGGTGAAGTCAAGACCCACCCCCCGCCCCCCACACCTGGCCCTGGTACAGGAGCTTCTGTGGGATGCACTTGGGGCTCTCTGGAACGGCCCCCAAAGCTGGTTTTGGGGGGATTCCCTCCCCCAGCAAGACAAACTGCAATAACACACTGTGGATAATCAGTGGGGTGTTCCTTACATTTCCCCTGTAGACTTTCTGGAGGTAGAAGGGATCTTGGAGGTCCATTAGCTCAAAATCCGTCTGCAGGGTTTGTGATCCCAAGTTCACCGGGAGTTCCTGCAACACTGACAGCGTCAGGAAACCTGTATGTGGCGAATCAGGGGATGACAACCATAAACTGGGGCCAAAGTGATAGCAGGGAGGGGGATCCCCAGCATCCCATGTGGTCCTCCAAGCCCTGCCAGGAGAGATTCCTGGTGCAGAGCCAGGAGTCACGTCTGTGCATCACTGGGTGTGGCCCCCAAACAAAACCAAAACACAATTATAAGCTCTTAATATGACTAGAAATAGCCAAAGAATGTCTGCAGTAAACAGAAAATTTCTTAACAGCTAACTGGTCACTGACTCATCTGCTGTCAAAATTCTGACCTCAGCTGATATGAGCCTGCTTCCGACCAATGAATGCAGTCGCTATTGCTGTACTCTGCTGCATGAATATCAATTCGTTCTATTAGAGGTGCTACCCCAGATCCAGCAGAGCCCCATACCTAATCCCTAGGAGTTGATGGGAGCTACTTGTTAAATAAGCAGGAATTTTGAGAGCCACTGAGTCGGGAGCTTGAACTGGGCCAGGATTAGAGTTTCCACACCACGAAAATGAGAAAATGCTCCAGTGCAGGCTCTCTAACTCTGGAGAGCCAGCCAACATGCACCCCACTCGCCTGGGCTCTGCCGGGGGTATTATGTAATGCAGAGCAAGAACGGCTTTGCTTTTCCGGGATTCTAAGTTTCAAAACAGCAGGTCTTGGATGATTTGACCAGGCATCAAGTTGAATATCAAAATTGAAGAAAAAGAAAAAAAAACCTCAAACATAAAAGATGATCTATATCCTTAATCGCCTGGGAAATAATTGAAGCCACAATGCCCCTCAAGCCCCACCAGCATGGCAAAACTTAAAAGCTCACACCACCAAGTGCTGGAGAGGGGAGAGAGTGTGTCAAACTCTTGTAATTGTTTCGTGGGAGGGTAAACTGGCACCACCATCACGGGGGGCTGCGTGGCAGTGTTCTCTGAAGCCAAGCACCCAGACACTCCATCACCCAAGCATTTCACTCCGGGATACTTACCCGATAAGATTAAGTACTTATGTTCATCAGAAGGAATAGCTAAAAACGCTCAGAGCCACTTCATTCATAAGAGCACTCACACCAAATGTTTGGGAAACCACCCAAACATCCGTAAACAAGATAATGTGTAGACTCAGACAAAGGGACACTATGCAAATGATTGCCACATCTAAGGATCTGAATGAATTGCAAAGTCATTGACAGTTTGATGAAAATGCAACCTGTTGGGGCTCTCAAACTCGGAATGAGGAAAATGTGCCCGATCACAGAGCCGTCATGGGCAGGCGAGGGGGTCTGCCCTGTCCACTCTTTGTTGGACGGTGAGGACGAAGCTCCATGGGGCAGCCATTCCTCCTGGAACTCCCAGGGAACAGGGTGGGCCTGGGCCTCCCCACTGGTCACCTTGCTTTAGACTCTCCCAGCCCCGTCTGCCTTCATGCAGGACAGAGTGACCTCTGCAGGGCGCACGGGAAGTGATGACTCCAGACTCAGCCCCTTGCCCTTGCCCCACTCTCCCTCCTCCTTCCTCAGGACCCTGCGACCCTCAGTTTTTCTGAACATGTGTCAATCCCTGTGCCCGGCAGAGCCTCCCCTCTTTTGAGGGTCTTATAATAACTGCACCTTTTAATACTGTGTTTGGGGCCGGAGAGATAGGCCAGTGGGTGAGATGCCTGCCTTGCACGTGGCCAACCCTGGTTTGATCCTCAGCAGGGCATAGAGTCCTAGGAGCCCCGAATGTGCTCCCTGAGCACTGCCTATGGTCTCAGCATTGCCAGGAGTGACCCCTGAACATAGAGCAAGAAATAGCCCTTTGTTACCACCGGTTGAACCCCTCCCTATAAATAAAATGTCAGTTCAATACCACACACTCCCTGGGAGCCCCTGATGTTCTTTCTCTGGTTTCTCCCTTGATGTGTGCCCAGTTGCATTGGCTCATGTTTTGCTTTTTGTTTTTCTTTTCTTGATTTTTGGGTCACACTCAGTGATGCTCAGGGGTTACTCCTGGCAGTGCTCGGGGGACCATATGGGATGCTGAGGATGGAACCTGGGTCGGCCGCCTGTGAGGCAAACACTCTACCCACTGTACTATCACTCTGGCCCCAAAGATTAATCTTTTTCTTTTTTCCTTTTGGGGCACACCCAGCGATGCTCAGAAGTTACTCCTGGCTCTGCACTCAGGAATTACTCCTGGCAGGGCTTACCATATGGGATGCCAGGGATTGAACTCGGGTTGGCTGTGTGCAAGGCAAACACCCTCCCCGCTGTACTATCGCTCCACTCCTAGACTCATGCTTTAATGCAGTCGCATCACCATGTCGTACAGCACCATCAGGCTCCGTTACTGTCACTGCAGACCAGAGGCTGTGGGCACATGAGGTCAGGGGCCAGGTCATCTGTGTCTGTGCCCCCAGTGCCCAGCCTGGGCCCAACATGGAAAAGCCGGTGCATCACCCCAGCAGGCAGGAAAGGTGGCCCAGGAGGGGAAACACCCAGTGTAAATACCCCTCAGGGATGTGGGGAGAGCACAGGACTGGGAGCTCAGCTTGGGCCCCTAGAGTCTGGCCCCCTGAGCACCAGGGTGGCTGCTGGCATCGCAGGGCCTCAGCAGCAGCACGTCCTCAGGCTGTGGCATTGAACAGCCTCTGCCCACTTGGCAGATTATTGGTAGGAGTGGCTGAGGCCCCCTGAACACTATCAGGAGCCACCTCCACCCCAACTACCCTTCACGACCCCCTAAGCCATGTCTGGATTGTGGCATATACCATTTTGCTTTCAACAATCTATTAAGTAACACCTTCATTTCTCTTTTTTCCTTTCTTGTTTTTGCCACACCCAGATGTGCTCAGGGCTCACTCCTGGTGGGGCTCTGGGGACCAGACGGATGCTGGGGATCAAATCTGGGTTGGGTCATGTGTAAGGCAAAGGGCCTGACAGCTGTACTATCACTCCAGCCCAATCTCTCTCTCTCTCTACCCCTCCCTCTCTTCTTCCCTCCCTCCCTCCCTCCCTTCCTTCGGCTTTTTTTTTTTTTGAGGAGGTGGTGGCTACACATGGTGGTGCTCAGGGTTTACTCCTGACTCTATACTCAGGGATCACTCCTGGCAGTGCTCAGGGGACAACATGCCGTGCCAGGGGCTGAACCAGGTCCCATCAAATGCAAGGCAAGAGTGTCACTCCATGTCCTATCTCTCTGGCCCCAGTATCATGTTTCCATACAATGATCTGGAAAATCACAAAGCTTGGTTCCTAATTCCTCGGGGACATACACCCACTGAGCGCAATGGCACTCTGAGTCAATTGTTCTTTCCCCTCTCTGTGTTTTGCTGAGAATATGGTTGAATTCACGGAAGTGGTAGTGTTTAGTAAAAGAAAGGACAGATGGATGGAAGAGCGGATAGCTAGATTTTATGAGAGCTTGGCTGGATAACATCATTAGTGCTAATAACGACAGGTAAATGGCATGTACTAGCCATTACATTTGAGACACTTTAAAGCTATTAATCTGTGGAATATTCAAACAACTTTCTGAGTTTTATATTATTCACTACATTTAACAGATGAGAAACATAAGTCAAAGTGACATGAACAAGATATATAGGTAGGTAGGTAGGTAAATGGATTCATGGGTGGGCAGGTGGGCATGTGGATGGGTGTGTGGATGAATGGATGGATGAATGGATGGGTATACGGGTGGGTAAGGGGTATATAAATGGATGGGTGGATGGGCTGATGGATGGATAGGTGGGTGGATGGATGGATGGATGACTGAATGGATGGATGGGTGAACAAATGGATTAGATGCACTATACATACTTATATATATATGCATAGACATTTATAAGACTATGTGGGGCTAGAGCGATAGCACAGCTGGTAGGGCATTTGCCTTGCACATGACCAACCCAAGTTCGATTCCCAGCATCACATATGGTCCCCTGAGCACTGCCAGGAGTAATTTCTGAATGCATGAGCCAGGAGTAATCCCTGTGCATTGCTGGGTGTAACCCAAAAAGGAAAAAAAAAGACTTTATACACTGCCGAGGATCAAAGGCAGAGTTGGCCTCGTTCAAGGCAGGCATCTCATCCTATCTCTCCAACCCCGAACACAATCTTAAAGGATGCAGTTATGATTATAAGACCCTCAAAAAAGGGAAGGCTTTTCTGGGCACAGGGAATGACACATTCTCAGAAATACTAAGGCTCGCAGGGCCCTGAGAAAAGAGAAGGGGGATTGGTGTGGGGAGTGAAAGGGGCTGAGTCTGGAGACATCGTCCGCGGGCATCTCTAGGGAGATGATAGATAAAATAGCGTCTGTTTCTCTGTGCCGGTTCAAACCCTGCCTTCTTATTTCTGACCTTGCTCTCTGGACCTCAGAAGTCTACCGTGATCCACGCAGCTTATTCTCCAGCCCACATGGACCACCCCAGCCCCTGCCCCAGCTTTCACACTAAGGGGTCCTCTTCTCCGAGGAGAGGCTGTCCACCCAGCTGCTCTCACACTTTGACAGCCAACACCTCCCAACTGCCTGCAGTGACAATTCATGTTTGTAGTAAATTCTGTGGTGGGGTTGGCCACAAAGGCCGTCTCCAGTTCCACACCCTGTCCCACTAAGAGCTGAGGTCTTTGTTTCCCTGATTAAATCAGTGTGGGCCTGGGACTCTTGCAGAAATGTAGGAGAGCCACGTGATAACCATAGTGAAGAGCTGGAGGCCGGGAGGCAGCATGACGGGTGGGCGTGTGGCCTGGCACACGGGAGGCTCAGGTTTGATCCTGGCACAGCTTGTTCTCCACACACCACCAGGAATGGCCCTGTAAGGACATTGTTGGCAGAGCCCCTAAGCACTGCCTGGTGTGCCCCCAAACAACAAACCCAGTTAGGTCACACAAGGAGAGACAATTTCCACTTGGTCGTCTTGGATCTCACGGCCGCCATGTCATGAGGAAACTCAATCAGCCCAGGAACAGCCGAGAGAAGCACAGACCCGAGTTCAAGCCCTGGCTGGCCGACAGAATTCAATTCCAGGTGAGGAGGTACGAATTCTCTAGGTAGTTCCAGCTGCTGGTAATAGGGTCACCCCCATCTTTGGTGTCTGCACATCAAGACACACACACACACACACACACACACACACACACACACACGCTCTCACACACACAAACACACACACCCTAACCCATCTGGACCTGCAGATGGCTGACCCATGCCACCAAGTTTCAGGGAGAATAATGGGGTCACTCACTCTCCCCTCGCTGGTGGCCCTTCGTGGGCTCCCCTTAGGGAGATGAGGGTCACGGGGAGGCTCTACTCAGGGCTGCACCGAATCTGACGTTCACAGGCAGCAGGATGCACCCAGGTTTCCCCCACCCCGACTCTTTGGGGTGAAATGAGGTCAGCTCCCTTGTGTCCTGCTTTCCCGGCAGCCGGGGGTCAAGAGCAGGCTGGGCGCCCCGCGGCTGAGCAGGGCCCAGGAGCCGGCGCGCCGCCCCAGCAGAAGCTCGTCCCGCTTCCATCTGATGCTGGCCTGGTTTGCTGCCAGGTTTTGTTCTTTTAAAAAACTGGTTCACTCAGTGGGTATTTAAGACAAAAACCCATAGAACTCGGTCTGATTCGAGGGGAAAAAATAGTATTGGGGGCTGGGTTCCTGTCAGATCTAGGCTACATGCAGCTCTGCCACGCGGCAGCCATAGGGGACTGTAAGTCACATCACCTTCCGGGGCCTCTTCTGGCTAGTGGGGACAAGAAGAGACACGGGTGACCTCGCGGGTCTGGGCACAGGGGCGTGGAGGAGAGATGAGAGCCCCATCCTTGGCACCGGGCACACGGGGGCCTCTCCCACTCTCTGGACGAACGGTCCTACTCCCCACAGGACCTTGACTGCCTATGTGTCACATAAATGTGTCCGCAGTGAAAATTTCTCAAGGTCTTCCTGTGTCTCCTCAGCTCATGTCAAACCTCTGTCCACCCGCGCATGGCCTCCAGGAACAGCCTCTGCTCTTACGTACCTGCTGCTTCCTGCCTGGGTTCCCAGTGGTGCTCGGGGGGTTTGGGGGCCCCACCATGGGTGCTTGGCCATTCAATGCAAGTGCCCAAGGGTGCCGTGCTGCTCAAACCCTGCAGTGCCAGGGAATCCCCAGGCCACCCCAGCAGCGCTTGGGGGACCAGGCAATACCAGGGATCACACTCAGGCATGCTCCCTAACCACTGTACCACCTGGCCCCTTGGGTGTCTTCCTCAACCTTGGCTGCCAGTTGCCGTCTGACTGGTGACAGCTCAGCAGAGTCCGCTGTTCAGGACCCACCCTGGGCTCCCGACAAAGGTCTGAGGGGAAGCTGCCACACAGACGAGCCTCTGCTTTGGCCTCCACTGACCACCCGAGTCTCTTCAGCCACCCAAGGTGGGGCCACTGTGGCCATGGGACGGCTCTGACATCACTCAGAAGCTTCTGTCCATCGGGAACGTGCGCCCCACCTCAGAGGATGTCTGGGACTAGGTTCCCCTGGCTGTAGGTCCTGGGGGAGGGTAGGGAGCGACTCTCTCGGGGAGGAGGGGGACCGCCAGGGAAGGAGGCCAGAAGCGGCCGGCTGTGCCTCGGAGGGTCTCTCCGTCCCGCCCTAGGGCTCCCTCGAGCTGAGTTGGCTCCTGGCAGTGGGGGCTGAGCTGCTCCCCCAGTGCAGGCACCTCTGGGCCAGCACTGCCCTGCACAACCGTGTTCACACCACCACTTGACTTTTTCGATTTTTTTGGGGGGGGGGCGGGGGGAAGTACACCCAGAGGTGCTCAGGGGTACTCTGGCTCTGCACTTAGGAATTATTCCAGGGTGGCTCAGAAGACCATATGGGATGCCGGGATCAAACCCAGGTGGACCGTGTGCAAGGCTGGCGCCCTCCCTGCTGTGCTATCTCTCAGGCCCTCGTGTCAGCACTGGGGGCACAGGTGAGTGACTGGCTCGTGTGTCAGCAGCTCATGGCCTGAAGCCCTGAGAGAGACAGAGGCTCCAGGGCTCCTGCCCAGGGCTGTGAGCAAGGAGACCTTTCAGGGTAAATCTGGATCCTCTCCTGCGGGTCGTATTTCAAGGAGAGCATCTGGGGGCCGGAGCAATAGCACCGGCTGGTCAAGTGCTGTTCTTGCACACGGTTGACCTAGGTTCAATCCCCGGCACCCCATACGTTTCCCTGAGCACCACCAGGAGTGACCCCTGAGCTCAGAACCAGGAGTAAGCGGGAGCATTGCAGGGTGTGGCCTCCAAAAGAAAAAAAATATATATATAAATAAAATGTATAAATAAATGAGAGTATTTGGGGAATTCTGGGTGACTTTTAACAGCTCTCATGTCCCCCTAGGGCAGAGATAGCCATGACCCCCCCACCCCCGGGCCTTAGATAGACTGCACTGAGGGGGCTGCAGCCCCAGGGCCTCTGGGATTCCTGAGTGCCCCCCGCCCCGTGACAGAAGGGGGCAGGTGCTTCAGGTGGTGCCTCCCTGGGTAGCCCAGGAGCTCCTAAGGCCATCTGCAGACGGCACCCCCAGAGGCGGGTCCCCTAGGCTGGCTCCCTGACCTCTGAGAGCCACTCCAATGTGACCTGCACATTTTGAGACTTCTCCTGAACCTGTTTCCAAAAGGGCAGACTCTGGACGCGACAGCGACAGAGGGGCCGAGCTGACGACGAAACTTCTCCCGGAGCCCTCGCAGAGCAAGGCAGAGCAAGAGGAAAGGGGGCTGCCCTGGATTCCATGCTCTGCCACTTGTGCGAGGGCTCCCTCGGTCCCCGACAACTGTGAACACTCACAGGGGCCACGGCCAGCAGCCAGCAGTGGACACACAGGCACAGTCCTGTCCCCAGGGCTCAGGGGCCACAGCAAAACACAGACGAAACTGACAACGTATGACAGAAAGGGTTAGCATTTGCTATGCCCTTACTGAGCATCAAGCATGTCCCTCATTTTTTTTCCTTATTTGATTATAATGATCCTTGGAAATAATAGTGATTTCCCCCTCCACCTCAGTATACAAATGATAAATCAAGGAACAGAGAGGGGAGCACTCTGCCTAGGGTCACACAGCTGACCTGAAGCACATCTGGGATTTGAAAGCCAGAATTTCGAATTCTGAACCCCAGGTGTTGAACCAGGTTAGCACACACCTTCGTTCTCTGCACCTCAGAGTCCCCATCTGTAAAATGGGGCAAGAAACAGTCCTTAATTCACGGCATTGGCCTGAGGACAGACCCCAGAGGGTGCTGAGGACATTGGCTGGGCCCCGAGAACTGCCCCAGCACCCGCGCCCTTGCCCCAGGACTTCCCCCCCACCCCCTGCCCCTGCTGCAGTTACCTGGTGGAGGCTCAGGGCAGGAACGCCTCTCTGCTCTCCAACAAGACCACATGTGACTCAGTGCACACACACACACACACACACACACACACACACAGCCCGTGTGTGACCCCAGCGCACACATACACAAACATACACACACAAACACAGCCTGCGTGTGACCCCAACATATACACAGAGCTGAGAGATAGTCATGGTGCTGCCCGGCTCCTGCCTTGGGGACAGCAGGATTTGGTCAGGATTCTTGTGCCTGGGGCTCCCGGGGCTCCCAGTGAAGCTCCCGTCACCAGGCCTTTGTCTTTGCTGTCCATTCGGCCCAAATGTCCTGATGATTTCACTCACTCTTTGGACAGCCACAGTTTCTAAAGTTCAACTTAAGTGCTGCCTCCTACTGGAAGCCCTCCCTGATGCCCAGCTGAGACAGCATCCCTTTCTTTTGAAACCCTAGGGCCTGGGCCTCACTGGAAGGCCGTGGCCACTCTCTAGTCTCCTTCCCTCACGGGCTGAGATCTTGAGGGCAAGACAGTCCACAGTGCTCAGCCTGTGACTGGCATCAGGGAAGGGACAGAGTGGACGGTGGGTGATGGGGGCTCAAGCAGCTGGAGTCAAGAGCCAGAGTCTCCCTTTGGAGTCCCAGAACCTGTGGGGTGACCTCCCGGGTCCTCTGTCCTCCCAGGAGCCCGCAGCTGGCACCAGGGAGGTCAGGTGTGTGGGACACGGAGACACAGAACTCCAACCCCGCATCCCTCTAGTCTTCTACACCAGCCACTGTCTGGCCCCCATGAGCCAGGGGACCCTGCTCAGCGGGGTCCCCTGATGCCAGCCTGAGGAGTGGCTCACCCAGCAGACGCACCAACTCACTCATCCTGCCAGCCACCCAGGGCTGCAGAGCCCCAGGTATCCCTAGAGAAGCAAACAGTGTGTGTGTGAGTGTGTGTGTGTGTGTGTGTGTGTGTGTGTGTGTGTGTGTGTGTGTGTGTGTGGCGGGGAGGACATGATTTCGTGTAGGAGAGCAGAGAAGGAGTTCAACTCGGTGTGGCTGTCCACCCACCCAGCGGCGCCCCGTGTACACCTTTCCTCCCTCAGCTGCCCGGGCGGCCACGGACCCCTGCCCCCACAGTGCCCTGGCGGAGGGGGTGGCGTCTTGGAGCCAGACCGCTGCCCACTGCGCTTGGCGTCTTCTCTTGGTGGCATGAATGAACCGGCTCATGAATATGCAGGCAGGCCCCGCGTGCGGAGTGCTCTCGGCTAAATCTGATCACAATGCGGGATAAATTAAGCGGCAGGATAACTGCATTAAAAACCGCGGTCGGAGGAACAGTCTGTTCAAGGAGGGGCCTGGGGAGGAGGGAGAGGAGCAGAGGGAGCAGCGCTGGGCTCCCAAACAGCCCCGTGAAGTTCCCTTCCGTGGGGGAGGACGCCCCTCCCCCGTTCCTATGGAAACGCAGAGCGGGTTTAGGAGGGGGGGGAACAGCGAGGAGCAAGAGCGGGAAGGACTAAGAATAGAGCCGGGCTGGGCCAGGTGCTGAGGGGTCTCCTGCCTGACCCTGGCCCAGAGGCCCAGAAGCCCCTCCCACTCCCCCCGCCCCCGCCCCCAGCATCCAGAGAGGGGGTGGGGACAGTGCATGGTCAGATGACCGCAGTTCTTATGGACCGTGCCAGGCTCGGGCTTCCCACCGGGAGGAGGGCACCACGGCTTCCCCTTTCACAGCCCCCCACCCCGACCCCCCCCCACGCTCAGGTGAAATGACTTGTCAGTGATGGGGGGACATGGGGGTGTGCTGAGCCCTCCAGGCGGAGAGCGGCTCTCGCTCTTGCCAACACTGGACCTTGGCCAGTGTGGCTGCTGCCCATGGTACTGGGGCCCCTGCAGTGCTAGGCTTCAAACCCGGGGCCTCTTGCTCACCCAGCCTGCACCCAGCCCTTTGGGCAGTCACCCTGGCCCCATGGGTGGGGGCGAATGTCCTTCACTCAACTGAGCCAAGGTTTGCTGAGCAGGGCGACTGGGTAGGGGCCCCGGGGCAGCAGCGGACACGTCTCCTCTCTTTATCCCTGACTGCAGGGCTGCGTGTGCTCCCGCCCCAGGAAGAGGGCGGGTTTGGGGGAGCCCTGCCCCACTTGACTCTGGGACAAGGCTGGGCTGGAAACCCGGCTCTGCCACCTGCTGGCTGAGCCCGTGACAACCTCTCCGCGCCTTGCCTTCTCCACCTGTCTAATGGGGGTGGCCGTGGCACCCAGCTCTGGGAACCGTCTGAAGTGGCCACAGGCGCTGGGGCACTGGACTAGCGGCTTGGCTCGCTGTGGGGCTCTGAGCCTGGTCTACACACCCACTCCCCACCCAGCGCCCACTTACCCGTCGCTGACCCCGGTTTTGCTTCAGTCCCTCTTCCAGGCCCAGGGGGAGTAGGAGATGGCCAGCCTGTCCACCGTCAAGCTTGGTGGGAGGGGGCGTATTCAGGGAAGCACCCCACCCCCTCTTCCAACCGCCCCCGAGCAGAGCAGGGACCGAGAGAGACCGAGGGCTCTCGTCGAGGACCCTGCTGAATCGCAGACCCGTACTGCTGGGGGCCGAGAAGGGTCTACCAGGTCTGTGCCCCACGGGAGGTGCCCGCTGGGCGGCGCCCCGGGTCCAAACTCATCCGGCCACGTGACTGGCCCGGGCGCTGGGGAGGCGGGTCAGCGGCACGTGGGCCAGGTGAGCGCAGGGAGTTCGCGCCTGCCAGGAGCACCAGCTGTGTCTCTCCGCGGTCCAGAGCACCGCGGACTTTACGGCCACGCCCCACTTTGGCCTTGCCGTCCACTGTCCAGGCGGCTGGGAATTTGGGGGCACAGGGCAGGGACAGGACCTGCTCTGGGTGTTCAGGATGTGGGAGAGGAGGTGGCAGCTGGCTGGAGCTCAGGGCTTCTCCCAGCATCGCGGGTTCACTGTTGTTGTTGACGGGTCCTATGCTGCTCCCCCAGTGGTGCTCTGAGGCTGTGGAGTTCCGGGGGCTCCTGCGTGCAAGGCATGTACGCCGGCCCGCCCCTCTGAGCTCAGTCAGAGCTGGCGGCACAGGCGAGGCCTGCTGGGCAAGGGTCCTACTCAAGGTCAAGGCCACTCTCTAAGTACCAGGCCAGAGAGTCAGAGAGGCCGTGCTCGTTCTGGACATGACACCAGCAGCGCGGGGAGACTGCTAGGGTGGTACTGCTGACCGTGACCCTTGGCCAAATGAAGGAGATGAACTGATTGACACCTGAGGAGGGGCTATGCAGACAGGGAACAGTGCAGATGCAGGTCCCTCCCCTCCGCCTCCCTTTCTGTGACAGGGAGTGGGCAGGGGCGGAGCGATGGTACAGTGGGTAGGGCATTTGTCTTGCACATGGCTGCCATGGGTTCGATCCCCAGCATCCCATATGGTCCCCCAAGCACCGTCAGGAGTGATTCCTGAGTACAGAGCCAGGAGTAACCCCTGAGCATCACCGAGTGTGGCCCCTAAACAAACACAATAGCAAAACCAGCACTGTGTACACAAAGCGTGTTCTCTACCCCTGAGCCACGCTCCAATCCACAGGCTGGGTGAGGGGGGAGAATGATGCAATCTTGGGGTCCCGGTTTGCTCCCTGCCACTGCGTACAGACACCCACCCCTGACTACCCCAGAATCGGGTGGACTTGCGTGGGGTCCTTTTTTGTGGGAGGGGGTCACACCCAGCGATGCTCAGGGGTTACTCCTGGTGCTGTACTCAGGAATTACTCCTAGCGGTGCTTGGGGGACCATAGGGGGTTAGAACTCAGGTCGGCCATGTGCAAGGCAAACACTCTACCCACTGTACTATCGCTCCAGCCCCATGTGGAGTCTTTCCTTATCTGTATTTTCTGATTTTTCTTTATTTCATACTTACTGTGGAGAGGAGTCTTAATGTTACCTTTATCTTTAACAGAGAGAGACAGAGAGAAGAGAGAGAGAAGAGAAAGAGAGAGAGAGGAAAGAGAGAAGAGAGAGAAAAGAGAGAGAGGAGAGAGAGGATAGAGGGGAGAGAGAGAGAGAGAGAGAGAGAGAGAGAGAGAGAGAGGAGAGAGAGAGAGTACATATGCTCTGACCAGTCATTCCAATTCCAGGAAGTCCTACGGAAATGATTAGGATGAACTCAAAGATCTAACTACAAGAATAAATGATGTTGTCGTTTCTCACAGGGGGAAAAACAAGCTAGAATCCTGGGCCGCGGGGAAGGGCTGCGGGGGGCCGTGCAGCCTGGGCAACACTGCTGGAGAAACGCAATTGTTCTGGGACACGTGTCTGCGAGTACAGGATGTGGAGGAGACACAGGTTTCAGGACATGATGTCCCTCGTCTCACAATACCCGCCCGGCTCAGGCTGGAAGGTCACGCACGTGGAGATTAATGCTTTGTTTCCTCTTCAGGGGTTGATTATAGCGGATCTTCATTTTCTTTTTTGTACCTTCCTGAATGGCATTATGAGAAATCATGGCATTATGAGAAATCATGCATTATGAGTGCATGATTTTATACATTCAGTTGGTCAGGACAAGTAAACCTATTCTGAGGGGTCAGGCGGGGGAGGGGGGTGGGCCCCAGGCTCCCCGGACACCTGGGAAGAGAGCTGGGCATGGGGTGCCCCTCTGCGCCTGCGCTGGCTGAGGGGGCACCCCCCCACCCCCACCCTGCGCAGGCCTGCTCTCTGCCATTCACCCTCTGGAATTAGCTTCCCGAGACCATTTTAGGAAGCCCGGGGGCGGCTGGAATCAGCTTGTGAGCAGAGCGGGAGGACGGCTGTG
Source organism: Sorex araneus (assembly GCF_027595985.1). Lineage (NCBI taxonomy): Eukaryota > Metazoa > Chordata > Mammalia > Eulipotyphla > Soricidae > Sorex > Sorex araneus. The sequence goes on along the minus strand of NC_073306.1, from coordinate 119,854,243 downwards.
AGCTCGCTGCAGAGGGAGAGCCTGGGAAAGGCGGGCAGAATCGAGGGAGCCGCCAGCCGGGGCCATGCTCCTTCTGGGGCTTGGGTCTGCAGAGACAGCCCTCTGGCCTAGAAGCCGCCTCCCTCCCAGGAGTCCACAGAGGGGCTGGGGCTAAGTGCCGGTGCCCTGGACAGGGCTCCGGTCTCAAGGCGCCCTCTCACCTGCTCTGCAACCTAACACTGGTGGCTCACCTGCTCTGGACCTCGGTTTCCTCTTCTGTCAAACTGGACTGGCGCGAATTCGGCTTTGTTGCTTTCCTTTCCCTCCCTCTGAAGCTCTGTGCTCTGGGGATTCTATCTCGGGAGGGAGGCGATTGAACTGAGGCTCCCCAGGGCCGCCCTGCCGCGCCGAGGCACCGGGACAGGTGCTCTGACATCCTTGAGAGTGCGAGAAGCACCGATGAGTGCCTCTGGGGCTCTCGGGCCTCGGTTCTGAACACCACAGTGTTAGGCTGCTAAGAGCCTAGTGCGGTTTCTGGCCAAGCGCTTGCCACCATTCACTGAGGCTGTATCCGGCCGTGCCCCCAGCCTGGCTGCAGATGCGCAGACACTCGGGTTCAGACCCCAGGAACCGGGAGGAGATGGACAGGACAGCTCAGGGGGCCCGGGGAGATGGCTCAGGAGACCGCACACATGCCTCACATGCACCAGACCCCAAGGTCTAGCCCTGGCACAGCGTGATGCCCCGAGCACTGCCAGGGTGTCCCGGTACCGGAGCCCGAGTAGCGCTGCACTGCTGTGCCCAGGTACTAAACAGCGCGGCCCAGTTGGCTGAGGATGGCTGCGGGTTGCCTGGACCCCCTGAGCACTGAATGGGAGCCCCCAGCCCATGGAAGGGGAAGGGACAGCTCACAAACAGGGCGCTCCTGCAGCCTGATGGGGTGCAGTGACCTCCAGGCCCCTGCCTGTCCCAAGCTGACGGGAGAGTAGACAGTCTCTGTCTACCCTGCACCCCCATGCGGCACGCCTGCAACTGAGAGGGCAGGCGGGGAGAGGGCCCAGACTGACGCCTGCTTTCCAGGTGAAGAAGTGAGGCTCAGCGGGGTGCAGTGACTCTCGTCACAGAGCCCAGAGGCATGCAGACCCCAGCCTGTGGCTAGGCAAGGGGGGCTCTGAGGAGAGGCAGGAGGTGGCTGCCCTATAATCAAAGACCTGGCACGCCATGGCCACGTGCCTCTGCCCCAGCCAGGGAGGCTGGGCTGGCACTTCCTGCAGGGACACAGACACTGGGTGGCCCCCGAGAGCATCTCTCGGGCTCTGCGTGGGTGTCCCTGTGTACGCCGGCTGTGCGCACACGGCTGATCTGCCCGTGTACCTCTCCCAGGCGGTGCTGGGGAGAGAGGAGAGGTGCGGGGGAGCTCTGGAAGGCAGCAGCCAGGTTTCAGGAATCAGCCTTCCACACCCTAACGTCTGTGCTCGCTCCCCACTCTCCCTCCCTGCATGTTGGGGGGCTGACCTGGGAGCCAGCAGCTCCCCGAGGGCACCTCAAGTGCTCTTTGAGGGTCTTGTGCCCACCTTGACCTGCATGTGTGGAGGAGGGTGCAGCCCCTCGAAAGGGCGGCTGGGACCGAGCCCCTCCGTGCTCCCGAGCATCCAGCCTTGTCTCAGGACCTCACTTCCTCTCCCCCGAGCACGTGTGCCCGTGTCTCTGCCTCGAGGCCCGCTGGCCTGGGGAGAAAGGCGGAGAGAAACCAAGTCTGCAGACCAGGAGCTGGGGGGGGTGCTCGGCAGTGCCCGCTCGTGCTCAGCCTCCTGACTGGACGTGGCTGATCAGCGCTGAGAGCCGCCACCTCCCCGGGCACCTGCTCTGGTCTGGGCAGCCCTGACGGCAAATTCCGACCCTCACCAGCGCTGAGCGCTCCTGCTGGAGCTGCCCCTCGAATCTGTTTCCACACGTGCCTAATGTATGTTCATGGTTCAAGGCCTGTCTGTAGCCTTCTTGCCCGTGGCAGCGCCTGGGTCCAGGCCTGGAGTTGGACAGAGCTGGACGGCCGCTTCCCTCAAACTAACCTTCTCTCATCCATAAAACCAACCGATGCTTCCGCGCCACCCCATTGTGACCCTGATCTGGTGGTTCACGTGGGAGGCACGCTCAAGAAGGGGCACAGGGGCAGCGTACGGTGGGCGTCTTGTCACACCCACCTGTGATCCTGGTCGCGGTTTCTCCTGCAGGGAGGCCCCACTGTCCCCCTGCTCTGTCCAGTCACACGAGAGTGGTGGAAGTTAAGGCAGACATGCCACAGCCCTCCGGCTGGTGACATGCTTTCAGTTGGCTTGCGCTGGTTTCTTTTAAAAAAAGAAAAAACCAAAACCCTGAATTTGTTGCCAACATTTAAAAATAGAGAACTTTCGCACAAAAATCCAGATTTCCGGTTTCTCTGGAGACAGGAAGCTCTGACAAGTCTGCTCGAATCGGCCATCCGGGGCCAGGGCTGGGTAGCAGAGGGGGGTTCTCCCTGCTGACCAGGCCTGCTTTCTGCCCACCATCTGGCCCGCCTGACTCCAGTGACACCCAGGACTGCCTGCCCTCGTGCCAGGGGTAAGACCTCAGGCTCTGGGGTCAGGCTGGCCTGGTGAGGGGAAGTGGGTGTCTCCACCACTGTGTGACCCTCTGATTGTCTCCGAGCTTCTCGAGGCATCTTCACTCCCCAGCAACTGGGCGTTCCCAGGGAGAATCCTGCATACAGTAAGATACGGGCCTCATGGCTCTGGGTTTTCACAGCCCCGGCCTAGGGCGAGGCCTCACGAAGTGGTTATGAACCCCCTCTCCGCTCAGCGCCCCTGAATCAGGGACACTGGACAGTACCCAGTGCCCTCCCTGTGGCGGCTCTGGCCCAGCTGGAGCTCTCCTGGGCTACACACACACACACACACACACACACACACACACATCTAAAGCTCTCCTGGGCTATACACACACACACACACATACACACACAATCAGCTAGAGCTCTCCTGGGCTACACACACACACACACACACACACACACACACACACACACACTCAGCTAGAGCTCTCCTGGGCTACACACATACACACACAAATACACACACCCCTCACACACACCACACACACACACACACACACACCCCTCACACACACACCACACACACACTCAGCTAGAGCTCTCCTGGGCTACACACATACACACACAAATACACACACCCCTCACACACACCACACACACACACACACACACCCCTCACACACACACCACACACACACTCAGCTAAAGCTCTCCTGGGCTACACACACACACACACACACACAAACACACACACACACACACTCAGCTAAAGCTCTCCTGGGCTACACACACACACACACACAAACACACACACACACTCAGCTAGAGCTCTCCTGGGCTACACACACACACACACACACACAAACACACACACACTCAGCTAGAGCTCTCCTGGGCTACACACACACACACACACACACACACATACACACTCAGCTAGAGCTCTCCTGGGCTACACACACACTCACACACATACCCAGCTAGAGCTCTCCTGGGCTACTTTCTCTCTCTCTCTCTCTCTCTCTCTCTCTCTCTCTCTCTCTCTCTCACACACACACACACACACCACACACACACACACACACACGTGCTCACGTGATCCTGTCTGGGGGCTGCTGCCAAGAACAACAGATCAGTGGCCGCCAAGGTTCCAACGGCAGCTCAGGAGGCTCGGGCTCCATCTAGGCTGCTGGCCAGTAAATCCACACCCTTCTCTGGGCAGCAAGAAGCTCATCAGGCGAGACCCTGGTGGAGTTCCATTTCTCTCCCGGGATCTACAGGAACCCCACCTGCACCCCCGGGCTCCCCCAGTCTTTGAGGGCCACCACTGGAGGAGTCCAGCGGGTGGACGGGCCGGAAGCCACTGCTGTCCGTGCAGGAGGAAGCTCAATGGATTCCTGTGGCCACGGGCGCAGAAACCCAGAGCAACGGAAGTCAAAGCTCTCATGTTTTGTCTTTGGGTGACGGGCTGCTTCGCCCACCATCAGGTCCTCTGGGGGCATCCATGGCATCACAAATGAAGGCTGGATAATTCCATCACGTAGATGCTGCCTTCTTGGGATTGTCTGCCTGCTGACGGACACGGGTATTTCCCATCTCCTGGCTTCATGAATCGTGTGAGGTGGGTACAGTAGTCCTCTTCCTAGGACCAAAGAGTGGCATTGTGGTTGCCAGGTGGGGAGGGAAAGGAGGACATAAAGCTTCAGTTCAGCAAGATGAAGAGGTGCTCGAGGCCGTCTCCATGGCAGGGACCTAGAATCAACAATATCTTTTACCTTAAAAATTTGTCACAGGGGCAGACCTCATGTCAAAATATTCTTACGACAACTGTAGCACTGTAGCACTGTGATCCTGTTGTTCATCGATTTGCTCGAGCGGGCACCAGTAACGTCTCCATTGTGAGACTTGTTGTTACTGTTTTTGGCATATCGAGTACACCACAGGTAGTTTGCCAGGCTCTGCCATGCGGGCGAGATACTCTTGGTAGCTTGCTGGGCTCTCTGAGAGGAATGAAGGAATGGAACCCGGTTGGCCGCGTGCAAGGCAAAGGCCCTACCCACTGTTCTATCGCTCCAGCCCTTTACCACAACAATGTAAGATTAACATTTAAAATGTATTGCGTAGCGCTGGCCAAAGAGGAGGAAGTCCGGGGCTGGCGGGCTGCAGGAAGGGCTGGATCTAGGTGCTCTAGGGAGACAGTGGCTGCTTTCTCGTGCTCACCTTCCAGCCCAGCTGGGCCCGCCTCCCGCTCCTTGCTGCTCTGAGACTTTCCCTGCTTAGGTCCAGTTGAGCATCCACCAGCAGGAAATATCTAGTTCATCCTAGAAGCGGTATTTCGGGGACAATGCCAAGACCCCAAGCTAGAGTCGTGTGCCTCTTCCTCTGGGCTCGACAATTCCACCAGGAATGGCAGAAAGCTGGGAAAGTTTCCCTCACCGCACACAAGTCCTGGTTGGCGTCAGAACCCAAGGCAAAAAAAAAAAAAAAGTTGTTCGATGCTCAAAACAGCCAACGCTGCCTACCCTCAGGTTCTCAGCACAGAACGAGCTTTCTGAGAGGGGGGCGGGTGTCTTCCAATCAAGAAAGCACTTACACCAGGAGCCCCATGCTTGGAGCCCGCAGGGGGTTCACAGGCCTGCATAAATGATTCCAGCTCCTGGCAGCAACCGAGGCACTCCCCGCCTGCAGGGCCAGCTAAGGGTGTGGCTCTGGCTGGACCTGTAGTCAGGGTCCAGAGGCTGAGGAAAGGGCAGGGTGGAGGCAGGAGGCTGTTCAGATGGGAAATCTCAGGGGGGGCGATGGAGCAGATGTGAGGGCTGGGAGGTGGGAATGGACAAAGGACTGAGGGAATGGTGGGGTGGGGAGGAAAAGCAAAGCTTTGAGGCGAAATACAAATTAAGAAGGCCCGACCATGGGGGGCGCCAGAACAAAGGTGGCTTGATGTGCACTTCCTGTCGGTAAGGGAACGGACCTGTAAGCAGGAGAGCAACTGGGAAAAATTCAAGCAAACCACAGGCCACGGGGGAAGCTGGCAACGGGGTGGGGTGGAGGGGCTCAGGTTTAGATGTGGGGGAGGGTGAACAGGGACGACTGGGGGCACCTGAGGGAGGGTCTCTCTCCAATAGACCCTGACACCAGACCCCTCCACCAAGCAGCTCTCCCCCCCATCTCCCTCCTCCCTACCCTGCCCCGGAACCCGCAGCCTGACGGCCCGCAGGAACACCGTTTTCCAGGGTTACCCATGCTCGTGAGCCCCGGATAGCTCCCAGTCAGAGAAAGGGGGCTGGGCAGGCAGAGGCCAGGCTGGGGGCCCCAGTAGACTGCACATGCCCGCAGCAGTGAGGACAGAGCAGCCGCTGCCAGGAAGTCGGTGCACAGCCCGGTCCAGGCTTGCAGGGACGGGGGTGCTGTGACATGTCTCCAGCTAAGGGGACAATGAGCCAGCACGACAATGGCGGTGGGGCTGACTGGACAAGAACAAGCCTTGCATGCAGAGGCTCTGGGTTGGTTCCCTGGCACGGCCGGAGTTGGGGGTGGCAAGAGCCAGCACTGAGTCTTCAGGACTCTGGCGACAGAAGCTTCCCCAAGGGAGGGTGGAAACAAAGCCTGCAGGGTCCAGGGAGGGTGAACTCCCGGGAGAGGAAGTGGCACAGTGAGCAGAGAATTGAAGGGAATCACCACTGGACTGGGGAGGGGGGAGGCGGAGGCCTCTGGCCTTGCACAGGCCCAACCCTGGTTCGGTCCGGCATCACTGGGTGTGGGTGTAGAGGCCTCCGGCACTACAGGGTCAGCGCGCCCACTGCTGGGATCTGGCGCTGAGCCACCCTCCTGGCTAATCAGGAATGGGTGGCGGTGGCCCCTGTGCCTTGTGAACACTGCTTGTGGGGGACCCCCAGAGAATCGCAGGAGCACAAGGCCCCCAGGATTCGGGTTCTCGGGGGAGCTCTTCCTGCTGTCAATCCCAGGACTCAGTGACGGCACGGTCTGCAGCGTTCACCCGGCACATCCGGCAAACCATCTCAGCCAGGGATGGCGCCTCGGTCAAGCCGAAAAAGCCTGATTAGCTGCAGAGACATGTCACAGCACCCTGGGAATATTAAATCATATTTACCAGGGGATGACGTTGGGATGATAATTACCGATGCTGAGCGCAATCAGCCATGGGGAACACCTCGGCTGCTCAAGTGGTGAGAAATGAGCCGGCCTGGGGCTTAGCGCAGAGGCCTCGTCACGGGGGCAGCGGAAGGGGCCGGACCGGCCTCGCCTCTGCTGATTCTGCTAATGGGATGAAGCAGCCTTGCAAATAAGCGCCAGGCCCCAGGAGGCCTGCAGTGGAGGGGATTTTAAAACCAGGCCAGGTCCTCCTGCTAGGTCCCCTTTCAGAGGTGTGAGGGCCGGGAGCTTTGAGATCCGTCACACCACCGGCTCTCAGTTTGGAAGGCTGCGGCTGCCTGCCCCGAACCCTGCGAGCACTGAGTAATAATTAATTTGTTTTTCCATTTTTTATTCATCAAAGACACACAACAGCCAGCTGGGACAAGCGGGAGACAGAGCCGATGTCACCTTGTCCCAAACACGAAGGGACCTATTCGTTCTTTTGTCAGCCCAGCCGTATGATCCTGTGTCAATGTAGTTTGCCTTTTTGAAAATGTTTGAAACAACATGAAGGCCGGGACTGGGGATGTGGTGCAGCGGTAGAACACTTGCCTTGCATGTGTGAGGCTCTGGGTTCTACCCCAGCATTGCCCCCAAACAAACGGGAAGGCCATTTTTGAACACCCCAGAGAGCCTGGAGAAATCTATCAGGACCTCAGGTCCAAGAAAAGTACTTATTTCTTACATTTGCAGACGGTGGTCCAGAGGGTGCAAGCGGCTAGCCCAAGGTCACACAGCTGGCTGGCAACAAAGACCAGGCTGGAAATGGGGGGAGCAGAGCCCCGAGCACAGTGGCTAAGAGTGGGATTCAGCCCCTGGGAATGTGACTCTGGACCTCAGATCGTGACAGCTGGGGGCAGCCTGTTTTCTCAGCGGCACCACAGGGACCTCGTCACAAACAGGCGAGGATCCAGTGGAACAATAGGAGCACTCTGCATATAGTAGCTGCTCATCCAGAGCCGATTCTGCCAGCGCCAGCGAGTGTACCTTGGGCCGGCTCGGGTCTGTGCAGGCACCAGACCAACATGCTTGAAAAACAAGAGGCACATGATTCACCCTCCAGGTGCTGCCCTGAAAACACCGACGGGAGCCAAATTCTGTCCCGGTGGAACCCGGGGCCCTGATCAATGCTGTCGCTTCTGGCGACGCTCCTCCACCGAGGGTGCCCAGGGCCCAGCCAGACTCAGTGGAACTTGGGAATCTGCTCAGGGGCCCGTGTAGCACTGGGGGGTCTAACCCAGGCCTCTAGTACGCAAAGCTTGTGCTGAGTCCTTTGAGCTCTCCCCAGCCCCAAATCTCCCATTTTTCAGTGGTTTAATCAGACTCCTAAGACTGTGTGACCATGGCCACCATCTGATGGCAGAAGCCTGTCCTCGCTGCAGAGAAGCCCCAGCAGCTGCCGTTCATCTATTCCCCTCCCCCCTCCCCCGGTACCTTGACCTGTCGCTGTGGGACTGCCTCCTCTGAATGACTCCTGACACTGACCCCTGTCTGAGGCAAGCGTGTCTCAGAAACTCTCCTCTTGGCAATCTGCAGGTTTAAGGAGCTCCCGGGGCAGTCTTGGGGAGTAGGCTCAGGGGAGGAAAACAACAGCGAATCTCACACAAGGTCAAATTTGTGCTTATTATAAAAACACCACAGTCATTCCCTTATCCTTGGGAATAAAGGAATAAAGCGCCCCTCCCACCCGAGGCTCGCCTGCACACGTGGACGTACAAGTTTAACCATAAATGCAATGACAGTTCTGTGAAGACGGTCTCTCACTCGATGTTCAGACTGTAGCTGAGGGAGCGACAAACTGTGCAAGCCAGACCAGGGGTCCAGGCGTGGGCGTGCGCTCCCTGAAGCCGCTCTGCTCACAGGAACCGGTGCCGGCTGCCCACACCTGGGGCTGCCGGGAGACAGCTGAGCCATGCGCATGCGCAGCAGCCTGGCTGCCCTGGGGGCTGGACAGGTTAACAAAGAGACTCGCACAGAGGGATTTAGTCTCCACTCCAAGACTTTAATGTACATTATCCTCTAGGAAAAACATCTCCAGGGAAACAAGTGGATCGAGGGTCTTTACCAGCAGGGATCCGCACTCAGAGGCTTGGCCAAGCACTGCCTGGGAGAGGCTGGAGGAGGGATGAGAGGCTGGAGGAGGGACGTGATCAGAGCACAAGAGCTTGAGGTCAGGGTGGCCGGACCCCTGTGCTGATGGACGGCCCCTCGGGCCTCCCTCTGCCAGTTCCACCTCAGGGCCAGGAAGCCCGACCTGAGCAGGTCCCCAAAACTTCAGCAGGGATAAAAAGACAGCCAGAGCAAGTCACTTATTTCGGGGGTGGGGACGGGGTGCTGGGCCACACCTGGCAGTGCCAGGGACCAAACCAGGGTCGGCGCCAAGCAAGGCAAGTGCCTTAACCCTGTTCTCTCTCCCTGGTCCCAAGAAGCTTTTTTCCCCTTTCTGGGTTGAATTGTCAGATCACCAAAGTGTCTGTGGAGGGGACATGCCCATTGGGAGGGTTGTCAAGACCCTCTGTGGGTCTGGAGCTTCTGAACAGAAGAGATGGGCAGGGTTTGGGCGGCTGCACAACCATCGCCCCCCTCGCCCCACCTTCTGCCTCCCAGATATGTGAAAAAAGGCCCATGATGGAGAAAACAGGGCCAGAGGGATAGCACACTGGGTAGGGTGTTTGCCTGGCATGTGGCCAGCCTGGGTTTGATCTCCAGTACCCCATACGGTCCCGAGTGCAGAGCCGGAGGTGAGCTCTGGGCACTATCGAAGTGGCCCCCAAACCAACCAAACTAGCAAAAAGGTGGAGAAAACCAAAACTGACCATTTGTCAGACTCAAGCTAACCGTCACCTTGTGTGATGTCCCTCCCAGTCTGAGCCTCGGGGGAGAACACAGCCAAGCTGGCCGGGACGGATCTGCACTCAGGATCCCCTGATCCTCTAACTTCCCAAACGACTCCTCAGGCCCCTGAGAGGAGAAAGTCCAGGCTTTCTTGTTGCTTCTGGGAAAAAAAAGCAACGAGTTCTCCCAGAGTCAGGGCTGTCTCTCCCTCCAACTCTGAGGTGAGGTGGGTCTCTCTCACCCAGGAGCTTCCGTGAGAGCATCAGGGATCCAGTCACCATAGCACCGAGGCGAGGCTGCGGGGAAGCCCCACTCGTGCCTGCCGGACGGGGACAGCTGCTGTGGCACTGAAGTAATTTATGTACAGACGAAGAGGGAACTCTGGCTCTGGTGTTATGGACCCAGGAAGGGGTGATGGGGAGCCCGGGGGCCCCCCACGCTAGCCGGTAGCCGCGCCCTCGGGGAGCTCCACCACCACAGGGGCACAGTCCTCGGGCTCCGCCTCGAAGTCCCAGCGGAACTTCTTGGTGAGGTGCGCTTGGAACTTCTCCGCTTTCTGCCTCAGGGTGGCGTCCACGGCGGCGCTGCGGGCGGAGGAGAAGAAAACCTACAGAGAACAGAGGGCAAGTCACTCCGAGAACAGAGGGGCCCGAGAGCGCTGTGGAAATTTCCTCATGGCGCTCGGCTCTCTGGGGCGGGCGGATCAGCTGCTGCTGGCACCGGCCCAGGACACCTGCTGTGCTCCCCCCAAACCAAGAAATAAGGTCCAAGCCCAGCTGAGAAGCTGCGGCCCGACTCCAATGGAAAATTACTCCTGTCCTGGCAGAGAGACCCCACCATGGTGGGGAAGGCGGGCTGGGGGGAGCTCCTGGGGGTCCCCAGCTCCTGGGGGTCCGACCAGACACCGCGCTGCGACTCGGAGGTGAGAGCGCAGTGACGGCAGCTGGCCCTAAGGTTGGGGGCTCCAAGGCCCCCGGATCCCGGCAGTCCCCGGCCCCCTGCCAGAGCTGAGGGGCGGGGCTGCGGCTCTGAGCTGCATGGGCTGCCGGCTGCTGGCCTGGGGCTGCGGTTCCCCTGAAAAGTGGTCCCTGGCGCTTTGTCTTTTTAATTGTGGTAATATATACATAACATAAAATCTGCCACTTTACACATTAGCATTAAAAATTAAACTGTGCACCACTTTTTACCATCGCAAGTCTACAGTTCCATGACGTCTAGACATCCCCGCTGCCGGCACCCACCCCCGTACCCCCTCCCAAGCGTGAGCACCCCACCCAGGGGACTCTGCCCCGGACTTCCTGTGGCCCTCCTCTGCTCCTGGCACCTGCCCTCCTTTCTGTCTGCCTCGGAGGCTCTGGGCACCTCATCTCCGTGGCACCCTACAGTGTCTGCCCTTAGACCGTTTCCTGTGCGGTGCCAGGGCTGGGCCCCAGGGCCTCCCAGAAGCCAGGGCTCACCCCGGCTCCTGTCTGTCCTTCTGCTGGCACTGGCTTCTTCCTCTCAGCCGAATGTCCTCACGGTGCTCCTGTGTTGGAGCAGGTGTCACGGCTGGACACAGTCAGTCCAGCTCAGCCCCACACTCTGTTCTCTGTCCTTTGGCCGACTGGCAATTTCGGGTTACTGCCTCGCTCTGAGTTAGACATGGTTAGACATGGTGCTAGGACCACGGGTTGTGATTCTCTCCGAGTTCTTCAACAATCTGCATGGGCACAGACTTAGGAGCAGCACTCCTGGGGCATCAGCTCATTCTGTTTAATGGTTCGAGGCCGGTCACACTACGTTCTGCCATCTCACCGTCCCGGCAACAATGAGAAATGCCTCCACATCCCTGCCAGCGTCTGTGACTTTTTAGTTTAGGTTTGTAGGGACTGTTGTTGTTATTGAGTTGTTCCTGGCTGGGTTCAGGGGCCACATGATGCCTGGAATTGAACCCCGGGCATCACCCATTACAGGAAAGTGCTCGACCACTTGAGACCCTCCCCAGCCTCCAGCCGCTCTTTTTTTTCAGCAAACATCCTAATGAGTCTAAGGTGGCATCAGGGTTTGGACTTGCGTCCCCTGACGATCAGTGCTGTTGGCTCCTGCCCTGACTTCACTGCCATCGACAGATCTCCTCGGATAAAACATCCACTTTCAATCAAGTGATTTAAATTTTGTTAGTGTTAAATTCTCAGGGATATATTTATTTATATTCTGAATATGAATCTTAGATTTGATATTCAATTTAGTTCCATTTCATGCAATAGAAACCTGGGCAGAGGGCACAGGCCAGTAATTTCCTTGGTATCTAAAATCCCACTCCAGACTGGCTCCCCGCTCCTGGGAGTGACAGCAAACCCGTCACTCCTCCTGCTACTGCATTCCAAAGAGCACTCCAACAGAACATCACAATGCCCCGGGATGGAAATACTCTAGAATGTCTGTTTTATGAAAAGGAGGCTGACAGGAATTAAATGAGATTAAAAAAAGAAAAAAAGCAGAAATCGGGCTGGGGAAACACTACAGCAGGTAAGGTGCTTGCCTTGCATGCAGCAGACCTGAGTCCAGTCCTGGTAGCCCACATGGTCCAAGTCTGTCAGGAGTGAAACTGAGTAAAGAGCCAGGAGTGCGCCTGAGCACTGCAAGGTGTGGCCCCCAAATAATGCAGACAGGAGTGAACGGGTTTTCCAGGCGACCCACTGACTGCCCCCAGCGCCCTCACACCACAGCGTAGCACTTGGCCCACCAGTGAAGGAACCTGTGCTCGGGGGCCTTGCCCTGCTGCAGGCGACAGGGGCACCGTCCGGGCCCAACCCTGCATCCCCACTGCCTTTCTGCGAGGAGGAGGAGTGAGGCTCAGTTCCAGGCTCAGAACCATTATGGGGGACGGCAGGGGAGAGACGTGATGGGGGGGGCGCGGGGAGGTTTAGAAAATGTTGTTTGATTAACTTGAGAACAGGCTAAACACTGGCGCGGGAAGCAGTCACAACAAAAATGGCAGATCAATAACCCATCAGAGGGGCTGAGCGAGCCTGCGGGGGGAGGGGGCAGGGGTCTGGAAGGCGTCTGCAGGCAGTGGACAGAGCTGGCCGGGCAGCGCTGAATGCAGCTCGCAGCTGAGCTCTGTAGAGGGGCGGGGAAGGAACAGAGATGCCACAGAAGCCGGAGTCCAGCCCGGTTTCAAAGCCGGGGCCCAGGAGAGCCTCCCTCCTCTTCCCTCCCACATCATTTCTCCCTCCCCCCCCGCGCCCTCCCCCACAGCAGCATATGCTTCCCCTCTGCTGAGAACACCCTTCCACCCCCTGCTTACTCCTCCTCCATCTGAACAACTCTGGTCCAGCTCAGGCATCCCCTCTGGAACATTCTAGACCGAGGGCGAGTAAGGGTCTCCTCCATGCAGCGCCCTGGTCTCTGCTTCCAATAACTGCATTTACTGTGAGCCATCCCGAGCCATGAGGAGCGACACCAACGCACTGATGCCTGTTCGGTTTTTAAGCTTGGGGTCAGGGGCAGGTTAAGTGGGCAGCCGGCAGTACTCGGGGGCGATTCTGGGTCAGTGCTTGAGGTCTATCCCCAATAGTGCTTGGCTGACCATGAGATGCTGGGGATTGAACCCTGGCCTCAAGCACACACTGCATGTGCTCGGCAGACTGACAAAAAGAAGTGCCCACTGACAGATAAAAGATATAAAAATATAGATATACTTTGAGGTCATGCTAGGTGGTGCTCAGGGATGACTCCTGGCAAGGATGGGGGGGGGCCATATGAGGCACTGAGGGCCTAACTGGGGTGGGCACATGCAAGGCAAATTCCTTAGCCCAGGTACTATCTCTCTGGCCTTTTGTTAGATATTTAGGGAGACCATAAGTTGTTAAAATAAATATTTATTTGGGGGGGGGGGGGCTGGGGCAATATGTACAGCAGGCGGCATACTTGCTTTGCATGCATTTAACCCAGGTTTGATCCCCAGCCCCACATATGGTCCCCTGAGCCCTGGAAGGATTGATCCCTGAGCACAGAGTCAGGAGTAAGTCCCGAGCACCTGTGGGTGTGCCCTCCCTCCCGAAAGAAAGAAGGAAATCTGAATTCACTTTTGGAGTAACTGCCAAATAACTGCTCGATAATTCTGCCAGTGTGGGACAGAATGAGGTCGTCATCCTGGGGACAGGGTGGCCTGTCCTGAGTGCCAGGCCCTGAGTGCCACCCATCCAGATGACACCTCCTTATGGTACGACTTTAAGAAAGCCTATATAAAAGTCCAAAACATACCCTGCAGTGCCCACATATCCCACACGGTGCTCACAATCATAGCAACCTGTATCCTCCGAGCCCAGAGAGGGCAAGGCACGGGGCAGTGCCAGGCCAGGGATGCTCCCTGAATGGGTGTGAACAAGATGCAGGAGTCGCTCTGCCACTGCACCGGCACGGGTGGCCGGCAGGGACAGGCTGGGACAGGCCTGGCTCCCCAGTCCACCCACCTTCCATACACTCAACCAGCAGCGACGGAAACAGAAGTCTCCGTCTCAAAAATAAGGCTCCCTATTCAAAAACTGCTTTGTCCTTTCTAAAGAATTGATCAATTTAATCTTTACTACAGACCTGGGAGGTAGATGGACAGGAAATTACTATTCCCAACGTCAAGATGAGGATGATAAATGTTGAGCAAGTGATAAATGTCAAGCTAGAGCTAGTCCACTGAGAAAGCGAAATCCCTTCTTACCAAGACCTTCGTCTTGGCCGATGTCAAGCACATCCTTGGCATTTCCAGCATTAGCCTGTGGACAGCCCAGGGGTCAGAGGCCTCAGTGCTTTAGGAACTGACCCCTCTCTAGCTCCCCAGGGCCCAGGAGAGAGCAGAGGTCCACTCTTTGGGGGACAGGAGAGTGAACACAGGGGTTGTTTTGTGCAGAGTACGTTCTACACACTTGGTCCCAAGGTTGACTTTCTGAAAAGTCAACTCTATTGAGGCAGAATTCACAACTGATTAAATTTGCGTATTTTAAGTGTTCAGTAAGCTTTTTTGTTTGCTGTGCTATCTCTCTAGCCCTTCCACAGGCTTTGACAAATGTATCCATACATGCAACTGCTAAACGATAAATTCAAGAGAGACATGTTGCAATCAATTTTTCCTCTTGGCATCCATGTCTGAGTTTGAAGGCTTACAGAGAATTGTGTAACTGTCCCCACAATCAAGAATTCAACAGTTCCAGGAAGCCAGAAACACTCCCTGCAGACCTTAGTGGGAAAACCTTCCCCTTGGCCTCAGGCCCTGCTGTCTACCGACCTACGCTTGTGCTGGGTTTATGTACTTGCTATCTTCAAAATGCTCACAGAAGACAGAGAGGGTGCATGCTTTGCACACCGCCAATCTGGTTCAGTCTCCAGCACCACATACAGTCCCCAAGCATGGCCAGGAGTGATCCCTGGGCACACAGACAGGAGTAAATGCTGAACACAGCCTGGTGTGGCTCAAAAACCGATCCACCCCCGCGCCCCAAATAACAGCTCACAATGCAGAAGAGGAAATGTGTAGACAGTGCCTACTCCTCAAACTAAAATTTACTTTGATCCTCATTTTAAAAGTAGTTTTATATACATAGTGACAATTTGGTTATTATATTTACTAAAGTAAAATACGGGAGGGAGAGATAGCACAGCGGGTAGGGTACTTGCCTTGCGCATGGCTGACTTGGGTTTGATCCCCAGCATCCCTGAGCACCGCCAGGAGTAATTCCCGAGTACAGAGTCAGGAGTAACCCCGAGCTTTGTCGGCTATGGCCCAAAACCAAAAACAACACAAAAACACCCGAAGTAAAATCAAGTATATACTTTTCAATTGTTGAGAAACATGTCATCTTAATATAGAATATTAGCACCAGTTATCTTTAAAAAATTTTTGAGCCTTTGGGCCGTGCTGTGGATCGAGCATGATGGAAGAACCCAAAAGCGCGCCCTTGGACTCCAAGCAGCCCACTGAACTAATTCCGGCACGGGATCGGAGACCCCACGGCGGGCTGCGAGAGTGGAAACCGGGAATTCCCCAATTCTTTTAACCTCTCTCTCTCAATCCCTTCCTCCCGAGCACAGCGCAGGGTCCACGGCTTTCTGAGTGCAAAATGGAGACGCCGAGCCTCTCTCTAGGTTTCTCCATCTTATGAGCACCATAAAAGGGTAAAAGTTTACAGTGATGCTATTTTTGGTTGTACTTTCCCTGGACTTTATACAGAAACCCAAAAGCGCGCGGCCGCTGCTGCGGCCGCGCAACCTAATGTCATCTTAGTATCAGCAATATGTAATGGTTACTTCTTAATGGGTCAGACTTTTGTGGAAGATCCTAACAAGAATAGTGAGTCTTTTGCTGAAATATTGAAGGCAATCAAAGTGGTAGCCATCTCTCTAGACTGAACTAAGCTATATCCCCACGCCGGCTGAGAAGAAATATCCTTCTTTCTCGGGAAGAAACGCGGCGTGGTGTCAAACATAGTGTGATGTCCATTAAGCAAACAGACCTGGTGGCGTGGGAATGGGATATAAGGGGAAAAATTATGTACATGGAACAGCGGGACGCTGGTGGAATCTCGAGCCGGAGCCAATACCAGCGCAAGACCTTTGGTTCCAGAAACTGCTTGCAGACACTCTACTAGACTATCAACTAAGCCAGAGCCCCATGCCGGCTGATGACGGGAAATAACCATCCTCTTCGTTTTTTTTCCCTTTGTCAGACAGCGTGGCGATTACTAAACAGGCGTGAACTCGGTGGCTCGGGGCAAGGGGGAAAAAGAAAAGTTATGTAACAAACAGCGGGACTTAATATCTCTATATTCTTAGCAATGGAGAACTATCAAATGCTTCCTTGGCAATAGGACTGTCTTTTTCTTTTTGGGGGGAAACCCCAGCAACGGTAGTGAGTTGTGTGTTGAAACATGGAATGTAATCGAGATAAAGTGTAAACGAAGTGAAACTTATCACGTACAAGGGTGGGGACTGGGGAGGTGGGAGGGGGCGGCAGATATACTGGGGGGGTTGGTGATGGAAGATGGGCACTGGTGAAGGGAAGGGTGTTTGAGTATTGTATAACTGACAAAATCCTGAGAACTATGTAACCCTCCACTTGGTGATTCAATAAAAAAATTAAAAAAAATTTTTTTTGAGATATGATAGCAACATTTCACAGGCAACTGCAATGATCTAGAGCTAAAAGTACATCTACTGGATATTTTTCTTTCAATTAGGAAAAGGCATTGATATTTTCACAATTAAGCCTGCGTTTTCTAAAACTGTAAACTGCTTTAATCAGAAACGTGAAAGGTTCCTTTTAAAACCCATGCTTAATTGAGTCAGGTCAGGTCACCTTGAAAAATTAAAAATATCAAGGTAGCGAGCTGAGTCACTACCTTATCCTATTTTTTGGCTAGACTAAAAAGATAAAATTGCCTATTTTTTTTTTTCAATTCCCAGGTGATCATCAGGCTTAGAGTAAAAGTAGCCAGAGAGAGAACGTTTTATTTCTACTTGCAGGAAAAGAAATTGGTGTTAAAAGTAAGACTTTCACCTCACAACGATTAGCAGGATGGGGACAAGGCATTGTGTGTCCTGAGACCCACGGGAGGAGCCCGGAGGTTTCTGCAGCACCTCAAACCACAGAGGGCGCCAGGCAGGCTAGGCGGCAGCTCAAGCCTCAGTCTTGCCGTCCACGGCCGTCTGTCACCTCCCTGATACCGTGTCCACAGCTGTTAAACGGGCTGCGTGGCTCACCTCCAGCATGCCAAGAGCTGCAGCAGGTGACACAGGAAGTGTGCAAAAACGGGTGGCTGGAAGAACGAGTCAGCGGGGGGGATTCGTCATAACAGCTAGAGACATCACGGCCAGAGCCGGTGTTTTCCCTCAAGAGTTAAGGCTGCATCCTGGCTGGCATTTTTAACATTAGCTGAAACCGGAAGCTGGAAAGCACATACACCTTACTGGGAATAAAAAGTAAGTAAAGGGGGGGAAAAAGGCAATGTGATGGGACTGCCTAAATGCTGGAGGATCAGCAACCAAAACCCTTGTTTTGTACATAACGCACTTTCTAGCATACTATTAAATTCAGATTATCTTTTCATTGGTTTTAAACAAATCATGGTGACTCAACTTGTTAAGTAGAAGAAAAAAGAAACCTATTTTTGGAGCACAAACAATTTTTATTCAGGCTAAATCCCTGGGATTTGTAGAAACCAGGGGCAGCGACTCAGAAGGCCACGCATGGCCGCAGTGGGCAGCGTGAATGCAGCTGCCTCCCGGGGCTCCGCTGCTGTCCCGGCTCCTGCAGAGGGGGGCATCTGGCTCCCCAGGGCGAGCCGACCTGGGGTCTACCATGGCAGGCCCTCGGGGGCTAATTCTTCCCTCGCTGCACGGAGCGGGGAACTGGATTAGCACCGTTGGGCTCATGCTGAAGTGACTCTTCACTTTAAAGAAAAGGCGCTTTGGGGCTGGAGCAATAGCACAGCGGGTAGGGCGTTTGCCTTGCACACGGCCGACCTGGGTTCAATTCCCAGCACCCCATATGGTCCCCTGAGCACCGCCAGGGGTAATTCCTGAGTGCAGAGCCAGGAGTAATCCCTGTGCATCACCAGGTGTGACCCAAAAAACAAAACAAAAAAAAGAAAAGGCGCTGTGCTTTTCTCCATGGCGTGACCATTAACTCTCAACCAGCCCCCATGGCGAGGGCCCCACTCACGCAACAAGCCACTCCCAATTCTCTCGATCCACAGTCTTCATCCCAGCCTGAAGGAGCCAAGCCCTCGGGGGCCCTCACTGCGGAGATGCTGTGGGCTGGCTGCAGGGCTTGGCCCAGTCTGGAGCTACAGGGAACGAGCTGCGAGGCTCCTCTGGAAACCGCAGGCTGGCACAAAGTGGGAGCAAACAGCCAAAGGAACAAAACACAGGCTTTGGGCAAAAGTGCACAGCTGCGAGGGGAAGTCGGCACACAGTCCATAAATTCCAGCAAGAAGGGCCCGTGCAACATCACAGCGACAAGTACCAAGTCGCAACAGTATGGAAGGTGAGAGCAGAGATGACGTTAGAGCGGTTCCTGAAGGGGTCCTGTCGGGTGACACACGCACAGGGGCAGAGAGGAAGCAGGCTCGGGAGGAGGCATAGACATGGGCCCACTGAGCTTCCATCAGGACCGAAGCTGCAGAGCTTAGAAGAACCGATACAGAACTGTCCACTGACAACGCTGCTGGGGGTGGAGGGGGACGTGCAGTGGGAGGGCGCTTGCCACGTACATGGTGACCAGGGTTCAGTCCCCCAAGCCCACCAGTAAGCCCTGAGCACCCGCCCAGTGTAGGCCTCAAACAAAAACAAATAAACAAACAAAAAACCCCAACAGTGTTGAGAGAGAAGGCCTCTTATGTGCCCTTCTGACAACAGGGAGGTCAGAACCGGCCCGGCCTGCGTGGGCCTTGCAGGGAGAAGGCTGCCGCTGGCGAGGAGGAGCCGGATGGGGAGCAGCAGAGGACAGGGCAGTGCTGGCCCCTTTTCGGGGTGTTCGCTTTCCAGGAGACAGGGATCAGAGGTGAAAAGGATGGGCGCCAGGTGTACAGAGCAGCGATGCGTGAGCTGGAGCTGGGACAGGCTGCTGGGCGGGCCTGGAAGTGGGAGTGGCCCCCACGGGACCAAAGGCCCGGAGCAGGGAAGCAGATGGGCTCCTTGGACGCGCAGGGGGGAGTCATTCCATTAACCCGACTGCTTACTCCCCCCCACCAAACAGATGCTTGACTCATGGGCTGTTTGTTTAGCTCATAGTTTCCAGTCCCTGGTCCCTGGAGAGCAGGTCAGCTAAATCAATGACCGGCCCCCTGGAGACAAGAGTAGTGCAGCTGAGTCACCAAACGCAGCACTCTGAGTGCGGTGCTACAGAGAAAGGAAGGGCACCGGAAGACCGAGATTGGGCGGGACGAGGGCACAGCGGGGAGGCCATTTGCCTGACCATCGAGTTCTAGCCCTGGCATCCCAGATGGTCCCCCAGGAGTAATTCCCGAGTTCAAAGCCAGGAGTAACCCCTGAGTATCGCCAGGTGGGACTTAAAAACAAAAAGACCATCTCCATATCTACCTCTATATTTTTAAGGCACATGTCCTGAATTTTTCCAAATAAGCACATCCCGATTTCTCAGTGAAAAAGTCTCTCGAGAGAAATCAGCCAACCATCATCTCTCCCCGGGATCCAGCTGCCCCTTCTCCGCTGTCCGTCCGTCAGCGCTGCCACGCAAGCCCCAGCACACAGTATTCAGCCGTGGCTGTGGCGGGGGGGGGGGGAGCAGCGTCACTGTGGCCCGGGCTGGGCAACCACCTTCCCCACTCCGAGAGAGCAGGCCTGGAACGCCGGGGAGCTCTCCCCGGCCGGGCACCGGGAGGACACCCCTGTGTCACATAAGCCAGAACAATCAAAGGGCACTCTCGTCCCTTTCCTGGAGTGGCACAAACGGGCTGCAGCTCAGCTCCATGGACTTATTCGTGAAGTGGCGGAGGCAGCTACCCACTCCCGGGGACACACGCACAGTCCGTGGGGTTAGAGAAGTGTCCCGGGCCTGAGGAACAGGTCCCTGACGGTGTCCACTAAGAGCTGTGAATGTGCTGTGAACTCAGTACTGAGGGACAGAAACCGAGACGGGGCCTTGGCTGCCACTGAGAGCTGTGGGTTCCCATAGTGACCTCGCCTCTGAGTCTCAGTGGTCCAGTGTGCCAGCGGGAACAATCCTTCCTGCCTTCCAGGCCTCCGTGGAAACGACTGGGGGAAATGCCCCCAGCGTCACGTGCATGGCACCCGGTGCCCGACACATTCCTTGCCCCGGGGGCTCAGAGACTCGGGACAAGTCACTGAGGGCAGTGCAGGCCTGGGAGGCCCCCAGCAGGGAGCGGAAGGCAGCTCTGGCACAGAGCAGGCACTGCAAGCTTGTGGCTTCCACCTCTTCCATCCCCAACTAAGTTACCAAGTGTGAGTGACAGAGGCTGTCCCAGGAACAGAAAGGAAGTTAATCTGTTGGCAAAGGGGGGAAATAGCCCAGCATGAAGATCGTAAGTTGTTTGAAGCTTCTTCCCTAATTACCACTCATAATGAAAATTTAATTGCCAAGTTAAAAACAAATTTCACTTTTTCTGTCAGAGAAATCTCGACAGAAACCGGCACATTTTGCTTGAACAGGAAATCAAAGTTACTTTCATGCTTAAATGAGATCTAAGAAGCTGCAGATGTTCCCCTGGGAATAAGAAGCTGCAGGACTGTCCTTCTGGATCGCAGCAACTCACCGTGGCAGGTAAGGAGGAGCAATGTGTTTAGAGCTGAGGAACTCTGAGGGCCAGAGGCGACTCAAGGCCACATACCCCACGCTCAGGGGCAAGGCCGGGACAGGGTGGTCCAGCAACTGTGTCTGGGATAAGGAAGCTCATGTTTGAGTAAAAGCAAGAAAGAGCCCAAGACTAGGAACTAAGGTTAAGGCAACTTGGGATAATACGACAAGGTCACAGGCTCCCCGCCCCCCCCCCCGCCTGCAGACGGAGTGCTCACCTGTAAGGTGCTGGTGAGGAAGTTGTCCTGCGAGACAATGTCCACGAAGAAGTCTGCAGGGATCTCTCCGAGCTGGTGGTACAGGATGGAGATAAGGTGCGTGTAGAGGTCGTGGTGCCTGGTCATGGCTTCTTCTGAGCGGCACAGGAGGTTCAGGAGTCGCTTCCAGTGCTCAAAAGCCTCGTACACATTCCCGAGCAGGAAGCAGACGAAGGCAAACTGGAGTTCCCCTGGAACGTGCGGAGAGGAGCGGTGTGAGGGGCAGGGGGCTCGGGGGCGCCTGGCAGGTGCCTGCGAGAGTCTGCTGGGCTGCTATGCACTCAGGTCACAGCAGCCCAAGCGGCCACATCGGCTTTAAAAATCAGACTGCCACAGGGGTGGGGCGGGGTGGGGGAGGACGGGGTGGGGATGGTGGGAGGGATGCCGGAACCATTGGTGTTGGAGAATGGGCACTGGCAGAGGGATGGGCACCCGACCACTGTGTGACTGAAAAGCAAGCACAAACGTTAATAAGTCTGTAACTGTATCTCACAGAGATTCACTAATAAAAAATTAAAGAAAGAAAACCAGACTGCTAGAGAAGAGCTATACCTTGGACGGCCTGGCATCGTAAGAGCTTATACACTGTGTCTGTGGATACCGTGATGCGTGGGTCCCTAACCTCGCCGCCCTGCAGAACTACCAGGAGCTGGTCAAAGCAAGCTGCCCTCGCCTCACCCTGAGATCCCGTCCGAGGAGACGAGAGGCTCCCGACTCGCCCTAATGACCCCCAGGGTGATCTGACGCCAATGTCTGCGCTGGCGGCGTCAGGAAAAGGCTGATGAGCCGTGCTCCCTCGGCTCCGCTCCACAGGTGCTCAGGGAGCAGGTGACCGCTGGAGTTTGAAGTCCACGTTAGGGATCTTGCCCCCGGCCCCACAGAGAGTGCTTGGCCCACGAAAACAA
Source organism: Sorex araneus (assembly GCF_027595985.1). NCBI lineage: Eukaryota > Metazoa > Chordata > Mammalia > Eulipotyphla > Soricidae > Sorex > Sorex araneus. The sequence continues at coordinate 119,832,217 of NC_073306.1, read as the reverse complement.
TGGAAAGGGAAAATACTGCAAGGAGTAAGTCTCACTAGCGGGTGAGTACGGTTCTAGGGTTCCCCTCAACAGGAACTCTTGTGAGTACTTCTCCACGCTTAGCCTGCCGGCCAGAGGAGTTTCATCTGTTTTTATCACAGGATGCTGTGATTTCATCTCCAGAAGCAGCTTCCTGGAGAAAGGCCTGGGTCCGGGAACCAAACTTCCAGGATTCAAATCCCAGCTCTACTCCCGGCCTCACAGCTGTGTGACCCAGGCAAGTTTCTTGATCTGTTCGTCTCTCCCTTTCCTTAGCTGGGGATTGTAGTGACGATTACATGAATCAATACAGTACAAGCAAAGCATTTAGAACAAAGCCCGGCACAAAATAACACTCGGGAAATACTCGTTCTCATCAGTACATTCCCATGGGATGCGTGTTTCAAATCCAAAGACTGAAAGATCCAGCAGCCACGGTCCCTTGAAGAGATGGGGCGTGATCAGGGTACTATAGCCACAGACTAAGCAGTATCTGTGGGCATGCAAGGAGGCCTCTGGCTGCCAAGATACATTATTGCCGATCAGGGCCAGACACTCCTCTGGTTCCAAACTTCACTATGGTCTCTGCAGTCTGTCTAACCCAGTCCGTAAGGAGAATGGGTGCACCTCCAAATGCCTGACACCTCCAAAGACCTGGAAAAAGTAGTTCCATGAACTAGGTTTGTGGGATTAAGCCTGTGGAGATATTTTGATGTGTATTTTAAAAACGTAGTTGATATTTTTTGTATGATAAAAATTAATGATTTGTTACTTTAATTGGCTTTTTTTTTTGCTTTTTGTGTCACACCCGGTGATACTCAGGGGTTTCTCCTGGCTTTGCCATAGCACAGTGGGTAAGGCATTTGCCTTGCAAGCGGCCGACCCGGGTTCAATTCCCAGCATCCCATAATGGTCCCTGGAGCATCGCCAGGAGTAATTTCTGAGTGCAGAGCCAGGAGTAACTCCTGTGTATCGCCAGTGTGACCCAAAAAGCAATATATATACATAATGAGAAAAGAAACAATTTCTAAGAGCCATTCAAAGATGCAGTTACTCCTCAACAGACCTTTCCACAGGATGACTTGGAAGAACTAACATGTTTGAATAGAGAATGGCCAGGAGTGAAAGCACAATGGGGAGGGAGCTTGCCTTGCCTGCAGGTGACATGGGTTCAATCCTTAGCACCACATATTGGCCCCCATGCCCGGCCAGGAGCACCCCCTGAGCTCAGAGACAGGAGTAAGACCTGAACACCACCAAGTGTAGCCCAAAAAGCATACAAAAAAGAAAAAAAAAACCCAGACTTGCATTCATTTTTAGTCATAATTTCAAGCATTACTTATAAAATGAAAAAACTGTGTAATGCATTAAGGTGCACCTTTTTATCCTTTTAATGTTCCTTTTACTCAGCTGAGCCAATGATGTAACAGGCCCTATATCCGAAAAGCCCTTCTCAGGGCCAGACAGATAGCAAGGAGCTTGTGTTGCACACAGCAGGTCCAGGTCAGTCCTCAACACCCCATGTGGTTCTTAAGCCCACCAGGAGTAATTCCTGAATATAGAGCCTGGAATAACCCTGGGTCATTGTCAGGTGTGGCCCAAACACAAAACAAACAAAAGGTCTTTCTCAGGAATCCTCCAAAAGAAAAACACTTCAATACGTGAGAGTACGTAAGTGGCTGTTAAACACATGATGATGTCTGCTATCACTACTAACAGAAGAAATGTGACCTGATGCAAGAGGTAATTTCCCCACCAGGCAGCCTGAAGAGGCTTTTGCTGAAGTCCTACCAGCTGGGCCAGGCTGCAGCACGCACCTGCCGCCAGCCACCTAGGACGTGTGCTAGAGGCCACCTGGACCACGCCCACCCACAGAAAGCCGGCTCAGCCAGCAACCAGGACACAGAAGCAGCCGCCGTCACGAAGCATTGCTTCAGGGACATGGGATGGTCTAGGCGGATGGATGTGGAGTAAGTTTTATTCTGGTTTTCCTCCTCTGATGAATACAGAGTGAATATAGCAACAATCAAAACCCCCCAAATCACTGATCACTGTCCAGCTCTTATAGTAAGAGGCTGAGGAGACAGTGCAGGGTTTAAGGCACCTGTCTCGTGTGTGGCAAACCTGGGTCCCCCAAGCCCCACCAGGAAGGAGTGAGGCCTGAGCAGAGCCAGGAATAGCCCGAGCACGGCAGGTGTGGCCCCCAGACCCAAAAGTAAATGAAGTAGAAAATGAAGTGACAAGCCAGAAGAAAGCCCAACACGGGGAGATGCCTTGACCCTCTGATTCCGCCTCCCAGGGGTCGCTGAACACAAGACTGCCTGCGTGAGGCTCACTTAGGGGGCCGGGTTCCTGCAGAGTGACCTGTGAGGGTCTGCTGCAGATCTGAAAACAGAGTCTGGGGGGAGGCTGGGCGATCTGCTCTCTACCGAGTGTCCTGGGCGGGCCAGTGTCCTGCCGGTGCAGGGAACACTGGACGAGGTAAACCAAAGGTACCCCCTTACTCTAAAGCCCCCGCACAGGCAACCTCCGTCTCCTCACCGAGTACATCCTGGGGGCTGCCGGGGAACTGCGTGCTGAGCACAGTCTCCAGGGCGTAGGTCAGGTCCATGCTGTGCCGGGTGATCTCGGCCGGTGTGGCACCTGCCGGGAACATCTGCGTGGGCAGCTGGGAGAAGCGGATCTCCGTCCCGGCCCGGGGCTTCATCTCGGGCAGCCGGGCCAGGCCCTCCTGGTAGCTCTTGCACTCGGTGCCGCAGCGCGGCAGGTTCTGCTCCAGCCGGTCCTTGGTGTGCTTCATGGACAGCACGGGCAGCACCTCGGAGAAGGCGCAGATCTGCCGGCTCTCAGGCTGCAGCTTCTCCACGGAGGCCTCGCTGATGAAGTTGGTGAGCGAGATCCACTTCTTGAGTGTGCCATAGGGGTAAGGGCCCAGGAACGGGTCCAGCTCCTGCAGGTTGGCCCGCATGGCCTCCACCTCGGCCTCCGGGGCGGGGCTGAGGTCCACCTCCTCGCGGAGCGCGTTCCAGCGCAGCACCACCAGCCCGCGCTGCTGCAGGCTCAGGAAGAAGCCCATGCGAGGGCCCACGTCCCGTGGGTTGGCCTTGTCCACGGAGCTGTAGTGCAGGAAGTGGACGCCCGGCGGGATCATCTTCACACCCCGGAACTTGGGCCCCACCTGCCAGGAGTTGTAGTCGATGCCAAATTCTGTGCCCTTGGGCATGTTCAAGATGACCACGGTGGCCCCCTCAAAGAAGAGGCTCTTGGCAAGCTCAGGGTCCATCTGCATGGCAGCCATGGGGCTGGCGGCGGACGGCCCGGTCTTCTAGAACAGCTGAAAAGAAGGGAATCACAGTCAGGTAGAACTCAGGGAAGCACCCGTGCTGAGCAATCTCCAGGCGTCAGGCGCTGAATTAGACCCCGACAGAACCGTCTCCACTAATCCTGACCGCAGCCGCACAGCTGCCAAGGGAATGTGGAGGGCAGAATCAAAGAGGACATCTGTTTTGGGTCGTGGGAACACCAGAGTGAAAGAGGCCAACTCCAGGCCACAAAGATCATGCCCTCCAGGCTGGTGTCCACTTAGGACCTGTTCCCAGAGGTCCCTCACTACACAGGACAGGAGAGGAAGCCTGCAGCAGCCACTCTAAACCACCCCCTCTGGAATTGAAGGCCAACAGGTGCGGAAGAGGTAAGGAGATGACTAAATGGGGCATGCACCCTGTTTCCTGTCAGCTTCATGTAAGGGCCAGAAATGAGCAGAAGGGAGAGGATATTAGCTTCTAAAAATCCACAGGATAGGGGAGCCCTTTTCAAGCACAAACCTACTCTTCTATCTATAAAAACCTAAAAGGGGCTAGAGAGAGTCCAGCGGGCAGGACACTTGCCCTGCATGCACCCCACACAGGTTTCATCCTCAGCACCCCACATGGTCCCAAGGCCCACCCGAAGTAATCCCCAAGCACAGAGCAAGGAATATGTCCTGTGCATTGCTGGGTGTGGTCAAAATAAACTAATAAGCAACTCCAAAACCCTAAAGTGCATCCTGGTGGTTCCCAAGCACCCCACGGCCAGGCCTAAGCACCTGACTGACCAGCAGGCCCTGAGTGAGCTGCGGAATCAAGTGTTACTGAATGTGTCCCCGCTGCCTCCCTACCCCTGCAAAGGCCCATCTGCAAAACAAAACACGAAACAAAATAAATCCCTACAGAGCAGGAAGTGAAAACAGGGGACAAGTCAGGGACAGCACTGACCCATGACCCACAAGAGACTCAGGGCTGGGCGCTCTCAAGCCGCGTGAGGACACGCTGAGGAGCGTGTGCACGCAGGCCAATGGGGGACACACAGAAGGAAGCCCACTCAAAGAGCACTGCAGCACTCGCTTTGCACGCAGGAGTCCTCGGTGTCAGGCCCAAGGGCACCACCAGTGCAGCCAAATTTAAGAATGAACGGTTCCAACATGAAGCAACTAACCCAAACAAACACTAGTCTCCTAGCCTCAGAAGCCTATTCCAAGGCGACCAGGGAGCCCCGCGTGCCGGGCCCACTGCCACAGGGACTCTGCCAGGCACTGAGGGACAGGAGCAGAGGAAGCCCCACCCTCAAGGCACTTCCAGGCTAGGTGGCCAGGGGGGTCCAACCAGACCACCCACTACATAAGCAGAGAAAGCGACTATTTAATTCTTCCACACCTTTTATTTTCAACTAACAAGACACACAGCGAGGACAGAAAGAGAAGTCCTTCTCTAAAAATGTTTAGGGCACTTTTTTTTTTAAATCATCTCTACCTAGAAACAACTATAAATCATTCTCACTCTACATCAACAATTATTTTTGAAGTAAAGTCAATTTGTTAATGGAGTAAGGAGCTATTCAGGTCTCAACCAGCATTAAATTAAATTTAAGAAGCAAAAGCACATGAGAGCGGTAATATTATTTACAGAAGTTTTGTCTGTTTTATGTATGTCCCGTCAATAATGAGATAAGATGCTATTATTAGTTTTTTCGGACACCTGGCTGTGCTCAGGGCTTGCAGGATCATATGGGGTGCCCAGGATGGAATTCAGGTTAGCTGCGTGCAAGGGAACGCTTCACGACCCAAAATCTTCTTTTTTCAGACCCAGGCATGTGAATCCGTGGTACAGCACTTGCCTTGCACATATGGGGTCGCTGGGTTAAACTCCCAGAGTCACGCCCACCCCAAATAGTATGTTCCTGTCAATTACAAACAACCCCCTTCCCAAAATCTGAAAGCCATTCATTCCTCTAAGTAATTTATAGAATCATCTGTTCCCACCCAACTCCGAATCCAGAAGTACATATTTACTGAATGGACAGCTCCTGAAGGATAACTGCCCGTCAGTTAGCCATTCTCCCGGCTGGCATCTGTGCCCGCGGCCCTTTCCTTCCCATCCTACCCTCCCCGCAGGCCTCTCGGGGAACCTCAGCAGCTGGCACAATGGCCTGGCAGAGAGAAGACGCCGCGACAAGGCACAAAGCGTCCCCGCGCCCCCACGCACATCCCACCTTCCTTCGCCCGTGCAACCACCGCTGTTTTCTGGGGGTGAACGGGACCCAGCACCCGCTCACACCCACCGCCCGGCAGGGGGGGCCTGGCACAGGGCCAAGCTGGATGTGCCACCCACCCACACGCAAAGCCGAAAGGCGCCCCCCCCGCATCTCGCTCCGGACGTGCTGTCCCCCTCCCCACGTCCTGCTTCACATCGTGTCCCTGGGACAGAAGACCCTTCTGGGGCTTTCCAGCCACCAGGCCTCGGCTCTTCTCCCCTGGGGAGAGCCTGTCCAGCTCTGCACGGGGGCGCTCTGGGGCGCCTGGACGCTCCTCTCCCCGGCTAGGCCCGGGGTGTCCCTGCAGCTCCGGCTGGGCTTAGCCCTTGTCCTGCGCTACGCATCTTGTAAAGTGGCTGGACAGAGCGCAAAGGGGCGCAGAGGGGCGGGACAGAGCCCAGAGGGGCGCAGAGGAACGGGACAGAGCCCAGAGGGGCGCAGAGGGGCGGGACAGAGCCCAGAGGGGGCGCAGAGGGGCGGGACACAGCCCAGAGGAGCGCAGAGGCGCAGGACACAGCCCAGAGGGGCGCAGAGGGGCGGGACGGAGCCCAGGGGGGGCGCAGAGGGGCGGGACAGAGCCCAGAGGGGCGCAGAGGAACGGGACAGAGCCCAGAGGGGCGCAGAGGGGCGGGACAGAGCCCAGAGGGGGCGCAGAGGGGCGGGACACAGCCCAGAGGAGCGCAGAGGCGCAGGACACAGCCCAGAGGGGCGCAGAGGGGCGGGACGGAGCCCAGAGGAGCGCAGAGAGATGCAGAGGGGCTCCCCCGGCTCCAAAGTTAGGGGGAAGTTGGTTACCCCGCGTGTCCCGGGCCGCCCGAGGCTCCGCGACGGTTGCTCCTGGGGCCTGCCGAGCCGCCGCGGTCCTGAATCCGGCCCCCCGCGAGCCACAAGCGGGCAGAGCAGCGCCCAGCGGCGGGGGTCGCGCTCCAGCCCCGGGACTCGGGCCACCCTCCCGCACCGCGGAAACGCGCCGGAAGTCCTTCCTCCCGGCGCCGAACGGGAGCAACGCAGAAAGCGGCCCGGCGGACCCCCGCGGTCCGGGAGGAACGGCCCGCGCCTGCGGGTTCCGCCCGAGGGTCCCGTGCCGGCCGCACCCTCTCCGCGCTCCTTTCAGCTCCTAACCTTGGAGAACAGCTTTTGTCAAACGACCCGTTTCGTATCCCGCCCCGGAAACGCATCCACGAGTCATGCTTCCTGGGCCGCAAGCAGTCATGGTCACTGGGGCTGGGGTCAAGGCCAGGCCCACCAGCAGTCACTCTCAGACCCCCCTCAGCCAAAGCCCTGCCCACCGAAGGTCCTGGTATCAGCCAGTCCCAGCTCTCAAACACAAGCATCCCCAATGCAGGGGCCTCAGAACCCTGTCCTGGTCCCAGAGAGAACCCTTTAGCAGCAATGATCAGCACGTAGGTGTGTCCATCCATACTGACCCAGTGTCCTTCAGCCGCCCGGGGTGAATTTGATATTTCAGTCAGGCTATAAACATCTTGGCTTCGAAAGGAAATTTGTCTTGTGCTCCATCATTTTCCTGAAGCCTAGCACAAAACCAGGCACAAAGAACTGGCATAATTACATATTACGCACTCAATTAATGCTGTCCTCATTAGCAAGGGGCCTCACTTTGGACTCGGGCAAGACAAGCACCCCGCCCTCTGTACTGTCTCTCCAGCCCCATGTCTCACTTTGGGGTTTAGGCCTATGGTGGGGGGTTGAAACTCCCAGGGAGATATAGATAAATATTAAGTCAGCAAGAAATTGACTTGCATGATTCGGAAGGCTGAGTAGGTAAGTACAAAATTATCTACTATTTCTAGTCCATACATTAAGTTTAGTCATCAGTGTATGGATTAGAAATGGTAGGGAATCGTTGGGAATTAATATTTCCAACTGGCAGGAGATAGACTTGTGGCTCAAAGAGGTTACACAGAGAGTGATGGAGCTAGAGATGCAGTGAAAGACCGGCCGGCTGTTCTTGTCCAGAGGAGCTGCCCCTATCTGTCACACTTCTCAGTGACAGCTGGATACGCTTGGTCAAACTCATCTCTCCGTGGATTTCAGTCCAGATGGGCTTGCAGTTACGATTCTTTGTAACGGACTGCTGCCAGATGAACCAGAGCTGGCCTCTTGTCAGTCACAGCCATGCATGTCCACCTCAGCCTGGCCTGTTGCTCCCATTTCTGGGGTGAAAAATCTCAGCTCCTTCCCACCTCTCCATTCCCAGTCTTGGGTGATGAGTTCCCTCGGCTGGTCTCAAGCACCAGTTTCATTTGGGTTCCCATCTTCTCTTTTTTTGTGTATTTTGTTTTGGGCCACACCCAGCAATGTTCAGAGGTTACTTCTGGCTCTGCTTTCGGGAATTACCTCTGGAGGTGCTTGGGGTACCACATGGGATGCCGGGGATCAAGTCTGGTTGACTGTAGTGCTTTACCTGCTGGATTATCAATCTGGCCCCAGGTTTTCCATCTTCTGTGAGATTCCAGGACCTGCAGGTAGAATCCTGGTGGCTGATAAAACCAATGGTTCCAATCTTTTACACTCCAGGCCAGCAGAACAGACCACTGGTCTAGATTAGTGGTTCCCAACTGGCAGATTCATGCCGATTCCTCCCCTTCCCCAAAGACAGGGAAGATTTTGCACTGTCCAGAGGCATTATTAGTTGTCTTATGGTGTTCCATATGTCTTATCTTGTGGATAGAGGCCATGGATGTTGGCAATCGTCTAACAATCCACAGAACAATGCAAAGTACTAGTTGGCCACAGTATCAATAGCACCAAGACTGGGAAACTTGATCTGGATGGACACAAGACCCGTAAGAAAAAGTTTCCAGGCCAGGGAGTCAGAGAGCTATAACAGGCATTCAGGCACTGGCCTTGCACAAGGCCAACTCAGTCTATGGTATTGCATATGGTCTCTGGAGCCCTTCCAGGAGTGACTCCTAAGAAGAGAACCAAGAGTAAGCCCTGGACATGGATGGGCATGTCTCCTCCATCTCCAAATTAAAAAATAGGGGGCTGGAGTGATAGCACAGCGGGTAGGGCGTTTGCCTTGCACGCGGCCGATCCGGGTTCGAATCCCAGCATCCCATATGGTCCCCTGAGCACCGCCAGGAGTAATTCCTGAGTGCAGAGCCAGGAGTAACCCCTGTGCATAGCCGGGTGTGACCCAAAAAAGCAAAAAAAAAAAAAATAACAATGAATTCATTCCCAGGCCACTACCTAGAGTTTCTTTTCGAAATGTTTTATTTATCAATTTTCTGTACTTTACAACAGTGTTAATGATGGTTCCCTGTCACATAATTCCAGCACCACACCCATCACCAATGTACCCTTTCCCTGCCCCCCAAGGACCCCAAATGCCCCTCCCTTTCAGTCCTGCCCACTCCCCTCCCCAACTCAGTTGTGTGGATCAATTCTCCTGTTATTACCTAGAGTTTCTGTTCCCAGTGTTCTGGGCCCTAGAGTTTCTCAGACAATAGGAAGCCCGAACGGGAAAGGTGCCAGCTCACTGGTGACAAAGGTTGAAGAGCGCTGCTCCGGACAAACCAGCCTCAGTTTAGTCCCAAGCAGAGGCTGAGCCTGCAGGAATAGGAGACCAAGCTGCAGATCCAGTGTGGGGGGACCCAACTTCGACAAATCCAATCCCATTCCAAAACCCTAGGGGTGACACACACCGAGGGAACCTACAGGGGAAATTCAGGGAGGGATTCATACTACTCACAGAAGCAATTGCAGCTGCAAAGGACCAGAATCTAGAGAATGTTGAAGAACTAATTTTCCCTGGATGGCATATGTATCATCTAATGAATGTCTTCTCACAGGAGAGATCATATTTACATTGGAAACCATAGGGTGATTCCCAGGATATAGGTGTTTCAAAGGTATTTAGAATGGAATGTACATAATGACTTCAGCCCTGATGAAAAGACAGGGAAAAGCACACCAAATGGCAGTGGTTTTTGTTAAACTCTAGACAATAAAGATACAGTGTCTGGTGAGTTATTTGGTGGAAATTAAAAAGTGTGGTGTGTGCAACTCAAGCAATCCAAGGGCCAGGGCTAGGTCTTATTTACATGAAGTGTTGTTTCTAAATGTTAATGTTTGCATTTATTTTTTAGGAAAACCTCTTTGCATTGGCAAGAAACACTAATTTTCCATTTGTGGAAACTGTATAGTATCCTCTTTTTTAAAAAAAAAAAAAAAGTGGCTTTAGGGGCCGGAGCGATAGCACAGCGGGTAGGGCGTTTGCCTTGCACGCGGCCGACCTGGGTTCGATCCCCGGCATCCCATATGGTCCCCCAAGCACCGCCAGGAGTAATTCCTGAGTGCAAAACTAGGAGTAACCCCTGAGCATCGCTGGGTGTGACCCAAAAAGCAAAAAAAAAAAGTGGCTTTTAAAAAAGTTAATTTGAAGAAAAAATAAGTGGATAACAGAACAGAGAGCATTTTGGGGGTGTGGAGGGAGGCTGGCTGGCAGCTGGACTTACAGTTTCTGTGCACAGTATGCACCAGGTTCCTGCGGAGTGGGGCTTTGGGCAAAACCTGCATAAAGGTGCCCTTCTTCCAAGATGTGGGAATCATACTGTTCCGCCTCGCCCTGACTCCTTCTGTTTCCTGGGACCTGCATACTTCCTGTTCCTTCTATCTAGAAAGTTCTCACCACAGGACTAGAGCGATAGTACAGCGGGTAGGGCATTTGCCTTGCATGCTGGTGACCTGGGTATGATCCCCAGCATCCCATATGGTCCCCTGAGCACCACCAAGAGTAATTCCAGAGTGCAGAGCCAGGAGTAACCCCTGAGCATCACTGGGTGTGGCCACAAAACAGAAATAAAGCAAATTTTAAAAAAAGTTCTCACCAAAGTTCTTCACCTTTCTGGATCTTTCTCTTTATTCAGCTCAAGGAGGACATAAGTGGTCACTGTGTGTGTGTGTGTGTGTGTGTGTGTGTGTGTGTGTGTGTGTTGCAGTGCTGGGGAGTTGGTTGTTCCTGGTGGTGCCTAGGGGATCCTAAAGTGCCAGGGATTGAGCCTGGGGTTCCTGCAGAGGATTCTGTGCTCCAGCCCTTTGCCACCTCCCCAGCCCTGGCTACTTTTTCTTCTTTTTTTTAAGTGCTGTCTGGAACCCCCGCACGCCCTCCTCCTGTGCATTCCCTTGCAGGTTCGTGTGGCTCTGGAACGGTCTCTCACGCTGTGCTGTTTCCTCACTAGCCCAGGAGCCCCTGGAGAGCAGGCCCCTGTTTGCCTAGTGGCTGCATGCGCCAAGCCCGAGTCAACCCCCTGTGCACCTTGGAGGTTGCAAACCTTTGTCAACTAGAATGTGTTCTAGGTTGCGATCTGTCCATGCTGCCACAGAGTCCTGTGTCCTCGTCAGCCCAGGTCTGAGGCAGAGGCCGAGGCAGTGAGTGGTTCAGCATCAAACACATTTATTTCACTTTAATTGAGTGTACAAGAACAGAGAGCACACGCATACAGCACAGAGCACTGAGGTGGGGGAAGCTCGGGGACGAGAGAGGTGGGGGAGTCGAAAGGAACAGGACGGCATCGCAGTTGGGTGGTAAAGTGCTTTCGGGGGGGTGGGGGAAATAAAAGTATTTAAAGTGATGTTGCTCATGCAGTTTCAGGCCAGTCTTGGAATGTGCTTGCAGGGCTCGAAAAAGGAAACCGATCATGGCACTTCCTGTACCCTCAGATGGAAAAGATCCGAGAAAGCAAAACAAGAGAAAAATGAAGGTCTGGAGGATGGCAGAGTGGACAGAGGTCCTGGAGGGTGTCTGGTTTCTCCTCGCTTGCCAGTGGGGGAGATGGGCCCTGCCGGGGGTAGGAGGGGACACGCCCAGCATCACATGGAGAGTTGGGCACTGAGCCAGGATGACCCCTGGACCTCCTCCTGACTGCCCTCCAGGACCTTCCCACTCTGCTCCATGGTCTCCTGGGTGGCACAGAGAGGGTGAAATGCCAGAGGGGTAAAAGGAGAAGTAGGTTGAGGACAGACAAGACAGACGTCTCTATTCTCCATGAAGGGGGGGTGCGGGGAATCAGCGCCCTAGATTTCGCTCGGCAGTGCCCCTCCTCCCCGCACGTGGGACAGAGACCTCCACACACCCCGGTGGGCCCAGCTCAGCCGCTCGCTTCACCCTGCAGGCCCGAGGCTCACTGAGGCACGTCCAGGGTGCCCTGGATGACCCGCTCCCGCCAAGAGAGGGGCCCCGGAGAGGAAGCCGCGCCAGCCCTGGCCCTGACGTCTGGAGGCATGGAGGGAGAGGCTCCATGGTTTCCTCCCGGGCGCTGAGTGTGTGGGCACCCAGGCTGCGGCGATGCTGTCTGGGACTCGCGTGCCCGTGCCTTGCCCCTGTCTGCTCGCTGTGACACACTCTCCTCTGTGTTGTCCCGCCTTGAGTCAGCACCAGAGACGGGTCTTTGGGGGTGACTGCCCTCTGGGGGGGGGCCTTCTGAGGCAATGTCCAGGACATTAGGGGGGGCGTAGGCAATGCTCTTGGAAGGGCTGAAAACGTAAGGCTGGCTCCAGGGGGCTGCCCGGGGCCTCCCCTTCCCTCCCCCCTTCTGCCCACGACAGCGGCTGGAGCGAGCCAGTGAGTCGCTGTGGGACAGACCTACCGACGGCTTTCGAAGCCAAGCTGGGGCGTGGGGTGGGCCTGAGAAACCCCAGCACAGTGGGGAGACCCTCCTCAGGGGGGCACTCTTGCTTGCGGGGGGCAGGGCTGCTGGCTGCAAGCCTGGGGGGGCCCTGTGAGCTCCTGCTTCATTGGCCGGGGGGTCAGTGCTGAGCTCTACATGGGGGGGCGGGAGTAGGGGGGCTTCCTACGAGGGTGCCTAGGGGCGCAGGCACAGATGCAGCCGGAAGTGGGGGCAGGTCTCCAGAGGAGAGCCGGAACGTGGGGCCACCCCTGCCGGTGAAGGGGCTGGCGAGGCCTTGGAGGCAGTTTGGGCTGATCAGAGCCTGCCCTGGGATCCAGCCTCTGCCCGAGCTGCTCTGGCCCAGGGGAAGAGAAAATTGCCGCCGAGGGTAGGGCAGAGGGGAAGGCTGGGCTGGATGTGCCCAGCCAGCCGGCGGGTGGAGGCCTCCATCCTCTGTGTTTGTGGGGGGGCAGGGGGGTGTCACTTGCACAGCGAGCTCGCAGTCATGGGGCTGTCAGGGATAGGCAAGATATGTGGCCAAGAAAAGGGGAGGCAGGGCACTAGGCCAGGGGGCCCGTGCACGAGGCCCCATCACCGAACCCCAAGTTTGAGCACAGACCAGGCTCTGGTTGCTCCTGCCGGCGGGGCAGGGGGCGGGGAGAAGCCACTAGGGACCAGATCTGTGTTGCTTCCTTCTTGCCAGGCTCCTGTCTCTGCACTCGGGGGACCCCCGTCACTTCCCACCAATCCACCAATCACGAACACCACACACGGTATCACTACACGGAACCGCGGCCCCGCCGGGGAGCAGCCCAGGCTGGGCTCCCCGTTCTGGGTGGCCCGACCTTTCCGCTGAGGTCGAGGGAGCCTCATGGGTACCTCGAGCACAGTGAGAGCATCGTCACTTTAGAACGTCGGCTTCATACTTACCAGCACTGTTTATTGGAATAGTTTTCTCCGGGTCTATGCGAAATACATAACTGAAAAGCACATCCCATACACATCTCCGACAAGCGGCACCTTCGTCAAGAGAACCACCGGCAGCACCCAGTGGCGACGTCCCTTCCTCGGGCTGTCCTCTGCTTTTGCTTTCCTCTCGGGCTTTCGGGACGGAACCAGACAGGCGGCCGCCCGGGGCCCTCTCCAAGCCTGGACACAGAGTGGGTGGCGGGCGAGGGGGGGAGGAAGGAGCCGAGACAGAACAGGACAAGAAGGCCAGCGAGAGTCGAGGGGGAAGGGAGGCAGAAGAAAGGAAGGTAGATTTGGCAGCCCAGTGTCAAGACCCAAAAAAATAACAATCCAGTGTTCCTCCTCTTCCTCCTCCTCCTCCTCCTCCTCCTCCTCCTCCTCCTCCTCCTCCTCTCCAAGCAGGGGTTTTCGTTCTCTCTCGGAAGATGGTTGACGGTGCGTGTGCTGCGCCCGCGGCTTCGCTGCCAGGGTGCTTCCCTTGGCACGTGGAGGGGACGACAGACACTGGGGAAGGAAATGAGGGTGCCCGTCTACTAAACAGAATGACGTGCAGAACCGGGGGCAGGGGGCCCGGCGGACGTCTGCCCTTGGCTGGTCTGGGCATCAACCAGGGGAGCTGGGGGGAGTCCTCGTTGTTCTCATTTTGTTTTGCTTTGTTTCCCTGAAAAATCCCCCCTCCCTCCCCCTCCATCCTTCGATCTGTCTGCAGAGGAAATGTGGGTGGTTCGGAGGTTGGTTATTGCCGTTGGCCGACAGCCTGGTCAGCCCCAGCAGCCGTGGGAGGACGCGGTGTTTCCTGTATATATATCTATATCTCTATATATCTTTATATATATGCTTTCCCCTTCCCAGTCTCTCCTCGGGGACGGCGCGTCGCAGCTGGGACGGCGGTGTGGATTCGGAGAGTCCAGAGCAAAGGCCCCTTCTGAATGGTTCTCTGGCTGGAGTTGGACCAGAAATGCCAGCATCCCCGTCACCGAGGTCAGGACTCCTGGAGTGGGGGGAGGGAGGAGGACAAGATGAGTCAGGACCAGTGGCTGAACTCTGAGCCGCAGCCCAGCGTCGTCCACGGGATGATGAGTGGCTGGGCGCAGGGGCACCCCGGGGTCTCAGAGACGGGGTGTGCTGATAACTCCTGCCCGCCCCCAAGGTTATGGAGTTGCCCGAGGTCTGCAGAATCTCCCTTTCCTGACTTGCAAGATGGACCAGTAGGTGACCCTCCCACCCAACTCTCCGACCATGCCGGGAGTGACCGTTTCTGTGATGACGGTCACTCGTTCATCTGATGGGGAATGTGGCTCTGAGAGAGGTGTAGAACTCGCTGGAAACCATGCAACGAACCACAGGCGGGGTTTCGAATTTGGGTCTGTAGGAACCACAGCACCGTTGACATGGGAACCAGGAGGCATCAGCCTGCCCACTAAAGCAGCCTTTTGAAAGCATTCTTTCAAATGTTTTTCATTTTGCGGCTGGAGTAAGAGTACCGGGGGTAAGGCACTGGACTTGCATATGGACAACCTGGGTTCGATCTCCGGCATCCCATATGGTCCCCCTCACCCCACCACCTGCCCTGGAGCACCATCAGGAGTGATCCCTGAGCATCGGCCGAGTGTGGCCCAACCACCCCCTACCCCCAATGTTTTTCATTTTAGTTAGAAACTAAACGTAGTTTATGATTTTATATGTGGGGGTGGAAGAGAGTAACTGGGCCACACCTGATGGCATTCGGGTGCCTCTGAGGCTATTCTGTGGTGCCCGGGGGTGAGGGGGGCACTGGATAACAGGGACTGAACCCACGTCCTCATCAGGGCAGGGCCTGCGGCCCTGACCTCTGAGCTATTTCCCCAGACCCTTTTAAGGACTATTGAAAAAAAAAAAAGAATTTCAGTGTGGGTTGGGGGGGACATAGCTCGAAGGGCTGGATGTGGAGGTCTGGGTCTCATCTCCAGCACTGCGGGGTCTCCTAAGCAAGGAGCCTCGAGTAGCCCCGCCCCCGCTCCATCCACACCACATGTGGCCCCCCAAATGGAAAAACCAAACCAAACCAAACCAGACAGAGCTTTCTGGAGCCAGAGGTATGGCTCGGTGCGGGGAAGCAAGAAGCATACCTGACATACGGGAGGGCCTGGGTTTGGTCGCTCGCAGCTCAAAAGGAATAGGAGTTTCTCTCCCCCAGAGTCGGTGCACCTGGCGACACCGAGCGTCAGCCCAGGCAGGGAGATGGCTCAGAGGACCAGAGCACAGGCTCTGTGTGCAGGACACCTGGGTTCACTCCCCAGCACCGCTGGGAGCAACCTCCCACCCCCAGGGCCACCAGGCGTGGCCCCCAAACAAAAGCAAAACAAACTGGAGCCTGTGGTTTTCCCTTCTTGGTGGAGAAAATGGGAAAGCATGTGGGCGGCCAAGGCACAAGGCCTGTCTCTCCAGGACCACACGAACAAGATGACCTTTACAGAGGGACCCGCAGAGCGTGGCGGCGAATGGACGGCACACAGGCCAAGGAAGAGCCAAGAGCGGAGGGAGCAAGAATGAGGAGGAAGGAAGGAGCCAGCCAAGGGAGCCCTGAGGCGGGCGGGAAGAAGGATGCCACGGCAGGGGGTGTGAGCCGGCAGCAGCAGGGAGAGAGGCACTGGGAGTGAGGAGGAGGGAAATGCAGTTGTGAGAAAAACACGAGGTGGGGACGGTGGGAGAGCGGATGGGAGGGGACTTTGCCCATCTCTTCATTTTGACATGAGGGAACCAAATGCCCACCGGGGAGGGGGAAGTGGCAAGGCTGGCATGGAGCTGGGCCCCCGGTTCATAGCACATAGCCCCTCCCGTCGTTCTCCTACTCCCGACAACATGCCCACAGACTTCCTGAGGCCCAGCCTGCACCACGCTTCTGCCTCACACTGGTGGCAACAGTTCTCTGGCCGGGAGTGACCCCATGCTCCCTGGTCACCAGCTGGCCAGGATCTTTCCTCTGCTGCTCGGAGATCTGGGGGATCAAAAGCGTGAGTAACTAGGGGCTGGAGCAATAGCATAGCGGGTAGGGCATTTGCCTTGCATGCGGCCGACCTGGGTTCGATTCCCAGCATCCCATATGGTTCCCTGAGTACTGCCAGGAGTGATTCCTGAGTGCAGAGCCAGGAGTACCCCTGTGCATTGCCAGGTGTGACCCAAAAAGCAAAAAAAAAAAAGCGTGAGCAACTGAATGATGGAGCGGGGCGGCAGGCCCTGCTGGGGTCCAGCTTCCACATCGAGATGAATGCCTCCCACAGAAACAGCCAGAGAACACACCCCGGGCTCCAGCAAACATTGGAGGCACAACTGATTTTCCAAACAGAGTTTCTAAAGCAGTTTTTTCAAGTTTCCAGGTCGTTTTGGTTGTCTAAAGTTCCCTACATTTACCGAGACCCATGATCCAGAGACCCATCAATAAATCTCAAAAGAGATCAACAAGTTGCAGAAGACTCTCCCCGATGCCTGTGCTCATGGCTGAGTTGTCTGGGGCACCCTGGAGAGGCGTGAGTGAGCCCAGCGCCCGCCCACACAGAGCCCTGGCAGCTGAAAGCTCCCACGCTCAACAATGCTGCCATGCTCCTGGCTGGACCCCGCTGCTTGGGATAAGCTTCATCCAGAAATTAATCTGCTAAAAAAAACTCAGATATGTGGATTTGGTGACTGAAATCGCCAGGCTTTCATGGAGTTGGGATGGGCTGCCTCTTCCCATCTTCCTGTACTTCCGAAAGCCCTGGCAGTCACGCGCATACCCCAAAGCCACCACCCAGTTAAAAATTTAGCTATAGCTGTATCGCACCATTAAAAATTCTGGACTTCCTGGAGCAACATCTCAAACTCTACCGCACTGATAAACCAGCAGTAGCACACCAGATTGGATGGGGTGTAATGTAGATGGCAACCAATCTCAATCAACAAGATAGAACAACAGAAGGCTTAACCTGTAACACTTTAGTAATCTCTTATACAAAGACATACTGGCTTCAATTCTTTTTTTTTTTTTTTTTTTTTTTGCTTTTCGGATCACACCCAGCGATGCACAGGGGTTACTCCTAGCTCTACACTCAGGAATTACTCCTGGCGGTGTTCAGAGGACCATATGGGATGCTGGGAATTGAACCCAGGTCGGCCGCATGCAAGGCAAATGCCCTACTACCCGCTGTGCTATCACTCCAGCCAATACTGGCTTCAATTCTAAGGAAACATGTTTGATCATTCAGCAAATTATTGAAACATGCAATATAAATACATTATTGAGGGCCTGCTATGGGGGTAGGCTTAAGGGGTGGTTGGGAAAATTAGAGAGAATGGTGGAGGGATTGGTGTTGGAATATCGAATGCCTGCAACAAATCATCAAGAACAACTTTGTAAACCACAGTATTTATATAAAGTGTACGGGGGAAAATGGGGAAAAATTAATTAAAAAAATAAAATTCTTTACAAAAAAATTAGAAACTGAGGCCAGAACAGTACAGCTTCTAGGGTGTTTGCCTTGCATGAGGCGGGCTGGGCTCAATCCCCAACACCTTATTTGATGCACTGCCAGGAGTGAGCAGGGAGCACAGAGCCAGGAGTAACCCCTGAGCACTACCAGGTGTGTCCCTCCAAAAAAAAGAAAGAAAATATTAGAAACCCTATATTTCAAAATTAAAAATCCCAAAATGTGAGCTTATGGTTGAAACCATAAAAAAACAATTTTGCACTATGATTTTTACTTAATCCAATATATCCAAATGTTATCATTTCACCATAATAATCAGTGTCAGTCATCAAGCTATTGTATAGTTCTTTTTCATCTTGTTTTGTTTTGGGGTCACATCTGGCAGTGCTCAGGGCTGACTCCTGGTTCTGTGCTCACGTCTCACTCCTGGTGGTGCTCAGGGGACCATATGGGATGTTGGGGACTGAACTCAGGTCAGTCGTGTGCAAGGCAAGTGCCCTACTCTCTGTACTATCTCTCAGGCCTCTCATCTTTTTTGTTTGTTTTGGGGCCACACCCAGTGGTGCTCACGGGCTTACTCCTGGCTTTGTGCTCAGGGATCACTCCTGGTAGGCTCCAGAGACCCAACAAAGGCAGTGCCGGGAATTGAACTTGGGTAGGCTGTGGGCAAGGCAAGTGCTCTGCCTGCCATCCTATCTCCCTGGCCCCTCCTTTTCACATTTAAAACCGTCAAAAAAAAAAAAAAAAGTCCTGCACATGCTCTACCTTGAAAACACCTCTCACTCTGGATCAGCCTGAAATGAGCATTCCAAGCACTCGGCAGCCCGGCGTGGCGAGTGGCTCCGATACTGCATGGCTCTGCAGACACTTCCTGCCCGAGGACAATTCTAGCTTTGCAGAGAGACTTCTATCAGAAACCTCTGGGCTAAAGCGGGGCTTAGCAGCCTTTCAAAATGGCAGCAAAACTAATGTCAGTGTCTTTTCTTGTGATATGAAGAGAGTGGAATCAAAGACAGAGACACGCTTCTATGTTCCTAGTGAACATGGGTTTCACTAGGAAAGAGGACAAAAAGGAAACCTGATCTTTGTGTGTCTGTAGGGGGGGTATGGGGGGGAGGAAGTCTTCAAAATACTTTTTTTTTTGCATTGTAGAAAATAAGGTAAAACATGTTTTCATATAAAACCTAAGTATAGCGCTTGAACCATTTTTTTTTGGCCCTTTTGGGTCACACCCAGCGATGCACAGGGGTTATTCCTGGCTCATGCACTCAGGAATTACTCCTGGTGGTGCTTGGGGGACCATATGGGATGCTGGGAATCAAACCCGGGTTGGCCATGTGCAAGGCAAACACCCTACTCACTATACTATCGTTTCAGCCCTTGAACCAGTTTTGCTCAAAGCATCCTCTCAAGGAATCATACAGTTCAAAACACTGACATTTCCCAGGACAGAGGTCCCCTGTGACCAGCCTGTCCATACCACGACCCCCAAGTGACCCCTATTCTGACTTTTGCCACTGGACATAAGTCTTTGTCCATTTGTCTGTTTTCCGGCCACACCTGGAAGTGCTCAGAGCTCACTCCTGACTCTGCAAAAGATCAGCTCTCCGGGGACCCTGTGGGATACTGGGGCTGCAACCTGGACTGGCCTTGTGCCAGGCCAGCCCCCTCTCTGCTGTACTGTGGCCCCAGCCCTGCCAACCAGTCTTGCTTGGCTGGGAACGTCCTGGGGATGGGTGCACACAGACTCAACTTATTTCACGGGACTCAGATTTGGTGGGGTTTTGGTTGGAGAGGCCCGGAAAAACCTCCCCTAGGCTGGATCCCAGTGGGGACAGCCCCAGGTGTGCTGTGCCACCTCGTCCCACACACGCCGAGGTGCTGCTGGCCCGGGAGCAGACAGGAAATGATGGGAGTCCCCTGTGAGTGTGTGTGAGGCAACACATGTGCTCTCCTGCCGAGATGCTGGAGAAGTGAACGGGCTGCAGCCATCAAGGACCCTGTCATGGCCCCTTGACTCGCCTCCCCCCACCCCCCATCCCGACAGACTCTGGGGCGGAGTGTGGCTGTGAGCCGAGCTTTCCCACCTTCCAGCTCACTGACCATGGCCTGCAAGGTCATGTGTGCCTCCACCTGTCCCCACTCAGTACCCTGTCACTTCTCTCTCCCCTTTTCTTCCTTCGGTCTTTATCTTTGGGGTGGGGGAGGGCACAGCTGGCGATGCTCAGGGCTTATTCCCGGCTCTGTGCTCAGGGATCACTCCTGGTGGTGCTCGGAGGACCAGCAGTGCTGAGGCTCGAACCTGGGTCGGCCATGTGCAAGGCACGCGCCTTCACCCCTGTATGATGTCTCAGGCCCCAACTTAACTACTTCTGAATTCATTTTTTTTTTTCTTTTGGGAAGGTGCGGATCTGGAGCCTGAGGCCCCACAGAAGCTGATTAAGCAGACTCTGTTCCCTCCCTGCTGAGTCCGTGTCTTGGGGGGGAGCAAGAGCTGGTAACTGGATTTGGGGTGGGGGTGGGGTGGACATTGGAGGGACGAACCGAGCTGCTGGATGGGCTTACGGGTGGGGAGGCACCTGGGGGCGGGGGGCCAGGCTCACCTGCGGCTTCCTGTCCCGCTCCTCTGGGGAGGGCTCTGTTTCTCTGTACACGACGGCTTTGGTGACCAGCATGTCTGGATGCTGGAGCTTGGCCTCCTTGATGGCCAAAGCCAGGGCCTGGTGGGAGAGAACAGCCAAGTGGGTGCCATAGGCACTGGACACCAGCGGGCCCAAGAGCAGAGCTGGGGAAACCGAGGCCCGAGGAAGAGAAAGGTCCAAGAGGAGAAGCAAGAGCTCAGGTCTCTTGGTCCCGTTTCCCTCCCCCCAGGGACCACTTGCTTGGACAGGGTTGGCAGGAAGGCGACACATTTGCCCTCGAGGCCTGCCATCCCTGGGGACCCCAGTGCCCTGGGAGTAACCTGTTACCTAACTTTTTTTTTTTTTGCTTTTTGTTTTTCGGATCACACCTAGCAGTGCTCAGGGGTCACTCCTGGTTCTGCACTCAGGAATGACTCCTGGCGGTGCTCCGGGGACCATATGGGATGCTGGGAATCAAACCCGGGTCAGCCACATGCAAGGCAAATGCCCTCCCCACTGTGCTAGGTCCCGGCACCCTCCTACCTGGTCTTGATCCACGTCTTCGTCCCCAGTAATGATGATTCTCTTCTCAATCCTCGTCTCCGAAAACCCCCCTTTCACAGTCTGCAGAGGGAGGGGGAGGTGGCGTCAGGCGGTCCCCTGTGGCAGCCGCCTCTCCGCCCATTCCCCAACAGCCTCTCTGGGACATTGAGCCCAGCACCCCCGGCGGGCCACCCCCTGCCTTCCGGCCCCGAGCAGCTCGTGTGTGCGACTGTCCCAGGTCAGGCCCGCTGTGCCTCGCACCCACCTCGTGTGTCGGCTGGCCTCACCCACCGGGCAGGAGCTCTGAACCCCCGCGTGCACCCCAGCCTTCCCCTGCCCGGAGCTCGGGGTGCTCGAAGCAGAGGTGTTGGATGAACGCATGAATGAAATGGGGATGGTGACGGCATTCCACCCTCCATGACCTCAAACCAGATGGGAGAGCGAATTTCCCCCCCAGACTCTCAGGCCCGCCCCCGGCTGCGGGGCTGGGCTGGGCCCTTGAGGGGAGGAGAGGACACGGAGAGGACAGGAGGGCTTGGCTCGGAGGGGAGCGGGGCCCGGGGAGTCTGGGCTTGGGGCACCTTCTCTGATTTGATTTTGGGGTTGCCTCTCACACACTCACTCACACGGGGCATGTGCTCTCCTGCCCAGGCCCCGCGAGGCACTTGGGGAGAAATTTTCTGGGCCGTCTGCAGGGTGGGCCAGTGTGGGGAAAAATCTTCCCATGAACTTTCCGGTGAGGTTGGCTGTGCTCACCGGGGCTTTGGGAAAGAAGGGACACTTTTGGGGCTGGAGAGATAGCACAGCAGGTAGGGCGTTTGCCTTGCACACGGCCAACCTGGGTTCAAATCCCAGCATCCCATATGGTCCCCTGAGCACAGCCAGGGGTAATTCCTGAGTGCAGAGCCAGGAGTAACCCCTGTGCATCGCCAGGTGTGACCCAAAAAGAAAAAAAAAAAAAAAAGAAGGGGACACTTTTGGGGGCGGGGGCAAGACGAGGTTCTGAGTCCCACAGAGTGGCAGGGGGGCTAGGGGCTATCAAGCGTGGAAAGAGCCGGACTCAGCAGAAATGCAACCTCACCTTGGTCTCTGTCTACACTCCTCTCCCCAAAGCCTGGCCCAGGAACCCCTGACGGCAAGCCCGTCCCCCGAGTGATCTCTCTGGCTGCCTTCCTCCTCCTTGCACCCCTGCCCTCTGCCCTGCCCTCTCCTCCCTGCAGCCCCACTGCTCCTTACAACGCTGGGTCTGGCCTCACCTTTCTCGGTATTCTTGGGGTCCCCCCGCTCCGACCAGCTCCCCTCATCACACCAGTCCCCGGATGGGCCCACCACGCCCAGGCCCGTCCTCACCCCGTACGCTACAGCCCCCCCAAGGGCCCCACCTCTCCCGGCTCCCAGGAACGCGGCCAGCAGCGCATAGAGGCTGCGTGGGACCCGAGGTCACCGGTGTCTACACTTGTGAGCACAAGTGGCTTCTGCTCATCTTCAGAGCCCTGAGACCCTCTTCTGGAGAGGCCTCCTGGGCCCTGTCCCACCCCCGTCTTCCTGGAGACCCTTCCTCTCGACCCTCGCCAGCTGGAGCCCGAGGGTGCACAACACAGCACTGAACGCAGCTCCCGGGAACGGGGCACCCCCAGGGGTTCTCTGAGCAACGGCCTGAGCTTCCCAGGCGCCGCAGCCAGGCCAGGGCGGAGGGCGCCCTGCAGTGGCTACTCACTTTGGTGACATGGGTGGTGGTGGAGGTGGACAGGGTTTCCGCGGTGGCGCCGTAGGTGCTGGTGAGGACATCTTTCCCGATGATCTGCAGAACACAACCACCCCCCGCCCGGGGGTCAGGTGAGCACGGGGCGAGGAGGGGCGTCCAGGAAGCCTAGGAGCCAAGACGCTCCCGACGACAGCGTCTGAGACTTGAGTCTGAGACTTGAGTCTGAGACTCAAGAATTCTGGAAACTTCTGCAAGCTAGACCCACTGTGCAGGGCCCAGAACCCTCGCAGCACGCCGTCGGAAGGAACGGAGGGATCCAGAACCCACACGCCATCCCCGGGTCCTCCACCAGGAAAGAGTGGGGAACAGCCCCTCTCGGGGGCTCGCTCCAGAGTCCCCACAAGCCGTGTGGGTCCGAGCCTCCTGCTCTCCCGCCCGTGCGGGGAGCAAAGGCAGAGGAGGGCGGGGACTCGGCACCACACCCCCACGGCCGACGCGCTGCTGTGTGCATGCTGGGGGGCGGGGGAGGGCGAGGCCGAGACCCTGGTGGGCACCTGCAAGGCCACGGCACCGAGCGGGCAGCCGTCTGGGCCGTCGGCTGCACTGGCTGTGGGTCCCGTGGACCCAGGTCCACGTCTCAGCGTGGCGTCCCCTAGCCTGAGCTGGCCCTGCCCACTTACCGGAGAAAGAGAACGGATTTCCGTGGCCACCGTCGGTGGGCCTGGGATCGTGGCCGCTGCCCCCTTCCCGGACTTGAGACTGTTCTCCTGGGGAAACAATAGTGCTCAGAAGGCCAGGTCTCAGGTGGGGGGGCCCCAGGGGGGGCTGCGGCCTGGGGCCATGCATCTCTCTGGGCCGCCAGGTGGTGCAGAGAGCTGGAGGCCCCATCCCGTTCAGTCTCTCCCATCCGTCCTGGCGCACTGCTTGCTCCCACGCGACATCTCGCTCACTCGCTCACTCCTGGGCATCTGCCCGCGGCCTGGCTGGGGGGCCTGCGGGAAGGTGTGAGGCCTCCCTAGAGGCCTTGTGACCCCAGGGCGGGGGGCAGAGTTACTTCCTGCAAAGGTGTGTCCTCGTGGTCACAAATGTCTCCCTGGCCCAGTGTGTGTCGGAGGGATAACGGGGAGGGGAGGCTGTGGGAGGGGACGCAGAGCGCGGGGGACCACGGGCGGGCGAGCATGTGCCGGCACTTGCCTGCAAACCTGACTCTGCTCTAAGAAAGTCTTAAAGAGAATTGCGGGACAGCACGGGAATGACAGCATTTGCTCTGCAGGCGGCCGGCCCAGGTTCTGTCTGCCTCACTGTATAGGTGCCCCAAGCCCCACCAGGAGGGATCCTGGACAGAGCTGAGAGGAAGCCCAAGCACTGCTGGCTGTGGCCCAGCAAAGAAGTTTTTTTTTTTTTTTTGGCTTTTTGGGTCACACCCGGCGATGCACAGGAATTATTCCTGGCTCATGCACTCAGGAATCACTCCTGGCGGTGCTCGGGGACCATATGGGATGCTGGGAATCGAACCCAGGTCGGCTGTGTGCAAGGCAAACGCCCTACCCGCTGTGCTATCGCTCCAGCCCCCACTTTTTTTTTAAGGGGGTGGGGAGCTGATCACCACTGCCACAGAGGTACCCTGAGTTTACTGGGGTTGGGGTGGGGGTGGGGAACAGGCCTGGCAAACTGTAAGCGAAGGCATACAGGCTCTGCTGAGAACACAGCAACTCTGCAGCTTCCTGGAGGCGCGCTGCCTGCAGCCTGAGTGTCCTGGAACCGTGCAACAAGCACCCCGGCAAGTTAGGGATGGAGCAGACGGCACGCCCCTTCCTCAGACTCCGGCTGCAAGAGCCCGAGAATTGGCCCCATCACTGGCAGGGGGCGATGCTGCCTGTCTCCTCTCCTGCACCCTCCAAGGTCTCGTCCCCCTCCAGGGCCTGGAGCTGTCTCTGCCACCACTCACGGGGCTGGGCCATGGGGTGTGGGGCCAGCTCTGGGCCACTGCCCACCCTGGAACACCCGAGGAGCAGAAACCCTCTGCCGACCCCTGCGTTGCCTCCGGCTGGTGCCCTGCACTGCGTCCCTCGGGGTCCAAGCTGTGTCCTGGAGTCACGCTGGCCCTTCTGCCTGAAAGCCCTGGGGGCGGGACCAGGCCTCACCTCCGCTGGCCTGCTGCAGCCAGCACACAAAAGGGGCCACCAGGCGGCACTGCCCCTGCCTCCCAGTGGTCAGCCAGGCCTCCCCCGCCCCTGGCCAGCCCTGCCCCTAACTCCCGGCAGTCAGCCAGGGCTCTCCTACTCTGACCAGCACTGGGCCCTGCACCCAGCTCTGCAGGTCCTCCCCCGAGGGACTTGCTGGGGGCTGGAGCCATCACAGAGCAGACAGGGCTCTTGCCTTCCACGCCATCGACCCAGGTTCGAGCCCCGTTATCCCCGTCATCCGGTCTCCAGAGCCCTGCCAGAAGTGACTCCTCAGTACAGAGTCGGGAGTCAGCCCTGAGCAGGGGTGTGGCCCCCAAACAACAGCAACAAAGACAGGGGCTTCAGGCCTTCCTCTTCACTGCTACCTCCCAAGGCCAAGCCCCCCTGGACCCCCTTATCTGCAGCCCAGGTCTGTCTTAAACCCTCTGTCTTCATTCTTATTTCTGGACCTCTCGAGCAGTGCTCGGGGGGCCCTAGGGTCATCCCGGCAACACAGAGCTTCCAGGTGGAGGGGTGCGATCAGTATTTGGGGGAGGAAGGAGGGAGACGAAGAAAATTTGGCAGGGGGTGCTGGCATCATCTCTCTAAGTCACTGGCACACCTGGGGGATACCCTTGTTCTCGCCTTGGAGTGAAGCTACTTTCTGGTCTCTGGGCTGGAGCTGGGACCCGACTCTGGACATCGTGGCCCTGTAGTGTGGCCCCGTCTTCCTTCCAGCCAGCCCACCTCTTCCCTGCTCGCTTCTCCCCTGCTCTGCTCCTCCTTGGTCTCAATCTTCACCTGGGCCACGCCCTGCCCCCCACCCCCCACCTCTACTGCCTCAGACCATGGCTGTCACTCAAGCCACTTCACCGGCCGGGCAAAGCCCCCGCCTCCTCCAGGCTCTGATGGCCCACCGAGGTGCGAGCTGCCCACACAGCACTGACCGCACCAGGCACAGACTCCTCTGGGCACCAGCCCCGAGTTGGGCCTGACACCCACCCTGGGCCCTGCGGGAGCCGGCCAGGAGAGGGAGGCAGGCAGGGCTCACCACCTCGGGCCCAGCACCAAGAGATGGGGGCAGTCAGTGCACCCCCAATACTCTCCATGAAACCGCCCAGCAGGCAGGGGTTTCCTCGGCTCTGGACCCCTGGATCAGGCCATGGCGGAGACTAATGTTTTTTGGAACAAATGAATGGATAGATGGAAAGATGGGTGAATGACCGATGTCACCGCAGCAGGAATTCAAATTCAGTCCCAGAAGCTTCCCTGTATCAAGTGGTAAAAGGATGGGGGAAGGGGGGAGAGACTGAGTGATCAGGGTGACCGGGAGAAAGGGGAATCTGGTTTGGGTTTATTCCTTTAAAAATCTGTTCACTCAAAACCTACCTGTGGGCAGTCTACATGAATGTGGAGTGTTGGCCAGAGAGGGCCTTTAAAAATAACTTCTCAGCCGCTCAAGGCCCATTCAGCCTGTGTGCTGATGCCCCTCCTGCCCAGCCCTGGCCCCAGCCCCAAGGCTGTCACCAGCCTGTCTTTGCCCTGACTCCACCACTCAGAGGCTGTGTGAGAAAGTCACTGCACCTCTCTGAACTTCTGTTTCCTCATCTGTAAAGGGTGGAGCAAGTAGGGTGCCCGTCCCCTGGGTTTTGAGAACCAGATTCACTTCTCATCGCAGCACCTGGCAGACACCACATGACCTTGGCACTGCACCTGCCGCCCCAGACCCAGTGAGACAGGACTCTATAGACTGAGCAACCGGGCAGCTGGAGAAAACCCCCACGTTCCAGATGAGGAACCTGAGGTAAGGGGCCTTCCCTCATGGGTCAGAGGGCAACAGGGGGCGGTGGGAGGGAGGCAGCCAGTCCCCCATCCTGAATGTCCATCCATGTCCATGGAGCGCCATCTACTGGCCAAAGCAAGGAAGTGGCCCAAGAGTCCAGAACAGCCACCGGGACCCGAGGACAGGGCTGCCAGGTCCAGCCCTCTGGTGCTGCCAACCAAGCTCCATCCGCCCTCTACCCTGGCACGGCGCGGGCCACACGTGCAGGGAAACCCTTGGTCTGGGGCGACCACAGCGGCAGGCGCTGCCAGCCGCCCTCTGCCGGACACTTGGGTGATGAGGGGAGGGCCTTCCCGAGGCAGCTGTTGGGACGAGCTTGTTATCCGGCTGCCCTGAGTGGAAAGTGTCCCGGGTCCGACTTACCATGGTGGTGGAGATGGTCTCCGTGGTGATGGAGGGAGTGGTGGTTAAGAACTCCTTCCCCCCGGGGGCAGCCCCGTCCACCTGATGACCAAGGAGAAGCCAATGGGGGGGAGGGGAGGAGAGAGAGCACACCTGTAGCATCTGCCAGCCAAGCCCCTGGCACCCCCATTAGCATGAGCCGCTGTGAGTGAACATGCCTGGGGGGTTTGCCTACAGACTGAATTGTGGGGGGGTGTCTCACAGCCCCTCCAGTTTAATTCAGTCAGCTTATCTGACAAAGGAAAAAAAGAATCTCAGACCACTTGACCAATTCTGCCCAAATTTCATTAACTGTATCTTTTGGCCAGATCATCCCCTTGCTGGAAACTTTACCCATTGGAAACTGCCAAGAAGGAAGAATAAGGAAGCTCATCCCAGCACCTTGTGACCAAACCAACTCAGGCTCAGGGAGGGGCTGCAAGTCTCGGAAAGAGTCGTTGTTATGAGGGGCTTCCAAGAGTCAAGGGTAGGGGTGTTTATATGTGACAACTGAGAGTAAGCTCAGGAGTTTGAGGCGGTCGGGCCAAACCTGGCAGGCAATGTTCAGGGGCTATTTCTGGCTCCTGTGCCCAGGACTGACCCTGGCAGTACCCAGGGACCATATGTGGTGCCCTGACCCTGGGAATTGGAACTGGGGTCAAGAGGGTGAAGGTTAAGTGCCTTAACCCCTGTACTATCTCTTTGGCCCTCCAAGATACTTATTAAGACCAAAAAATAAAAATAAATAAATAAAAAGATGGTTAAGGGCCAGATAAAGCTCAAAGGCCTAAGCAGCTGCTCTGAACGCAGGAGGTCCAGGTTTGACGCCCTGCACTGCAGGACCCTCTGCGGAAATGGTTCCTGAGCAGAAAGTCGGGAGAAGACCCCGAGCACAGCTGGTGTGGGACCCCTTCCCCCCCAGAGGAAAACAATGAAGGTAGCACAAATGGCTGCAGCACATGCTTTGTTTACAGGGCCCAGGTTTGATCCCTGACACAGGGTGCGTCAGGCACCATAGGCAGCTGAGCCCTCACTGTCAGACACGGCGGGAGGTAGCCCTAAGCCCTGGGCAGCGTGTGGCCCCTAAAAGACCAAAAATGAAAGATTGAGTTGTACAAGAGAATCTCTCTCTTGTATAGAAGGTATAAATATCAAAAGGAGTATGTATGTTGGGGCCGGAGCGATAGGAAACTTTGCCTTGCACGAGACCGACCTAGGTTCAATCCCTGGCATCCCAGATGGTCCCCCAAGTACCGCCAGAAGTAACTTCTGAGTGTAGAGCCAGGAGTAACCCCTGAGCATCACTGGGTGTGACCCCAAAAAAAGGAAAAAAAAAGAGTATGTATATTGCATATGCTAATATACATGTATGTATTATACATGCTAATATACATGTGCATTTTGGGGGGCGGGACTTGGGGCCACACCTGGCAATGCCTGGGGTTGACTCCTGGCTTTGTGCTCAGTGATCACTCCTGGCAGAGCTCAGGCAACCATCTGCACTGCTAGGAATGGAACCAGGTCGGCCATACAGAAGGCAGAGCCTTACCTGCTGTACTATTTCTCCAGTCCCAGTATGTAAATACTTTTTCTGGAAGCAATCACAAAAATGATTTAAATGTTGTTCTGTCTGAACCGCACAATTGTGAACAATTTATTAGGTTTGGTTTTTTTTTTTTGGTTTTGTTTTATTTTGTTTAGCACATATCCAACTGTGCTCAGAACTTACTCCTAGTTCTGTGCTCAGAGATTACTCCTGGTGATGCTAGGGGACCATACAGCATGCTGGAGATTTAACCCAAGTCTGGCCTCAATTTATTGTTATTTTTATGTCAACAAAAGAGTACTGGACTTTGGGATGGGAACGTTCATGATTTTCTTCTGTTTTTTGAGGGGGAGGGCCATACCTGGTGGTGTGCAGGGGTTACCCAGGAATTATACTCAGGAATTACTCCTTGCAGTGTTCAGGGGACTACATGGGGTGCCAGGGATAGAACGTGGGTCGGCTGTGTGCAAGGCAAGCACCCTACCCATTGTATCATCTCTCTGGCCCCATTTTTGGTTTTCTTTATATATCTCATTTGTGCATGAAAACAAAACCAAACGGGTCAGAAAGGGAAAGCAGACAGACTGAGACGACATGGCTCCTTGGAACTCAAGGGATTTCTGGGGGGCTGAGCGCCTCAATTGTGCTTGGGAGCCCAGCAGTGCTTCCTGCCTTGCTGCGGGCCTGACAGGTACTGCCTGGGCCGTGTGGTGCTGGGATGAAACTCGGGGTTCCAAGGAGGCAGCGCCTGTGCTCCCCTACATTGGCTCTCTCCCGGACCGAGAACTGAGGAGTCTAGACTGCTGCACGAGGCGCCTCCTCGGCCACTGTGCAGTGCAGTCACAGAAGTGCTGGAGGAAACACTGGAAGTGGCAGAGATGCTTGCACTGTGCCAGTTTACTTCTGACTCTGTGTGTGTGTGTGTGTGTGTGTATGCGTGTGCATGCGTGTGTGCATGCGTGAGCCCCATCTGACTCTAGGTTCTTTTTTTTTGCTTTTTGGGTCACACCCAGCGATGCACAGGGGTTACTCCTGGCTTTGCACTCAGGAATTACTCCTGGCAGTGATTGGGGGACCATATGGAATGCTGAGAATCGAACCCAGGTTGGCTGTGTGCAAGGCAAATGCCCTCCCCGATGTGCTATCGCTCTAGCTCCTCTTACTTTAGGTTCTTGAGATAAATCCTTCCCCAGCACTGTTGTTCTTCTGGCTCAGAAGGACCCAAAGGGCACATACCAGATCCATAATCTCAGTTTCATAGATTGAAAACCCATGCAAAGTGGATCTGGAGAGACAGTCCAGCAGTAAGGCCCTTGTCTTGCAGGGAGCCAACTGGGTTTGGTCCCTGGTACCCCCATATGGTCTCCTGTGCCCTGCCAGTAGTAATCCCTGAGTGCAGAGCCAGGAATAAGCCCTGAGCACAGCTGAATATGGCTTAAAAAGAAAAAAAGAAAAAAGAAAAAGAAAGCCCATGACAGAAATACAGGAAGGAAACCCTTTTTGCCAGGGGCCCATAGGTTCCAGAGAGCCTTCTCTAGACGATGAAGTACATTTAATCTTGCTAGACCCATGACATTTGGTTGACTACTTTTTTCCCCAGTTGTTCATTTTGTCCATCTGATGTAAAAGTGGCAATGCGAACCCCGGTGGAGCGCGGGGGCTGGGGGGTTGGAGAGACGGTCCAGCAGGTAAGGCTCTTGCCTTGCATGCAACCAACTAGATTTGACTCCAGCATCACAAGTGGTCCCCCAAGTCCCACCAGGCGTGATCCCTGATCATAGAGGAAAGCCTTGAGCACCACCAGGTGTGGCCCAAAACGAAACAAAACCAAACAAATGACCCAATGTGAAATGTTCTCTCAAGAGCCGGGTTGGAATTCCCCCAGTGCGGGTCCTGGGACCCCTCAAGAAACCTCCCCAGTGCCAAGAGACCAGAAAGCCACTGTCCTAACCCACTGGCCATTCACCTTACAACATTTCTAGGAGGACGAGGGAGACAGGATTCCCCCTACTTGACAGGTGGAAAAGCCAAGGTACAGCCCGTCCAGGACATCTTGTCCAAGGCAGAAAAACCGATCTGGCTGCTCTGCCCCAGGGGTCAGTGAGGACCATGGAGCTGCAGGATTAGGAGGTTCCAGGGGGAGCCAGGAGGCAGGGGTTGGCCAACAGGCTGGCCCGTAAGGGGGACGCACCCCTTACCTGGGCGGTGTCCACAGTGCTGACTCGGGTCTGGAGCATGGCCTCAGGCTCAATCTTCTTCCTAATGGCAAGGCTGCTGACGGTCATGGTTTCCGCTTTCACGGGCTGGAGGGAAGGCAGGGAGGACACGGCATGATGCACGGCCCAGCCTGGCTCCTGCCCATGGCAGCCGGATGTCGGGCTGGCAGGCGCATGCTCAAGCCCACATCCATCAGGCCGAGTCCCCCGGAGGGCAGCCAGGTCCAGGGGGAAGAGGCTCGGGGCGATGGCATGACAAAGGGCCCCGAGACAGACCGCTAAGCTCCTGGGACTGGGGCCTCTCACTGTGGGTGGAAAGATGCCGCGTTTCTGTCTGGGGGTCTCACGGCCAGTGCTCAGTGGTCACTCCCTGGGATGGTGGGGGAGATGAGAGGTGTGTGGGGGAAGGTGCAACCTCAGAGCAAGTGCCTGGCCCTTTGACCCGACACCCCAACCCCAACCCCGAGCCCGCAATGGCTGTGCCTGGGCTTGGCCCGCATGGTTCTTCCCTGTCCACACATTGTCGCTCTGTCCCAACCATCTCCAGGGACCTGTCACCACGGCCACCAGCCGCAGCCCTCACAGCTGTGTCTGAACTGCTGGAGTCACATGGTTGGAGCCTCCCAGAGCTGGACAGTCACAGAATGAAGTGGGCTGGTTGAGGAAGGCCACCATGGTCTTGAGGTGACCAGGTGCTCTGATTTTTCTTTTTTAATGTTTTCTTGAACCTTGGATTTTATATTCAATTTCCTGGTTTGTTTTATTTATTCTGTGCAGCCGGGGATCAAATCCAGGGGTCACATACTCAAAATAAGTACTCTACCGCTAAACAATTCCCTCACTGTCCTGAGCTTTTTTTTCTTTTTTTTTGGGGGGGGAGGGATTGGGGTCACACCTGGAGCTGTTCAGGACTTTGCTGGGGGATCACTCCTGGCAGGGCTCTGGGAGGAGGGGGAGGGGGGACCATGGGGAGGGCCAGGGATCAGACCTGAGCTTCCTGAGTGCAAGACCCGCACCCCAGCCGCTGTGCTAGCCCTCCAGCCCCCAGTGCTGAGATCTAAAAATTAAGGTGTGACACCTCTGTGGGCCAGAGTAGCCTGCGCCTGGCCGGCCTCTAGTGGAGAAGTCACTCGAGCCAAGATGTGTTTCTTCTAACCCGTTCCCATGCCCCGGCCATGGCTATCCCCGCAGCAGCCGTTCCACATGTGAAGAGGAACTTCCACATGTGAAGCGGCCGTCTCCGAGGTAGAGGTGAGCCTGAGAGCCTGGTGACAGGACCAGGCTTTGGGAATCCGCCACACCCGGGGCCCTGGGAGGATGCCGGTAGCAAAGGCCTGAGGAGCACTGGGAGGAGCACCCCTCTCCCCCAGGTAACCAGAAAGGCGCTGGCTCGGGAAGTGGTGTCTGGACAGGGCCTCGGAAGGCGGCACTGTGCACGATTCAGAGAGGTGAAGGAATCTTCTACTGAGACGAAAAGCCCCGAGGGGACGCGCCCACGCCCCAGGGCCTGGGGCCCGAGGCAGTGGAGCCTGTGGGAGGCAGGCTGGGGCTCTAAAGGGAGGACAAGGAGGCGCGTGGGGCAGGCGCAGAGCAGACCCCTCTCCGTGACGCCCCTTCTCTGGGGTCTCCACCCCCACCCCCACCAGGGCCCAGGGCCTGATGGACTTGGCTGCTGTCCCTTCCCCAGGAGCCCCACATTCCGGAAGGGGAGAAGCACGTGCTCTCGAGGCAGGCGCCATGCAGCAACAGGCGGGCAGGGGCGCAGAGGGTGGCCCGGCCTGACGAGGCTCCGCTCGGGCTGGTCGTGCGCCCAAAGTGACAAGGCTGGGATGTGGCACAAGGGGGACACGGCGGGCAGGGAGGTGGGGGGAGGAGAAAGAGGAGGAGACGATGTGCGTGCACAGAACCATGCGCTTCGGGGCGGTGGGGGGCATGCATCAGGGACCCCCGTCTTCTCACAGAGGCACGGGGGTGGGGTGGGGGTGGGGGCTCGAGACAGGCAGTGCTCGGTGGGCCCGGCTCTCCGCGCCGGCTCCACTGTACCTCAAACTGGGGCAGCTCCGGGGTGGAGCAGGCCCCTCGGTCCGGGCTGTCCTCTGGGCCCCCCGACTCGTCCTCCTGGCCAGCGCCCCCCTTGCTGAGATCCCGGGAGAACACCAGGCCCTCGGTTTCCGAGTCGCTCTTGTCTCGGTCGAGCTCGGGCAGGCTGCGGGAGAAATCCTCGAAGGCGCTGCCCTGGTAGTCGCCCATGACTGTGAAGTCGACCTCGGCCTCCAGGCTGGACGTGGAGCTGACCGTGATGCTGGAGCACTTGCGCTCAATGGCCAGGTGGTTGTCCTTCAGGAACACCGCGTCCCTCTCCTGGTCCTGGTCCTCCTCGCCTGTGTCGCTCTCAGGGGCCCTGGGCCGAGGCAGCTTGACTTTGTCCTCCGAGCCCTCCCTCAGCCCTCCTCTCTACGGCCGGGTAGTAGCCAAGGGAGCAGAGGGGTGGGGAGGAGAGAGAAAGAGAGAGGGGGAGAGAGAGACCAAAGACAGTGAGTGACAGAGGATATA
Source organism: Sorex araneus (assembly GCF_027595985.1). Classification (NCBI taxonomy): domain Eukaryota; kingdom Metazoa; phylum Chordata; class Mammalia; order Eulipotyphla; family Soricidae; genus Sorex; species Sorex araneus. The sequence continues at coordinate 119,799,015 of NC_073306.1, read as the reverse complement.
CTGCAGCTATATTGTTGTTCCCGAATGGAAGAAAAAACGGGTAAGGAAACCAATCAAACACCAGCCCTGGGAAAGGTCCTCAACATCGTAACAAGCTTTTGAAAAAAAAAAAAAGGAAAAAAAAAGAAAGATAGAAAAAGAAAGGAAAGGAAGAAAGAGGAAAATGAAGAAAGAATGAAAGAAAGAAACAAAGAAAGAAAGAAAGAAAGAAAGAAAGAGAGAGAGAAAAGAGAAAGAAAAAGAAGCAAAACTACTACCAAAAAATGAAGAAGAAGAAAAGAAAACCGGAAGTGCCTAGAGTGGACGCAGGCCTCTGCAAGGGACTGGTGGCCAAGGGCAAAAGCATTCCCCAAGCAGCATCATCCTGCCAGAGGGTCCTGGACAGGGAGGCCCCCTCCAAGGACGAGATGGCGGAGCTTATCAGAAGCGGCATTGGGCGCAAGGCAGGGATGGGAGCCGGGCCCCCATCCGTGCATGGGGAGAGACTCAGCGGATCCAGGAAGGGGAGGTAGAGAGGCGGAGCCAAGAGCCTGGAGAACGGGTGAGGAAGCCGATGCCACTGTGTCCCCGGGGACGGTGCCGGCAGCAGAGAGCACGGTGCCATCTAATTCCCGAAGCAGCTAATCCATCGGTGCAAGCCCTAGCTCAAGGCATGACGGGGGGTGGGGTGGGGAGTTCCAGCCTGTCAATGTGACTGACAGCAGCCGGCCAGGGAAGGAGCCAGCAGCCCTTGTCCCACCTCCACACCTCCCAACTGGCCTATGGGCCTACATGGCACACACACTTGGTTTCTTTCTTTTTTTTGGGGGGGGGGGCTGGTCTGGTTTATGGCTTTTTAGGGGGAGGGTGGGGACACCCAGCAGTGCTCAGGGGTTATTTCTGGCTCTGCGTTCAGCGATCACTCCTGGTGGGGCTTGGAGGCCGATAGGAGATGCTGGAGTTTGAACCTAGGTCAGCTGCGTGCAAGGCAAGCGCCCTATCTGCTGTGCTATGGCTCCAGCCCCGCTTTTATTATTATTATTATTTTATTTAATTTTTTTTTCTTTTTGGGTCACACCCGGCGATGCACAGGGGTTATTCCTTGCTCTGCACTCAGGAATTACTCCTGGCGGTGCTCAGGGGACCATATGGGATGCTGGGAATCGAACCTGGGTCGGCCGCGTGCAAGGCAAATGCCCTACCTACTGTGCTATCACTCCAGCTTCTTCTTATTATTATTATTTTCAAGACCAATCTAATACCATCCTGGTCTTTTTCTTTTTGGATCAGAACCGGTGGTGCTCAGGGAGCCCTCCTGGTGGGGCTAAGGGGACCACACGTCACACGTGGTACCAGGGATTAAACTTGGGTTGGCTGCATGTGAGGCAAGTCCCTACCCACTGTACCCCTTCCACAGCACACCACCCAACGACTTTTTTTTTTTTTAAGTACTTGGCTTCAGGTTCTAGAGCTTCGCTGGCTGGTGCGTTTTTGGAAGGTCTGAGGAATACGCACACCAGATTCACCAGGGTGGAGCGACCCCCAGAGGTCTAAGGCAGCGAGGCGCCCCTGGCTGGCTAGAGCTGGCTGGGGCAGCAGGGCTGGAGAGACCCCAGGGGCAGTTCCCCTGCTGGGGTGGGGCTGGGGGCCGCTGCCAAGCTGGAACCATGCCTCCCAGCTCCGAGCGAGGGCTCTGCTCTGGACGGCGGGAGACGGCTGGTCTCAAAGAGGTGGAGGGGCAGTGAAGGGCCGCAGGGAAGGGAGGGGAGATGCGGTCAAGCCAGGGACAGAGGTGGCTACCCAGCAGGTGGGGACAGGCAAGCAAAGCAAGTGTGCTGCTGGCGGGCAGTGGTGCCAGCTCTGCCACAGGGCCCGGGGGAGGCTCTGGACACCAGGTCCCACCGGGAGCCGGGGGTCTCTGTGGCAAAGCTCACAGGGTCTAAGCCGATGAGCCTGTACCTCTGCCATAGGGCTACCTGGGGGAAGAGAACTCCTAGGGACGGACAAGCAATTTCCGGGTGCCGGGAGGAGGACGAGGAGCGTGAGCAGCATGCGGCCAGCTCCCCACCCTGGGTGGGCCCCGCCATAAGGGAGGGGGTGGGGGCTCACGTGGCCAGGTCCCCCCGTCGCTTCCTCCAGGGTTGTTTCGCAGCCTGAATCGGGGGACGCCAGGTCGAGTTCCCTGCGTCCCGCCTGCTGGGATGTTGGGGTGAGGCCCCCTCGGAAGGGTCTGGGAGGTGGCGGCATGACCGAGGCATGTGAGGCCAGAGAGTTGGTCCCATCTCCCCCTGGGGGCTGGAGCTGGACCAAGCCCAGTTCCAAGAGCCTCTTCGGCTGTTCCTGCAGCCCTGGGGGACCCTCGGCAGACGAGGCGCCGGGACTCCCTCGGAGACCTTCAGTGCCCTGAGTCTCGAAGATTCGGATTTTGTTGGCCACGGAGGCCTTGCTGATGTCGTCCAGGGAGCCCTCCTGGCCCCCAGCCTGCAGCAGGGGCTTCTCCTTTGGCTTCCCTGAGGGGGGCAGCAGCCCTGGGGTCCCTGTGGCTTCTAGGACAAATCTGGGCTTCCTGCTGGCCACGGGCGGTGCCCGACGCTGCCCTCCCTCCGGGGTGTGGGCCACTCTGTCCATGGGCTCCGCGTCCTCTTTCAGGGGAAGGATCCGTCTGGGAGACAAAGGAAGCTGTTCTCCAAGGGCACCCCCAAGGTGCAAAGGCCCCCTTGGACCCTGAGCGGCAGAGCACGGAGAAGTCTCCTGTGCGGGGGTGGGGAGCGGGTCGATCACCTCCATCTGGAGGAACCCCGAGGCCTGGGGGTCCCGATACACGGGCTCTCCCCTGGGCTGCGTCTCTCGGGCTGTGCTCGGCTTCCTTCCAGGATGAGGAGGGCCGGCCCCCCAGAAGGCACAGGCCTGGGGGTCCGGGGGCAGAGCCTCTTCTCGGAGCTGTGAGCGGCTCTTCCATCCTGCCGATAGGTGCTGCTCTGCCTGGACCACCAGGTCCCCATTCTGGCGACCCTCTTCCTCCGGGGTGCTTGCTGGGCGGGTGCACTGTCCCCATGCCCCAGGCCCGTCCTCAGTGAACTCCTGGCCAGAAAAGGTCCCCTCCTGGGGCTTTCCCATCAAGACTGGGTGCTCATCCACTCTCCCGGGGCTCCCGGGGGGCCGTGCCCCTTCCTTGGAAACGGGGGAGGTTTCATCCTCCGTCCCGGGGAGCTCTGTGACTCCCCAGCAGTGTCCAGGCCTGGTCTCCTGCCCCTCGGGGGCGGCCAGGGGCTCCTCCCAGCCCTCCTGGGGCATAGGCAGCAGGCGGCCATCAGGCTCTCTCTCTGCAGAGTTGAGGTGGAAGCTTCTCTCTGCGGAGGACGCGTCGGTGTCGTCACTGGAGTCGGCCCTGGCTTCCTCGGGGGCTGGGCTGAGCAGGAAGGACTGGAGGCCCCCCTGGCTGGGGACTGGAGAGGTGACCCCCGTCTCGGCCAGCTGGGGCCCTGGGACAGCGGGTCTCCCTGCAGTCTGGAGCTCTCCCAGCTCCTGCTGCCGCTCCATCTGGCTCTCCAGGAGAACCCCTGAGATCGGAGGCTTCCCAGGGCCCGCCCTGAGCTGGGGGTCCCCTGCCAGCATGAAGCCAGCGGTCAGCGTCGCGCCTGCTGGGCCGTCAGTGACCCAGGAGCCTTCCTCCCACATGGACTCAAAGTCTTCCGGGCTTGCGATAATTTTCCCTGGCCGAGCGTTTGCGCTCCTGGCTCCCACCATCTCTTCTGTGGCCACTTCGACTTTGAACTTGTCCACCAGGATGTCCACCTTGGCGGGTCTGCCGTCAGTGAGGATGTGGGCGAGGCTGGCCTCCCTGTCTTCCTGACGTGCGGGGGTCACTCTCAGGAGGCCGAGCTCTTCCGGCCTAAGGTACTCTTTTTCTATCAAGACCCAGTGCTCTGAGCCCTGCGTTTCAACCGGAGCGAGAGGAGTTAATGGGAAGCATGAGGCCTGAGAGAGGGTCCCCGCTGCCTCTAAAAAGGGGCTCATCCACCTGCCCTAAGCTTCACCAGGTCCCCGAACTGGCTGGTGGCAGGGGGGAGGGGGGCCATGACAGAGCTCAGCATCAAGGCCACGCCTCCTGTCAGGCCCCCAGCTCCCAGTTTACCAGCCCGTCCAACCCGGTCACAGGGGATAGGGGTGTCATGTTGATCATGGGTTCGTGGAGGTTCCCAGAGGGGCCAGGGGTCCCCCTCTTTCAGAGTATGACCGCCACGGTGGGAGGGGACAGCCGCTCAGTTCACGGGGTCCTCACATTGTCACAAAGAACTACTAAGATGCCCCAGGTCGAGTCCTGGGGGGCGCTTGGGAAGCTGAAGTCTCGAGAAGGTCAGTGGCTGACCCCAGGTCCCTGCGCTGGGAGATGAGACTCAGGACAAGATGACCCGAGGCCCGATGCCTGAGCTCACAGCCTAGGGCCCCGGGCCCCAGCTGAGATCGCAGGTAAAGGGGCAGTGGGGGTGAGCAGGGTTGGCCCCACGGTCACAGCCTGACGCTTCTGCAAGAGCATCTGAGGAGGAAGGAGATCAGGGCAGGGGTGGGGTGGGGGGATGCCCAAAAGCGACTTCCAGAGATGAGTGTCGGAACCACGATGCTGGAAAAATGAGCACTTTGCAGCATTTTCTCCTCTGAGTACCAACCCAGCCCGACCTGGCTTAGCTCCCGAGACTCCGTGGGGTTCTTTCCCAGAGAAACAGGATCCAAGGCCTGTCCTTGGAGAAGTCTAACGAAGCCCACAGAGATGGTATTAAAGGACCGACCAGCCCTCACCAGGGAAGAAAAAGATGGAGAGAGGCAAGCATGGCGCTGCGTAAGGAGCACCCAACCTAATGCTGTCAAATGGGCCAGAAGATGGCCTCCCTCCCCCCCATACTCTCACATACATACATACACTCTCTCTCTCACACACACACACACTCACTCACACACACTTTCACACACACTCACACACCTCACACACACACCTCACACACACTCTTTCACACTTACACACACATTCACACACACTCACACACGCTGACATTCTGATACACACACTCATACATACTCACATACACTCATGCAAACTCGCACATACATATACTCACACAAATTCACACACACACTTACACATACTCACATATTCACATACACACTCACACACTCACTTACACATTCACACACACTCACACACACACATTCACAGGGCCTCTGAACAATACTTAGGCAGGAGGGCTAAGTATTTAGCCCTTTGACTGTGACTTCCAGAGTGGTCAAAAGGCCGGAGAGCCACTGGGCTTTGAATCTTATAGCCAGAGTAGTTCTTCCACGGAGTCCAATAAGCAACAAGTATTGGGCAGCAGAGCTGGGGGCCTGGTCACCTTGCTGTCCTCGGCACCTCCTTTCTGTGAAGTCTCTAATTGTGTCTCAAAGCCCCTGAGGTTGCGCATGGAAACAGGCCTAGAGGAGGTGCCTGGGACAGGCCCGGAGCCTCTCTCGGGCTCCCAAGCTCCTCTGTGGTGAGATGTGCTGAGAAACGTCCCCCACATGGAGGGGAAAGGGGGCCAGGGCTCTGGGCTCCCTCTCAGGCGCTGGCCCCGTGAAGAGGCCGAGGGAGCCCCTGCTGGCCCCCACCCCGACTCTCTCCATCCTGGCAAGTGCCATGATGGCCAGGGCTTGGCAAAAGGAAGGGGAGGGAGAGGGAACGGACAGAGGCTCTGCTGAGGTCAGGGGTGGGTCCTGAGCCTTACTCTGGTCACCCAACAGCCTTACTCCAAGCTGCTAACTCCGAGATGCTAACAGCTGCCCCTGAAGCAGACTGAAGGGCAGGGAGGTGAAGCCAGGCTCTCTGCCCTCCTGCCTCGGGAACTGCCCACGGTAGCCTGGGCTCGCCCTGTCAGTCTGAGGATGGCAGCCAGACGTGCTCAGGGAGGCCTCTTCTGGAACATTCCTGCTCTGACGCTTAGTTACAAATTGGTTCCTAGGAACTAGTCTGAGTAGGCTAGGGGTTGGCATGGAATGGGAGACTGGGAGGGAAAGAAGGAGACCCGGTCACTTCGTGCCAAGCAGCCTCAGCCCTTGGTCTAAGCGGCTGGACTTAACCCCGTGGTGACCTGCGGGACAGGTACTGTCATCCCTGTCTCGGCAGGAGAAACGGGGATCCCTGGGGGAGGGGGGGCCTTGCACAGAGGGCCGAGTGAGCAGGGAGGGAGAAAGAGGCGGCTCTGCTTCCTGCAATCAGAAGCAGATACGCTGCTAAGAAAAGCCTGAACAAAGCAAAGAAGCCTGGCTGGCACCCTGCGAGGTGGCCCTGATGCACCCACGGGAAATGCAGCCATCCGTGGGGAGGTGGGCTCTTTCCCTCAGCCTGCTCCGTCGGCGCCTGCTTGGTGCGCCCCCTGCAGGCATCTGGAGGCACTGCAGCAAGATGCAAAGCTGGGACTGGCAGGAGGTCAGAGAGACCCAGAGGGACCCTTAGATACCTCCGGACAGGCAGCTCTGCCAGTACTGGGCTGCTGGGGCCTGCCTGCATCTCAGGGCCAAGTTCCAGTCCGGGCTCCTTACAGGCAGCCTGAAGAAGGGCCCAGAGGGTGGGACAGGTCAGAAACCAAACCTTGGGAGAAACTGCTGCAGGGGCTGGGGAGGGGGGGAGTGCAGGCCTAGGGATGCCAGGAAGCAGAGCAGGGGCCCCTATGGATGTGAATTCAGACTGCAAACTCCCCAGTAGAGGACAGAAGACAAGAACAGCAGGACTGGGGGGAGAGATGCTCAGGGAAGCCGCCAAAGAGCCTTGTTAGGGGCTGCCACACCCCCAAGGACAGGACGGTCACCCGGCCTGGCTCCAGGAGCCCCTCTGGGCTCCCGGGCAGGACTTTTCCCCTCCCTCTGGGAGGCTGTTAACACACTGTCCAGCTTCTTAAGAGCAGTCTTGTTCGACTGTGGCCAACATCTTTCTTCACTCGGAAGAACTCGAGAGCCGCAGTTCGTGCCCTGTCACTGGCCTGGCTGACACATGACCCCAATGGCTCCAACAGACTCTCGGCCACAACAAAGACCAATGCCCCCTTGTGTACTTGGCCAGCAAAGAGAAGGACGCCTACCCCCCAGGCCCCCTGCCCCCCTGGGTCAGCCGGCCTGGAGTGTTCCTAGGGGCATAAGAAGTGCCCAGAGCCGGTCACTCTGCCGGCAGCCACACCCTCCTTAGGTAGGACACCTGCCCGTTCGACCCCTCTAACAACGCCCAGGGAGCTGACGGAGAAAGACACCGCTTCTGCCTCGCTGGGGACAGATGAGAGCTCTGAGGGGGGCTGAGAAGATGAAGGCGGAGATGAATAGGACACGGCCATCACTGGCCAAATGAATAGACATGGCCATCTCTGGCCACTGCTTCTGCCTCCTCAGGGTAATGGCATTCAGATTCCAGTCCTCCCCTCCCCCCACCCACACACACATCCTGAGCTGAGAATCGGGACCACATCTGCCCTTCAAAGCCTCAAAGCCGGCCTTTCCAGAAGGTTATCAGTCTTTGCCTCCTGGAGGCGCCAAGAACGAGGGATCTCTGGGGTTGGGAAGCTCACGGGCAACCTATCTGCAGGGCAGTCAGCCCCCACCCCCTGGTCCCAGAGAAAGGGTCTGCCGCAGACCACCAGTAACCTCAGGAGACGCAGCGAGGCTTTTCTGAGTGAGCACTTCCAGGCCTGTGGCCATCCCAGGCTCAGGTCTCAAGTCCCGCGAGGTGTCCTGGGCCTGCAGGGCCTGCAGGGGAGGGGCCCCAAGGCCGGAGGGAAAGAGAAGGAGGGAGGAGAGGGGGAGGCGGGGAGAGAGGAGAGGTGGAGAGACACACAGACTCGGTGAATGGTGCTGCCTGAGGGGAGTGCACAGGATGGAGCCATAGGGGCGGGAGCACGGGATGCCCGAGCCCACCCCCGCCCACCCCGGGCTCGGACTCCTGGTGTAGCCCCAGCTTTCGGCGCCCGTGCAATTCTGCAGTTTGGGTCTCAGCCTCATTGACAAAGTTGGCTTGAGAAGGAAATGCAAACCTGGGTTCAGCCCGTGGGAACTTCTTTGTAGTTTGTGGGGACCTCTTCTGGGTTAAGCTCCCACTATTTTTCTCTTGGTCCAGGCGAGATACCCTCAAATATACAGGAACCCTGAGTGACCTATCCTTGAAGGAATCCCCCACAAAGCTCATATCGGACCCAGCTCTCCACCTGTCAGCACTTAAAAGTGCTTTTATACCCAATATAAACCGAAGTTCCCTCAACCTTCCCACCAGCCCCCTGGAGGGGCCGTGGGGTGGGGGTCCCCTTTGGATCACGGCTCCCCAGCGAGGCCCAGAGCTGTGAGCGCACTAGTCCTGGTCTGGTTCTCGGCTAAGGGCTCCTCCCCTCCTCCACAATCTCCAAGCATCTCTAGGTGCCAGTGGGGCGTGCAGGCCCCTGGAACCCCATTCCTCACTCCCCAGTGAACTCCTGGACGGACTCCTTCCAGCAGGCGATTACGCCTGTAGGGGGCGCGGGTGGGCTAGGTCCCCCCCTTTTTCTTAAAACCTCTTCTAGCACTTCCAGCTATGGCCAGCAGGTGGGGCTCCCCTCAAACCAGGCTGCTCAGAACACTCAGGTGGCAGCTAGTCAAGATTCCCCCAGCCTCCGCCAATGCTAGACCCCACGCCGGCCCACCCCAGGACTAACGAGAGGCCACCAGGGTTGAGTCTCGCTCAAGGGCAGGAAGGGGTGGGGCGCATGCAGTAGGCCCAGCCCCGGGAGGTCTTTTTTCTTTTTTTTTGGCATTTTGGGTCACACCCAGCGATGCTCAGGGGTTACTCCTGGCTTTGCACTCAGGAATTACTCCTGGCAGTGCTGGGGGGACCATATGGGATGCTGGGGATTGAACCTGGGTCGTCCGCGTGCAGGCAAACGCCCTACCCGCTGCGCTATTGCTCCTGCCCAGCCCGGGGAGGTCTTGAGGGTCCCAGTTGTGCCAGAGGTGCCCCCAGAAGCAGAGATTTCCTCCCTTTCCATGGCCCCAGGAGCACCCCTAACCGACTCACCAGCCAGACTGTCCCCATGGCAGCCTCCCTGGAAGAGGCCCCGGTTACCGGGACGGCCGGGGTCCCAGTGCTCATAGGACCACTAGCTCGGCTTTCAAGGCTGCATCACAGCACGAAGGCCACACCTACACAGGCTGCGGGGTGGGGGGGGGAGGGGTTGGGGGGGTGGCGCTCAGCCACTTAACAGGTCACAAAGCCTTCCCCATCTGGCACCTCGTTTTTCCCCAGCCCCCGCCCCCATCTTTAAAACCCCAGGCTTGAACCAAGCAGATTCCAGCCAGTTCTGGAAGGGGGACTGGTGCGCAGGTGACCTTTGGTGCAGGCACCTGTCCATGAAACGGTCAATAAGTGTCCCCTCCCCACATGGTGAGGTGGGGGGAGGGGGCGGGGTTGCATCGGGGAGGGATCTGGCTGGCCGGCAGTGGGCAGCGGGACTAGAACTCAACGAAAACCGGCCAGAATGCAGATGTCTAGACCACAGTGGGGTTTGGGCCCAGTGAGCAGCAGTGCTAGAGAGGAAAAAACCTCAGTAGGAATGGGGATGAATCCTGCCAAGAGTTAGCAGCCTAAAAATAACAGCTTGGGGTTATAAATACGGGGCTTCTCAAGAAGGCCTATCTTTATCTTGCGTTCAATTGAGAAAACACCCCCACACGTGTTTGCGGCGCGGGAAGGCGAGTGGGGAGGGTCCTTCCTGAAGCAATGGCCGCAGGTCTGATCTCGCTGTGGGGAACCTCTGCTCCACCCGAGGGACCCGAGGGGCCTTCCAGGAGGGACACCCCAGCCCACCCCAGTCTGTCTTCTCATGGTTGACACAGACGGCTGCAGTTTAGGGAATGGGCTGGAATCACAAGGCAGTGCCTGAGACTCGCTGGGGCGCCTGTTGAGAGTGCCTTGATGATGGCATGGACCACCTGTGGCTCACACCCAGCTGTCCCATGGCCCTGTGTACCACCGGTGGCTCACACCCAGCTGTCCCATGGCCCTGTGTACCACCAGTGGCTCACACCCAGCTGTCCCATGGCCCTGTGTACCACTGGTGGCTCACATCTGGCTGTCCCTTGAATTGTGCACAGTATTGGTGGCTCTAACCAGGTTGTCCCATGGCCCGCGCAAGCCACCAGCAGCTCACACTCGGCTGTTCTGGGACCCACAGGTGGCTCACAGCTGCCTGTCCCATGGCCCATGCATCCCACTAGTGGCTCACACCTGCCTGTCCCACCGGCTCACTCCCGACTGTCCCATCAGACGAACTGAGAAATGCTGAGGACTTGCTCGTCCTTCTTCTGGGGTATAACAGAGAAGGGTAAGGGTGCGTGAGAGAAAGCAGGTCCCGGGGCCCCATGAGCCCACACGTTTGAGGTGTGCCCTGGAGCCAGCGGCTCTAACACAGAGATGCCAGTGGTACAATCTGTGTTTCTTGCCATCTGGCATCTGAACTATATCCTATTTTTCTTTTCAATAAATACAATTTTTTTTGAGTCCTCAGCATTTTTCGGGAGGGGGGTGTGTCTCTTGGACCCAATCTTCCCAGATTTAGAACATTTCTCCACCCATCTCCCACCCCGTCACTTCCGGCAGCAATGTGGGGGTGGGGCAGAGACACGGAGGCCACGTCCAGGCGGCACGGCCACCCCCGCTCCTGAGGCCTACCTCGCTGGCTTTCTCGGGGGTGCCCTTGGGGGAGGGGGAGGCGGGCGAGGAGGGCAGCCGGCGCTCGCGCTCCCAGTCCCGGTCCCGGTGGATGAGTTTGCTGTTGGGCTCCTTCAGCGTCCGCTTGAGCTCGTTGATGCTGGCCTGGTGCTTCAGCAGCACGTCCTCCGGCTTGTCCAAGAACTAGGGGTGCAGAGGGCACAGCGGTGAGCCCCCGAGCGGGGATGCTGGGTGCAGGGCAAGCGGTGGGGGCAGCTGGGCAGCTGACCTGCGGCAACAGCGGTCACGGCCCTCCTCTCGCTGCCCCACCTCACCCTGACAGAGCCGGGAGCCCCAACAGAGGCACTGAAGGGCCAAGAGAGACTTCCGGTCAGCCCAGGGACCGGGTGCTGGGTGCTCGGGACCCAGACAGGGAGTCCCTCTGCTTATGAGCATGCGGTCAGAACCGTGGGGCTCTCCTGGGCCAGCTGTCACCCCCATGGATGCAGCAGGGGCTCCTTCCGGCTCAGGGCTGGCCCTGCTCAGGGCTGCGAGTACAGATGTCCCTACAGCCACCGTCACCTGAATAAAGGGGGCGCCCATAAAGAAAAGGGCAGGGCAGGGTCACATCCCCTCTTCTTGCTGTGTGCTCCGGTCTGCTGGCCTGCCTGTATCTCCCCAGTACCTGTGAGCAGACCAGGGCAGGGGACACCCAACCAGACAGAAATGAGGGTGCTGTGGGGTGTTTGGGGGGTGGGGCTGGGAGACCAGGGACAAGAGAGGACGACCTCAGGCTGGGCGCGAGCACAGAGGTGGGGAGCTTCCTGGTAAATGGCAGGACGGTGCAGAGTCCTGCTCACAGAGAACCCGCCTCTGGCCAGCGGAGGCCCAGCCTCTGCCCAGGGGTCAGGGTGGTGGTGGGGCAGCCCGGGCCCTCTCTGCAGAGCTGTCTGGGGACTCCTATCACCTCGGTTGGAGAAATACTGGCTTATTACAAAATCAGATGAGGAGGTTTATGGACTGTCTGGAAGATAAGCTGGCCCAGAGCCCGGAGTCTGCTCCTGGGGGCTCAGCCCCGGTGACCCCGTGTGCCCCCAGGGGAAGCCAGCACTGGCGGGGTGCTGGGGATGGCAGCCGAGGTGTCTGAGCCCACAGCGCCCGGCACAGCTGCTGGCTGGGTGCCAAGGACCCATCATTGGGATTGGGGCTTCTCCCTCCTAAATCGGTCATGGGCCTGGCGGGCATGGGTGCCCCCGGCTGGCAGGAGCCCTGGAAGCTTAGTGCCATGGGAGAAACTGGTACCAATGCCCTGCTTTGCGGGTGGGGGCGCCGGGGCTGAGGCACCTCCCCAAAGCCCCCCAGAGGTCGGGGGCAGAACATCGGCTGCAATGCAGATCACACTCAGGGTCCAAGGTCAGGGCCCTCCCTGACCCCACATGGCCCTTTCCCTTTCCCAGAGAGAACCCCACGTGTTTTGCCACAAGAGTCAAGTGAAGCTGGACGCTGAGAGGGAAGGAGGCCCAGTGGGCACAGGGGAGGAGGCAGAGGCGAGGGTGGCCACAGGCCCCGCCCCAGGGAGTCTGGGAAGACCCGGATGTTCTCCCAGGTTCCATCCCCAGGCCCACACCTGGGACCCGACAGAGACAGCAGGAGTCTAGGATGAGGACAGGGGGCACAGATGACATGGAGACGTGAGCAGACGGTAGTGCCGGGAGATGAGTGTGCAGGGCCAGTGGGGGCGGGGAGGGGCTCCATGGAAGCAGGATGGGCCTGCTGGTGGGGAACAAGCCAGGGGTCTGCAGAGGTGGGGCTGGTGGGATGGGAAGGGGGTGGGTGGGGCCTGAACAGTGGGGGGCAGGGAGAGGGAGGGGGTAGCAGGAGCAGACAGAGCGGAGGTGGGACGGCCCGGGACTGGGGTCTGGGATGGACACATGAGATGGGCTGTGAAGGGCCGGCAAGCAGGGACAGGCCATGCAGTACCTCCTGCTTGTGTCGCGGCGTGGTTTCCTGCTCCGGCTGGCGGGGCGTGTGAGGACGGAAGGAACCGGCAGGGTCAGTAGAACCAACGGCTTAGAGGCCCCTCGACTGGCCCAGCCCGGAGCCCTCACCCAAGCGGCCAGGGCAGCTGGGAGGCCCCTCACGGGGCTAAGGGTGTGGGGCAAGGGGTGTGTGGACACTGGGTCAGGAGTGGACGGCCAGAAGGGACACTAGTACTCCGGCTACTGTGTCAGAGAATGCTTCGAACAGTGGGGAGGGACAACCCCATGTGCCCATGTATGTGCATATGTGTGCACCGTGACCTGTGTCAATGCATCACACAGAGGCACGCAGTGGGCTGTAAGCATGTGGGTACATCATGACATGGGTTGATATGCCACAAATGTACTGATGAGGTGTTCATCTGCATACACCTGCACATGTACTGACATGTGTCACACGTGTATATGCACTATTGCCTGTGTTGATATGTCATGTGTACACGTGAATATAAGCAGGTGTGTATATGTGAGTATGTGGACAGGTGAGGGTGTGTATGTGTGATGACATGTGTACATGTGCATGTACATTGTGACCTGTGTTGATGTGTCATGCGTGCATGCGTGTGAGTATAAGCAGATGTATGTGTGAGTGTGCACACGTGCGGGTGTGCATGTATGACGCATGTACAGGTATGGTGTGTCTGCTGGCAGGCAGGGAGTCTGTGGCAGTGCACGCCTGATGAGTGTGTGCTCAGGTGTGGTCGGTGGGGCAGCAGGTGGGGCCCCTCCCTGTGAGAGGGCCCATGGGGCACCGGGAGGAGGGGGCTGTGCAGATCAGGCCACAGGAACGTGGGGAGCTGGGAGTGACGGGGGACCAGACCCCTCTGGGAACAACCTCCCCAGGGAATGGGGGAAGACAGGGACACAGGCACAGGCCAGCAGGGGCCCCTGTGGCCAGGTGTTGATACCCTCCCCCAACCTGGGGTCATCTGAAGGTTCAGGCGGGACCCAGGACGAGCCCTGGCCCCGGGTCAGAGGGAAGGGGAAAGCCAGGCTCCTACCTTGAGCTCCTTGATCTTGGTGGGCGTCCTGAGCTCGCCCTCCTCCGCCTCTGACCGCCGACCCCCTGACTCGCCGTCCTCCTCCCGCTTGTCACCATCTGGGCCTGCGTCGTGGTTCTCGCTGACGGAGGCCGGGCGGGAGAACTCTGCTGAAGGGTCAGAGACAGCCAGAGTCCAGGTGAGGGTCCCCCCTGGGGAGCCAGCCCTGCCCCACCCAAGAGCGGCCTCCTCACAGCCCCGAAACAGCCCCCAGAGGGGAGAAGCGGCCTGGCCCAGGCTCACGCTGATGGAGGCGGGCTTCAAATCTCAAGGGCCAGCTGCTGGCTGTGTGACCTCAGGTAAGTTACACAGCCCGTCTGGGCCTCAGTTCCCGCAGCAAAGGGGAAGAATGGACAGGCCGTGAGGGAAGGGCTGGATAGAGTGGCCGGCACAGTCCCTGACCATTAGCCAGTCAGCACCACACTGTGGGGTTTGCCTCTGTCAGAAGCTCAAGTCCAGTCCCAAGGTTTGTAAAGAACTTCACTTCTTTATAAAGAGTCCGGGGGGAGGGGAAGGGGGCTGGAGGGGGTCCCCGCAACCCTCACACCTTGCTGAAATGAAAGGGGTAGGGTTCAGACTCTCCTCCCTGCCCTGGGCCTCACCCAGGCTGGAAAATGCGGAATCAAAAAGACCAGAACCCAGACAAAGGGTCCTGGGGCCAGCAGAGCAGTTTGTCCTTCCCGTGCCTGTGGACTGGTGCTGTACTCGAGGTGCCCACTATGTCACCAGACCCACAGAGCACTGGGCACCGATGGCTAGACCGGATGCTGTCCCCATGCCACAGATCCCATGTCACAGGGGACATGCTGAGGCCCTGCTGGGAGCTCTCAGGGAATCAGGATAAAGCCACCTCTCAGCCTGACTCCGCTCCCTCCCTCAGGCGCTGCAGCCAGGACTCCTGTGCGTGCCTGTGTGCGTGCCTGTGTGCATGCATGTATGTATGTGCGTGTGTGCATGTGTGTGCATGCATGTATGTGCATGTGTGTGCATGCATGTGTGTGTGCATGTGTGTGCATGTGTGTGTGTGTGTGTGTGTGTGTGTGTTTAGGTGGGGGCACAGGGAGACAGCACAGGCTCTGCTTCTCTGCTCGCCCTTCACTTCTCTCCAGGAGACGAAGGTGCCTCCTCAGCCCCAGACAGGCCTGTGCAGAACCTCACACTCTCTGAGCACAGCCCGGGGGGTCCCGAGACAGTGCTCTCCCTCCCACGGACTCACCAGTCTCCCAGGTGCATGGGGATCCTTCCAACCCTGCCCCACCAGCACCCTCACTGCAAAGCCCTGGGAAGAGACAATTCCCTCTCCCCAGGGTGCTCCGCACTCTGCCCTCTGGCCAGGACCCCCTGGGATGTGTTTTAGTCTCCTGTTCAATGAGTGCCAAGGGAAGGGCCACGCACACCCTCGCCCTCAGAACTCCCCGAGTTTGGGCCTGTCTACCGTCCTTCCTCTCGTGTCTAAGC
Organism: Sorex araneus; assembly: GCF_027595985.1. Taxonomy (NCBI): domain Eukaryota; kingdom Metazoa; phylum Chordata; class Mammalia; order Eulipotyphla; family Soricidae; genus Sorex; species Sorex araneus. The sequence goes on along the minus strand of NC_073306.1, from coordinate 119,783,812 downwards.
TGCCCCTCAGAAGCCTAAAAGCAGCAGTTTGTTATGTGATAACAAATAATTGTTTGTAACTGACTACAATTAATTGAGGTCCCAGGATATATGAGACTTGTTCTGGGCGTTGTGTAGGCATAACCTTGTTTAGTTCTTCTAACACTGGAAACAGTCACTCTTTATCTTACAGAAGAGACAGGAATTAAGCAGCTCAAGCCTCCCATCCATCCATCCATCCATCCATCCATCCATCCATCCATCCATCCATCCATCCATCCATCCGTAATGGTTACTTCCCATGCCCACAGAGCAGTTACAGAGTATCCAGGTTGAGATCTGAACTCAGACCCACTCTCCCCCGCACTTCGTATGACTCCTGAACATCTCCCACAAACTCTGATGTATAGATCCCAAGGGCAAGGGGTGGGGAGTCATGGTGATCTGGGTTTAACAAGCTCATCATTGATTCTTTTTTTTTTTTTTGGCTTTTTGGGTCACACCTGGCAATGCACAGGGGTTACTCCTGGCTCTGCACTCAGGAATTACTCCTGGCGGTGCTCAAGGGACCATATGGGATGCTGGGAACCGAACTGGGTCGGCCGCGTGCAAGGCAAACTCCCTACCCGCTGTGCTATCGCTCCAGCCCTCATCGTTGATTCTGATGTAGTCCATGGACCTTATCTTCAGAAGCCCTGATCTGCTTGAAACCGGAAATGCAGGGCCAATCCTTATTGACACAAGGGGCCCTCGTCAGCCCAACAGAGTGAGGGCAGCAGAGAGCACCACGTGGCTGACCTCAACCCACCCGGGGCTCGAAGGAACCAGAGGAATAGCCTCGGTCTCTGGCCGGGGGGTACAGCTTGTACCCTCCACAGACAGTGACCATCTGGGAATTTCTAAGCATCTTGGGCAGGGGGCCCAGAATATCGCCAAGCTGAATCTGGGACCCCCAAAAAGGCAACAACATCTCAGGGAGGTTCCGGGAAGTCCAAAGCATGGCGGGGTCTCACCCCAGCGGGAATGATGCTGGCGGCTGGCTGAGCTCTTCACACCCCTGTCCCAGGCTGCCCAGGTGTTGGGGTGTGGTCAAGCCACCACACTGGGTACCGACCCGGCAGAGCATCTGTGCCCTGGGCACCCCATCCCCTCCACCATGGGGCTCACCTCCATCAAGACTGCGGGACATGGTGTACCGTTTGCTGGAGGAACGCTCGAATAAGGGCGCAGGCCGATCAATGAGGGCGCTGGCCTGGCGGGTCTGGGCCTGGGTCCTCCCGCTATACCGGAACTTGGAGCCCATCACCAGGAAGCCTTTGGGTGGGGGTTCAGGGGACACCAGCCTGCAGGGGAGAGGGTGGTGAGGAGGAGAGGGATCAGGCCTGCACCCACTGACCCCAACATGCCTGGGACTAGCAGGGGAGAGGCTGGGGGTAGGGGTGAGCAGCCTCTCCTAGAGCCGCTGGGAGCACGCCCCCCACACACCTGCCCCTACCTCCCCCTCCCCACTGCCCGGCCCCAGGGTCAGGCTCACCGGAAGAAGGTGTGGTGCTCGATGCAGACCTTCCACAGCCTCTTGGCTGACCGGTGGTTTGGGAGCTTGAAGCCAATGGTGCTCTCGAACTGCTCGTACTGCCAAGCAAGAGGGTTGGGTGAGAAGCTGGGCCCGGCCCCTCTCACTGCCGTGTCACATCTGTCTGCTCACGCGTGCGTGCACTCATTCGTGTGTGCATTTATTCAAGGGGACAAGCCCCAGTTCTGTGCCACAGTGGTGCAGAGCCAGCACACAGCCCCCAGGCGACCAAGGCAGGAGGTCCTGGGGCTCTGAGAGGCATAAGCAATTTCCGGCAAGGGCGTGGAGCAACGTGGGCATGACGAAGAGGGCTGGGTGCCGTGGGGAAGGAAGGAAGCTTTGGAACTGAGATCTGAAAGATGGGGAGGAAGCGGCCAGGTGGGATGGCGGGAAGAGGGCTTCGGGAACATCAGAGCAAAGGGCTCGGGGTGGGAAGGCCCTGGGTTTCTTCAAGGATCTGGGAGCAGGTCAAAGGGACAGAGCAGTGGGCAGTGTGGCCAAGGCAGAGAGAGGGAGGTGCCTCCCAGCGGGCTTAAACTTCAGCTGCGGTGGGAAAGGGGCCCTCTGGTTTGCTTGGGTTCACCCTGGGAGCTGCTCAGGGCTTACTCCTGGCTCTGGACTCACTCCTGGCGGGGTTGGGGGCTGCATGCAGTGCTGGGGGTTGAACCAGAGACAACCGAGCAAAGGCAAGCAGCTGAGCCCTGTACTCTCTCTCCGGCCCAGCAAAGGCACTATGGGGAGGGAGTAGAGGTGGGCTTTTAAGTTCTCTTCAGTGGCTATGGGGAACGCCATCTGGTGGCCGTGGAGGCAGGGAGGCCAGTTGGTGGCCGTGGAGGCAGGGAGGTCAGTGAGGAGGACACTGAGGTGTGTGGGTGAGGGGGAACTGTGGAGGCCATAAAGAGGACTGTGGGGAGGACATCGAGGGGTGCAGGTGAGGAGGGCTTGGAGGCCGGTGGGCCACTGTGGTCTGTGTCTAGAGCAAGAGCCATACGGGCTCTGGAGGTGTGAGACGGAAGCCAGGCCAGTCTGGGGTCTGTGTCTCGGGGTGTCCACAAACATGGACTCGCTATGGAAGCGGAGCCGTGAGCAGGGCCGCACAGGGGTGCGCCAGGAACAGACACTGTTATCAGTGTTTCTGTGCTTTTGTGTGGGTCTGCCTGTGTGTGTCTGTGTGCCTGTGTGGGTGAATGGGTATGTGTGTATCTGTACTTGTGTATCTGTGTCTGCCTGTGCCACATCTGTGTGCAGGCATGCATGTGTCTGTAACTGTGTCCGTGTGGACTTCTGTGTGTCTATGTATATCTGTAGTCATGATTGTGTATCTGTGTTTATTGCTTTTGTATTTGTCTGCGTCTCTGTGTATCATCTGTGTGTATCTATGTACTGTATGTCTATATCTGTGTCTGTGTGACTTTATGTGTCTAAGTGTATCTGTGTATTTGTGTGTCTGTGCATGCATGTGTGTATGTCTGTGCACCAGCATATGTGTATCTGTCACTCTTACATGTCTGTGTGTGTCTGAATCTATGCCTGGTGCATTTGTGCATGTCTATCAGTGTACATGTCTGTGTGTATCTGTGTATGTGCATGTATGTGCATGTGTGGGGGGGGGCACACATCTCAGATGTGAAGTGTCCAACAGGAAAGGGATGTCTCCGCGCATGCCCACTCATGGACCCTGGGCACGAAACCCAGAGCCAGGGCAGGGTCCAGCCCCAGCCAACCCCGGTGAGCCACGGCCACCCACCTCCCCGGGCCGGATCTTGATGTAGAAGTTGCTCCTCTTGTAGGAGATCTTGAGGATCTTGGGCCAGGCAAAGCGGTTGATCCTCAGCCGGTCTCGGTAGATGAGCAGGCCGTTGGCACAGACACCGAGCATGATGTCGATGCCCTCCGAGTCCTGCATGAGAAGCAGCCTGAAGCCCGGCCTCCCGTCCGCAGGGGCCGGCAGGGGCCCCACTGGAGCCCAGGGACATGCCCCCCATTCGCTCCTCCCCTCGCACATTCACTGCTCCCCGGCAAGCACATGGGGCTATTTGGTGCCAGGTTGCTCCAGGTGCCCAGGAGGCTCCAGAAATGTCGGGCTATGCCTTTCCTGGGGGCGCCCCAGCTAGTGGTGGCCAAACAGGTTGGTACCCAAACACAGTAACAGGAGAAAATGAGGGACCATCGTGGGGAGAAATACAGGCTGTGAAACGGAGGGATGAGAGGCAGGAAGAAGGAAGGTCGGGGGGTTTCTGCTGGGCCCCGGGTCCTCTGGTGGGGCCTGGCAGTTCCCGGGGCACCGGCTGGGCCGACGTACCTTGGCGTGGTGCAGGTCTACTCCGTACATGGAAAGCTTCTTGGCATTCTCCAGGAAGTGGATCTCTGCCTCTCCCGGGGTCATACCCCTGAGGGGAAAGACAGGGTCGCGTAGGTGGCACTGGCAGGGCCCAGCAATCCTGTGGCCCAAGGTGGCTACTTCTAGAGGAAACTCCCTCTACTTGGCCTCCAGTGCAGGCTGATGGACCCCTGCACTCCTTCCATCCTCCCAACCCCCCATCTCGTCTAAGTCCAGGCCCAGTCTGTTGCCTCCAGGAAACTCTCCAGGGCTGAGCTGAGTTCAGATGTTTGCCTCCTGCCACTGAGTTACAGGTGAGCCACAAATTTTGGTTCACTGTGACCAGGTGGAAATCATGCACCATGGAGACCCTAGCCCCTGACCAAACCCCCCTGGGCTACACAACAAGCAAGAGGGAGACATTTCTGTCAGGATTTGGAGTCAGAACTACTTCCTCTCCCCGAAGTTAATAGCGGACATTCTCCTTGCTGGACAGAGGAGTTCTGGGACCCACTGAAGTCCCTCTGGGCTTTGGCTGCCAGGACAGCGCCCACTTCACACTGAGCCCCAGGAAACATCCACTGTCTGCACTGACACAGATGGCTGATGTTCCGGACCCCCTTTCAGGCTCCCGGGAGAGACACTCTCATTGCTCCCCTCTCCCAGGGGTGCAAACTGGCCCGGGAAGGTTGAACGGCTCTCCCAAGGACGACAAGTCAAAAAGTGAATCCAGACAAGGTGACACGGGAGCTGGTGTTCCCAGCCACGTCACACACAGCTGTCCCCTCTCCTCCAGTCTGTTTTCCCGTCTCCGCTCTGCCCACCTCCGGGAGTCGTGGGGGGTGGGGTCTGTAGACTCTGGGCATCGAGCTGCCTCTGTTAGGGGAGTGACTGGGGGCATTTCTGCAGCCCCTGCTAACAGGAAGTTCCTCTAAGTCAGGACGACTCCAGCCCACCCTAGCCCCTCCTGCTGTCTCTGGAGGAATGACACAGCGGGCAGTCTGGACAGCACTTCCTGAGGTCTCCGGGTGAACATCTTCCATCTCTGACTCAACATAATAGGGCAGCACTGGTCACTAACCGGCTAGAACCGGCGTCTGAGTTTTGGGAGACACATCTGAACCCCCCCTTACACACACACACACACACACACACACACACACACACACACACACACATTACATTCTGTCCCACTACCCACCAGACCAGCCGGGGTCTCTCCAGCTACAGCCTCCCGGACACCCCTCCTCGCCGCCTCCATCCTCACAGCACCAGACAATAGCTGCCAGAGCCCCCACACGGAGAAGCCTTCCAGCCCCACAGTGCACATCCCCACATAACAACCATGTGCGGAAATCCCAAAGCACTTGCAGTTTGAATGGCCCCTGGAGACCATTTCCTTTGAGGATCCTCCCTACACCATCATCCAGGGTGGTGGCACCCTCACAGCAGGAACTCTAGAAGCCGGGGGATTTGGGGGAGGCATTCAGTGAGTTGCAATGACTTGGGCAGGGGGTCCTAGGCATCTATTATCTGGGGTCTGGTGAGGCTCAAGATCCTGCACAGTTAATGCTCTGCCTCAAGGTGTGGCTCAACGCTGCTCACTGGGGCCTGCACCGAGCTAAGGGCAGCAGAGGGCCAGGGAGTGTCCAGCCGCTCCCTCTGCCGCATGGCCCAAGCCTCCTCCCCGCGCTGATGACATGGGGTGGGGGATGCGGTCTCCAGGAGAGTGGCTGATGCCCCCCAGCAAGTTGACAAGGCAGGTGTTCTTAGCAGCCGCAGGGAACAGGTGAGGAGACGCCGAGGGGAGCGCGAGGCCCGGCTGAGATCCTGGCTAGAACGGGCAGAGCCGGGGGAGCCCCGATGGCGGTCTGGCTTTAGAGCCCCAAGTCCTGCACTGAAGGCCGGGATCCAGGCAGCAGGGACACACCGGAACTGTCTATCTCCCACTGGCAGATAAAGGGACTGATTAGCCCAGGTCAGGGGCTGGGGATTATCACATCCCTGGAGGAGCTTAGCAGCGGATGTGGCTAATGACCCTCATTTCCCCTGGACGGAGGCAGCCCAAGGGAAAGGCCGGCTCTCGTGCACACCTTCGTGAGAGGGCCAGCGTGGACAGCATCCGAGGGGCCCAAGGAAGAACGTTCTGGGCCACTGAGAGCCAGCATGTGCTGGGGCAGGGGGGAGGGGGAAGGGGTAGGGACACTCACTGGTACGTCTTTTTTTTTTTTTTCTTTTTGGGTCATGCCCAGCGATGCACAGAGGTTACCCCTGGCTCTGCACTCAGAAATTACTCCTGGCAGTGCTCGGGGACACTATGGGATGCTGGGAATGGAACAGGGGTTGGCTGCGTTCCTAGGCAAATGCTGTGCTATCGCTCCAGCCCCTCACCGGTACGTCTTGTGCAGCTCCATGATCCTCTCCTCCAGCTCCCGGGTCTGGTTGGGGGCAAAGCGGAGCTCGCTGACGTAGTTGGCCACATGCTCCTCGGCGTCATAGTCGCCCAGCTCGGCCTGCACAGCGTAGGAGCCCAGCAGCGCGTGCGTGACGAAGGAGCAGGGCAGGCGGCCTGTGATGATGTCCGCCCGCAGCTGCAGGCACAGGTAGTATCTGCAGGTGGGGGAGAGGACGCGTGGGCCGGGGGCCCGCCGAGACGCGTCGGGCACAGCTGTCCCCACTCACCCAGCAGCACCAAAGCGGGCGGGGGTCCAGCTCAGACGCCATGGAATGGACCTAGACACCTGCATCCCCAGAGCCCCAAATTGGGGCGTATCTGAAGAGAGCGTTTCCGAAGGAAACTTTGAAACGCTTTTGTTCATTTCTGAGTTTTGAGAGATTCTTTCCACTGACCCAGCATTGTTAATTTCATAGTCATCTGCCAGTTTGGCCCATGGTTTGTTTTGTTTATTTTTTGGGGAGGAGGGGGTGGGAGTGTCACACTGGGCTCTGCTCAGGCTTCTGGCGGGGCGTGGGTGCCAAATGGGGTGCTGGGGATCAAGTTCGGGTTGGCTGCACACAAGGCAAGCGTCCCGACCCCTGTACTCACACTGGTCCTGGGCTCTGCTTTTCTTTTCTTTTTTGTTTTTGTTTGTTTGTTTGTGTAGGGGCAACACCCACAGTGCAAGGGATGGAACCCAGGGCTCCTGCAGCTCTTCGCTGTGTGACAAATTATTTTCGAGGTGCAAAAGAGGAATTCTAGTGCCTCACATGGTGGTGTTCAGGAGCTTTCCTGGCTCCGTGCTCAGGGGTGACCCCAGGGGACTGCAAGGCAAGGCCCTCTCCTCTATCTCCCTGGCCCTTCTCACATTCATTTTTAAGGGTTGGGGGGTGGGGGGCTGGGACACACCCACTGGTGCTCAGGGGTTGCTCTTCCCTGGCAGTGCTCGGAGGACCTTAGACAGTGTCAGGGATTCGAACTACGGGCAAGTGCCTTAACCAAGGTCCTATCTCTGCCCCAGATACATTTTCAGTGGTTTTAATAACGTTAAACCTGAGAGGCAGCATTAGTTTTCCTCCTGGTGTAGAGTGAGTCACAACTCGTCTGCCAGCGGCCCCAGTTGTCTGTGGATTGCTCAGTCCTTCCCGATCTGCCACACAGCGGGCAGCAGGCAGCTTCCATGTGGCTTGTACTTTCCACGTGCACAGTACGAATGACATCTGGTCCTCCGGACACACGCTGTACGGCGGGCCCTCCCCACGATGGCACCTGTAACTTGAGTACCACCCCTCCCCATCTTGGGACCTTAGCACCTGCAATCCTAGCAAAGATGAACCTCCTGTGTTACCTCAAAACATGCTCCCAGGGGCCGGAGTGATAGCTACAGGGGGTAGGGCAATTGCCTTGCATGCAGCTGACCCGGGTTCAATCCCTGGTGCTCTATTTAGTCTCTCAAGCCTGCCAGGAGTGATCCCTGAGTGCAAAGCCAGGAGTGAGGCCTGAGTATTACAAGGTGTAAAAAAAAAAAAAAATGGTGCTCTTCCTGCAATCAGTTCTGATTGAACTGTCTCAAAACAAACCGGTTTAAAGAAAACATTTCCAATCAGTAGGCCATGATTTTTTAATATAACTTTTATGCACACTTGGACGGGTTTTACAATTTTTAGAATCATTTAATGTTATTTTTTATTGCTGTTTTCCAGTTACTGTGCATTTCCAGAAAACGTTGCCGATCATTCTCAGCCAGCAATGCCTCCTTGGAGCCTGTTTTGCTGTGTTGCCCCATTTTTCCCCCCTCTAAGTGGCTTTCACTTAGTGCAATTTGTGCCGCTCCGTGGCACCGCTTTGCAGACAGAACCGCAGCTCTGGCAGACAGGAGGAGCAGCCTCGGCCCCGGGTGCTCAGGGCAGGCTCCAGAGTCACACTCGCTCTGACAGCACAAGTGTGGGCTCCTGAGCACTGTGCGTAACCATAAGAAAAGGCTGGAAAACCTGCACAATGCTCTGACCAGTCTCTTGCCTTGTCACTCTGAACCACTTATTTTGGGCCAAAATAGAGCTAGATTCTAAAACAATCTAAGTGCCCAAGAACAGATGATTGGATAAAAAAAATAAAAATAAAATAAAGCTATGGCACATATACATAACGGAATACTACTCAGCTGTAAGAAAAGATGAGTGCATGTCATCTGCTGCTATGTGGATCGAGCTGGGAGTATCAAGATGAAAGGAGTCAGAGGGAGAGGGACAGACCCAGAATGGCCTCGCTCACATGCAGGATATAAAGGAACATACTAGGGGAATAATAACTGATGCCTAAAAGCAACAGACATGAAGAGTAAGATAACTGGTCCTTAGTAGGAAGCTTGCCGCTGGGAGGTGAGGGGGGAGAGGTTAGGGAAGGGATCATCATGACAATGACAGAGGGAAATGGTCACTCTGGATGAGGACTGGCTGCTGAAAGAAGGTCAAATGGCATGCATGATACTCAGCTTTGGTACTGTAAACCACGGTGCCTTGAAGCAGAAAAAGAAAAAAGTGTCTTCCAGTGAGGCAGGTGGGGGACAGGAGGGAAATGGGCATTGGTGGAGAGATGAGTTTGGTATCGAAACATTGTACCCCTGAAACACAGTCATGAGTAACCTTGTAACTAATCCAGTGATTCAAATATGTGTGTGTATTAAAAATAACGAAAGCAGCAGCTTTGACTTAATCAGCTGCTATGGCCACCCATCTCCTGGGGCACCCATGTGGACAGGACTAACTTCCCTCCTGGCGACGCTGGCGCCAGCACCAAGAGCAGAGAGAGTCCTGTGGGCAGAGTGGAGGGCAAGGGCCAGGCCGTCCTGATTCCACAGCTCCCAGGGACTCTCGGGAACAGAGTTCAGACTCTGCTGCTGCCCGAAGGGCTGCAGGCTGCCCTTGGGGTCCGCAGTCAAGGTCAGGGGCCTGCTCTATTCCAGGAACACCTGTCCTCGCTCCCAAGGCCCCAGTGGACCCCAGGATCTTGGCCCACCTCCTGGCAAACATGAAGGAGGGGCCCAGCCTTCCCCACTGTGGGAGTAAGTCCTGGGTATACCTTGTTAGCATAAGGACAGGGTGGAGGACTCTCTGGGGCATCTTAGGGACAAGGGGCCTAGGGGCAGGAAAGGTTGGAGAGGAGGTAAGGCATTTGCCTTGCATGAGGCTGGCCTGGGTTCGAATCCCGACACTGCACTTAGAACCCCGAGCATCACACGGCGTGTGGCACTAAAGCTCCGCAGACACTACCTGGGCGGCCCAGGTTGTCACCCTCAGCACAGCAGAGCCCTGGAACTGACTTGCTGGGCCTACAGGCTGTGAATCTCCAGGAGGGGACTTGGGTCCCCTGAGTGTCACCTGGGAGTCCCCATCCCCCAAAAAGAGAAGGGCCCCTCCCAGTACTGGCAGGACGGTCCCTCGGAAGCGCATGTGGAAGACTGCTTGCAGTCTCCCTCTGGTCTCTCCGGTCCAGCAGCCTGAAGGTGTCGGTCAGGGGCAAGCGCAGCACGCGGGACCCAACTCCAGTGCCAGCCCTGGAAAGCTGTGGTTCTCACTCACCGGCCTCCCTTCCACCTGGGTGGGCAGCGACTGTCAGAGGAGGAGGCGGCTGAGTGCACTGAGAGCACCCCCACCCTGCCCCCGGGAATGGGCTGCCACTGACCACTGCCCTCATTGCTTCCTCTGAAGTCCAAAGCAGGTGTTTGAGTTCCAATACCAACATAAAGAAACTGCCCAGGGACTGGAGCAATAGCACAGCGGGTAGGATGTTTGCCTTGCACGTGGCCAACCCGTGTTCGATTCCCAGCATCCCATATGGTCCCCCGAGCACTGCCAGGAGTGGTTCCTGGGTGCATGAGCCAGGAGTAACCCTGTGCATCGCTGGGTGTGACCCAAAAAGAAAAAAAAACAACAACTTCCCAGCCTCCCCGGGCCAAGAGCTCTCCAGTTCTGTCCCACATGGTCAGCTCACCTGGCCCTTGCATGACCCTCACCTGGTAATGTCTTCTGTCAGCTGAGCAGGGTCTGGGGGATAGAACTTGACTGTGAAGGCAAAATTCCAGGGGCTGCCTGAGAGGAGAAGATGGGAGAAAGGTCAGAGGCCCTGTCCACGAAACCCGGGGCGTGGTCCAGTTGGAACCATCCGAAGGAATGGCAGAAACCTTGAAAGGTTTCTCACTTCCGTAATTCCAGGCAGGAAGCCTTGGATGTTCCTCCCACTGGATGGAGCAGAGCCCGGGGCCCAGGTTAACAGACTACGCCAGCAGTAGGAGGGAAAAGCGAGGGTGTCGGACACGCAGCTCAACACACCTGCACCCTGTGTGTCTTAAGATGGTCCTGCACTGCAGGCAGGGACACAGGCCTTTGCCAAGAGGCAGCCAGCTACAGTCACACCTCACTAGAACTGGCAGGAAGCCCAGAGCACCTGGCCCTCCCAAGCCCCTTGGGGGCCCAGGCTCAAGAACGGTGGTCCGCACCCTTCCCGCACCTGTCTGTCGGGCCACGGAAAGGCAGTCATGCCCACTGCAGCAGGCCAACTTCTTGCCTTTGGCAGGCTGGCACTGATGGGCCAGTAGCTGAGACCATCACAGCTAACCTGGTTTGCTAACTGGGCACCTTTGCATCCCACCCTGCCACTGGAGATGGCACCTCTCTGAAGACCGGAGGCCAGAGTTCCCCAAATCATCCGGGAACTGGAGAGATAGTACAGCGGGCAGAGCGCCTGCTTTGCATGGGGCTGACCCGGGTTCGAACCCCAGTACCACATACAGTCTCCCGAGCACCGCCAGGAGTGATTCCTGAGTGCAGAGCCAGGAGTGAGCCCTGAACATCGCCACGTGTGGCCCCCAAACAAACAAAAGCTGTATCTGACCTGCTTCCTCCATCTCCCCGGGCATCCTGCCAGGCAATGCTCCCAGGAACCCCTGGAAAATGCTGCCCTCAGCTAGGGGCTCCTCAAAGATGGCGGGGCTGGGCTAGAGGCGGGAACTGAAAGGCCAATGTAATGGACTAAAAGCAACCCAGGGCATTCCGCAGGGTTAAGTGTCAACCTCCAAATTGAAATAGGGAAAAGAAGAAAGAGAAAATCGATGGACACATCTTGAGGATGAAAGGCTGAGGTCTGAGCTGGAAATGGGTGTGGCAGAAGAAGCGTTGTCTTAAGGCCTTTGGAGACAGTAAGAGAGAAAGAGGGTGGAGGGGACCGGAGCCACCATCAGAACAACGGTGCCTCCCCCCACACACACACACTCCCAAACATTACTGGCGCCATGCTCTAAAAAGGCCCGGACAAACGGAGCAAGAGGGGCAGCTCCGGGCAGGACAGTGGGGCTGGGGCTGGGGGTCAGGTCCACATTCCCCCCTGTATCCTGGGGTCGGCTCACATCGTCTTCCCCATTCTGCACTTGCTAAGACACGTGTCTGGCTCAGAACTTCATGGGCACGCAGAGGAATTTCATCTGCGCAATGAGGCTGACGAAGACTTTGCTTTTCACGGACCCACTCTAGAGGTCAAAGCTCTCTGCCAAAGGGGAGGGCGGGGTGGGGGCGGGGGTTCACCCGGCTAGCGAGTGGTAGAGAAGCAGACTCGAGACTGTGACCCTCGGCTCCAAGGTCCAAGCTCCTGACCTCAGCTGACCCCTTGGAGAAGCAGCCTCTAAGGGAAAACAGCCCTGTCTCAAGAACAGCATGGCAGGGCGGTGGGGATAGTGGTGATGACGAAGACAGTTAACTACAGCTAATGCGCACTGGCCCCTACTGCATGCCGGCTCCTTCCTAGGGCCTGATCATACAGCAGCTCATTTAACACGCACAGCAACCCTAAGGGTAAGTGCGAGAACTGCCCCCAGTTTATGGAGAGGGGACTGAGGCAGAATTGTTGAAAACAAGGCAAGAAGGTGCTGGGAAGGTAGATCACAGAGACAGCGCAGGCAAGCTCTTGGAGGGACTGGCTTTGATCTCAGCATGTGTGCCCCTCCCCAGCACCTCTGGGTATTGGCCTGGGGACCCCCGAGCTGCACCCACAGCATTGCTGGGCCCAAGAACTAAAATTGGCCACACCCCACAACCGCTGCTGTGTCAGCTCATCTACTGCCCAGATCCACAGATTCATGATCAAATCTGAGAGATCAACTGGCTGGGAAAACTCTCAGATACACCTGTCCCCGGCTGAGAACTCTGGGTACCCTTGGGAGGCAGAGGGGAGCAGGTCCCTGACCTGCTGAAGCCCCGGCAGCTGCACTCACACCCCAACAGCTGCCGACATGCCAACAGCCAGACCCTACCTCCTCACGACTAAGTGCCACAGAGATGTCAAGGCCGAAATTTTCAGGTACACAGGGTTTCTTGGCTGAAAACTATGGGGCTTTCTTGGGGTAGGGTTGGGCAGCACCCTTCACCAGCCCCCCTACCCCTCGTACTTCCAGAAGCACCGGCAGCCACACTCATATTCCACCACTGCCACCACATAAGCTCACTGCCCAGTTAAATATTCCGGATTTTATGGGTTTTTTTTTAATTTGGGGGTAACACCCGGTAATGCACAGGGGTTGCTCATGGCTCATACACTCAGGAATTACTCCTGGCAGTGCTCGGGGGACCATATGGGATGCTGGGAATCGAACCCGGGTCAGCCATGTGCGAGGCAAACACTCTACTTGCTGTGCTATCGCTCCAGCCCCCTTATCCTGGGATTTCTGGAGCATAAACTTGCAACCATGCAACATCTCCAAACTCGACAATACGAACATTCCAGCAGGAGCACACCAGATTGGATGGGGATGTAACACAGGAGCCAACTAAGCTTGATTAACAAAAACATTAACACAGAAGGCTCAGCTAGCAACAACAGCCTAGCAAACCCTCAGGCCAGGACTCAATGTTCCCATGGCGAGATAAAACAATTTTCACAAATTTTCTCTTATGTAAGCATTTTTTTTTTATAATTCCGTTAGCCATTTAGTGGAAACAAGCAATATAAAATAAATTATTTTGTGCTTGTTATGGGAGGCAGGTTTGAGGGGTGGTTGGAAAAATAGACAGTAGTGGAGGGAAGGTGGTGGGACTGGGTTTGGGACACTGAATGCCTGTAACAAATCATTATGACCAACTCTGTAAACCACAGGACTTAAATAAACTGGGTGCGGGGACGGGGTGGGGGGGAGAACTGAAGGCATCGGACGCGCACAGTCAGGCCACACATGTGTGGCAAGGCCTGGCCTCCCGGTCTCCCCCAGCCCCCACCAAAACGGAACAACACAGGAAGTGGAGGGGGGACCAGGCTGCCGTCCACACCGCTGCCACGCCCCGAGTCTCTTCACTACAGAGAAGCAGGCGGCCGGAGAGGAGGCGCTGGCCTGGGTGCCCAGGTGACAGGCACCATCTTGGGAGGAAACTGCTGCGTGGGGTCACCTGGGAAGGCAAGGGGCGGGGTGTGCTATGAAAGGGAGCTCTGGCTGGAAGCAGAAGCGGGTGGGCGTCAGGGGCAGGAGGACGCTGACTCTGCTCGGAGCCCTGCTCTGCTGCTTCTCTCCACAGCTCCTGCCCTGTTCTCACCCTCCACACTCACTCTCCAGGAGTCCCAAAGCTTTCGGGCAGCCCATCGGGGCCTTTTGGGCCCAGGACCCTGGGATGCGTGTCCCTGTCTCTTTGTCTCCCGCTGACGGGAGCCCACGGGGAGAGATCCTCCAGGCCCCTCCTGCAGAGCCGGCTGGCAGGGCGGCCCAGCTGCCTGCTGTCATGGCAACAGGCTCAGCCGCCAGCCACAGCACAGCCAAGGAGGCCCTGCTGGCCGGCCCGGGCAACCAGGGCCAGGGCTCTGCCTCCTGCAGGGCCGGCCAAGGCCACCTACCTCTCCCTTCTGCGTTTGGAGGTGGCCCTTGCACTCACAGCGTGCCTTTGCTCTGTGGGTTGAAAGGCACCGGCTGTCGCCGGATGCTCGAGCTGCCCTCCAGGCCTTAGAGTGCTGACTAGGACCTGGGAGCCCGCGCCATGCCCTCGAATAACCTGCCAGCCCCACACCCCTGCAGTGTATGAATTCAGAAAGAAGCTCTTGGGCACATGGACACCTTCTGACTCTCGGGGTTGCAGGATCTTGGGCCTGTCTCTGGGCCTGTCAGGAGATGGCCAGGACCTGACACTGCCCAGTGTCCCCTGACCCCTTAGCTCCTCCAGGCTAGCAGTGCTGAAGCGAGGGGTGGGCCAGGGTCCTGAGCTGGGAGAGGGTCCTAATTAACGGCAGCAGCAGCCTGGGAACAGGACAAACCGCAGGCCACCTGTTTGTGCCCTGGTCCCAGATGACGCTGCAGGTCCCTTCCTGGGGACATCCTGACTGTGGACAGCGAGTGCACCTTTTGTGAGCCAGAGACTCTAGCCTGTATCTTTCCTGTCTGAGTTTCTGGCTGCTCAGCTCTGCGGCAGGCCGGCCGGCCCTGACATCCGTCATACGTATAGAGCAACTGAGCTCATGGGGTCAGATTCATATTCCAGCACTGGAGGGAGCCACACAGCCAACCCCAGTCATTGTGACTTGGTGTGTCCCTCCTCCAGCCCCCAGGTTCCCAGGACGGAGAAGCAGGTATGCAGGGGACACTCACTCCGGATCTGCTTCTTGATTTCCTTGGACGGGTCCAGCCAGTTCTGCAAGAGAAGGCAGAGGGGAGATGGAGGCTGGGAACACTCTGAAACAGCCGGGCAGGGAAGCCGCCTCCTCACTGACTTTGTGAGGCTGGGGACAGGCGTGAGGCCGGCACAGAGGACAGACCTGGAGCGGGTACGGGGGGGGGGCGGGGAGCTGGCAGTGCATTGGGAGATAGGTGGGAGAGGACCCTCAGGGGAGGACGGGGAAGGGGAGGGACACACATATCTCAGCCCCCCATCTCCTGTCTCCCCAGGTGTGCTTCTGGGAAGTGACTTGGGTGTTCCTGAGGAAAGTCTGGGTCGGGGAGGGGCTGCAGACAGAACTGTGGACCGACTGGGCTGGGTGAACCTTGGGGGCACAAAGTGGAGTCTAAGGAAGAGCTGGAGACAGGAATAGTGGGAGCCTGCCAGGACTCTGGGGCCCAAGGGAAGAGAGTCCCCAGCAGGGCCACTCGAAGGGATGGGTCCCGGGTGTAAGTCTCCAGCCCCGCAGGGGGAAATATCCGGAAAGAAGCCCCCGGGCACACGGGCACCTTCTGGCTGTCAGCGTCGCAGAAGGTGAGACCGAAGTAATCCTTCTCCAGCAGGTTCAAGTGCTCGCACACCAGGTCGAAGAGCAGCTGGCCCCGGCCGTGCTTCTGAAGAGAGGAGCAAAGGGGTCGTGAGGGTGGCCGCAGGCAGCCCTGGGAAAGCCCCGGAGAGGTGGTCCCCTCTGCAGGGTGCATCCCTCAGCCCCGGGCTCCGAGGGTGCCCTCTGGTGGGGCCCCAGCTAAGGCCCTGCTTGGGGTGAAGGGGCAGCGGCGGAGCGGGGGAGCCCTACCTCCACCTCGCACTCGTACTCGGAGGCATCGAGCAGGGTGACCCGGCAGACGGCGCTCTTGTATTTCTTGGCGATCTTCTGGGGCGACTTCTGGGCCTTGCTGGGCGTGGTCCTCTCCGACAGCCCGTCGGCCTCGCTGTAGTCCTTCTCCTCCATGTCTAGGCCCTGCGGGCGACCACGGGAACATTACATCATGGTCATGTGTGCCTCCGGGAGGCGAACCCGGAGGGGAGCTGCGGCCCTCTCCGAGCCCTGGAGTGACCGGATGGGCACGTGGAGGAGGAGAGTCTGGGGAGGTCCCGGAAGGGCAGCCCTTCCTCCCCGCATGTCACTGTCGCCACGGGCAGTCGACCGACATGACCACCCAGCCACCCAGCTCAGGGTGGGCTCCCGAGAGCAGAGAGGGAGGGGTCAGCGCCTGAGGCTGGGACTCTCGGGCTGGGTCTCCAGCCCTGCCTGGGTGTCCACAACCTGACACAGATACCCTCGGTGACGACACCGTGTCCCTGCCCTCTCCGAGCCTGTCAAGAATGAGGGGAGGCAGAGAGAGGTAGGTGAGACCCCTCCCCGCCCCAAGGGACCCAGCCCCTGGCAGTCAAACACCTCCAAAACTCAACCACTGGCATGGTCACGGCCAAGCTCCACATGTTGGGCCAAGCCTCACCCACAAGTGAACCTATTCCCAAATGCGCCATGCAGCACTTCATAGGACACGCCCTACCCATACTCCACGAGCACCGCACCACATTTGATGGAGTTCAAAGTAGGAGGCAACCAGTCTTAGAGGGAAATTATTTTTTCAGATATATATAAGATAAGATAACATCCCGTTGCTCATCGATTTGTTCGAGCGGGCACCAGTAACGTCTCTCATTGAGAGACTTTTTGTTACTGTTTTTGGCATATCCAATATGCACAGGTAGCTTGCCAGGCTCTGCCTCGTGGGCTCGATACTCTCGGTAGCTTGCCGGGCTCTCTGAGAGGGGCGGAGGAATCGAACTCGGGTCGGCCGAGTGAAAGGTGAAAGCCCAACCACTGTGCTATCGCTCTCTCTCTCTCTCTCTCTCTCTCTCTCTATATATATATATATATATATATACACACACACACACATATATATATATATATATATATATATATATATATATAAGCACACAAGGCTCAACCTCTGACAACATGTTAGTGTTCTCTTATAGAAGGGCTTAATGACCCCTGGGTGAAATACAACAACACCCTCTTTCCTCTAAGGATACTTTTTTTGTAGCATTTTCAGCAGTTTTTCATAACAAACAATACAAAATATGTCATTTCGTTTCTGCTTTGGGCCAGATATTGGGGTTCTGGATGGAAACATCCGAAATATGGTTGTGGGAAGGTGTACAGTGGTGGGATTGGTGTTGAATATTAAATGTAATGGAGTATTGCGAATTACTTTATAAAATAAAAATAAAGGCGTGAATTACTGGGGAGAGGAGTCCCTAAGTCCTGGAGAAGGGGGGTGACTCTGGGGGCTGGGAGACGGCTCAGAGGGCGGGAGCGCGTGTTGGCAGGGGGAGACACCGAGTTCAATCCCTGGTGGTCGCCCCCGCCCTGCCAGATGCTGCTTGGCCTGTGAGACAGGCTGGGTATCGCCAGGAGAGGCTCTGGGGAACCCCGAGCACAGCCCTGGGAGGCCACCCTCAAGCTGGTGCCTGGCTGGCTGCTGTCTGGGGTCATCAGGCCAGAGTGAAGGGGCTGAGGAGCAGAAAATAAGCTGGAAAGAACCGTTTCCCAAATGGGACTCTGGTTTCACTTTGTCACTTTAAGGCACCGTGACTTTTTGTCACTCGCTCCATCCTGCTGTGCCTCAGTATCCCCAACAATCAAGTGGGGGTGGGGGAATGAAGCTCCTAAGAGATTCGGGAGAATTAAACATAAACAAGACGGAGGGCTCCATCCTCTAGCGGCTGGTGCTGTGGCTTCTTGCTCTCCTCCTTGCCTCCCTCCTGTGTGTCGGCCACGCAGGCGGGCACGCACCTGGTCGACAGGCCGAGGGTCCTGCGGGGCCGGTTGCTTCTCATTGGCGTTGGCCTCCGGGTGGCCGTGGCCTGTGGGGGTCACAGGGGTGGTGGCGGCGGCGGCCTCGGGCTGCTGCGGGGCCTCCTCCTGAGCCTTCTTCACATCAGAGTCGGGGCCCGTCTCTGTTGTCATGGTGACCAGCACGCCTGCAATGGGCAGGGGAGAAAGCACGTGAGTGGAGGGGGGCAGACGGGTACCCATGGACAAAGAACTACAGGGAGAGGGCAGGAGGGGTGCAGGGAGAGATAAGGAGATAGGAGGGGCCATGGACCCTCCCCTTCCACACACAGACAGCCTGTGTCCATATTGCTCCTTGGACTCCAACTCCTTTGCTGGGGTGACAAGAGTCCCTCTAGTGCGCCCCCTCTGCCCAGGGGACAGGGGACAGACACACAGAGCTGTGACTGGGGGATCCCCACCACAGCCTGGCACACAGGAGACCCTCGATGAACCTTGTCGAGGCCCAAAGAATCCCGCACTCCAGACCATGAGGTGGTGACTTTGGACGCCTCCTGTCCCAGTGTCATTAATTCCTGCCTCACTGACTGCTCGGGTTGTTGTGGGGATGGATCCAAAGAGATGGAAAGTCTATTTTTCTCCTAGTTTTTCGGTTTTGGTGCCCCACCTGGCAGTGCTCAGGGATTACTCCCAGCTCAGTGCTCGGGGATCATGCGTCATGCTGCCGGGGGGGGGGTGCTCACAGTGCCAGGGCTAGAGCCCAGGGCCCCCGCATGCAAAGACCATTCAGCCCTCCGGGCTATCTCTATCCCCAGAAGCTCTCAAAAGCCTCCCGGACCGCAATGATGTGAAGAATAGAGAAAATGGGCAGAAGAGCCAAGCAGTGCAGTGGGTTAAGGTGCTTGCCTTCCCCCCAACTGAAGAGACTCAATCCCCAGCACCGCCAGGAGTGACCACTGAGGACAGAGCCAGGAGTAAATGCTGAATCCCACTGGTCTAGCCTATAAACAAAACAGAGAAGAGGAGGGAGCTGGGGTGTGGCCGAGGGGAAGCACAGGCCTGAGACCCAGCGCCCATGGCAGGTGGGGGATCGGAGAGAGCTCGGAGCTCTGCAGCGGGTGCTCGGCACGTAGGACCTCTGGGTTTGAGCTGCACTGCGCGTGGTCCTCTGAACACAACTCTCCCTACCCGACTCCTTCAAAAGATGAGGGGCAAGAATCTGCCTCCTCTCCACCCTTATCACTAACTGAATGGGCACGAGTTCAAGCCACAGCCAAGCAAAGGCCAGAGAGGCCAGAACTGCTCTGCTCTGGGGGGCTCCCACCCCCAGCCTCAAATCTGGCCTGCCTGCCTCGGGACCTCTTCCCGGCCTGCCGTAGGGGACGGATGCTGGCTGTGGTCAGGCACAGCAGTTAGAACCCTGAGAAAGAGATGCCCACTTGCCTGTGACGGCCTCCAAGCTCATCTATTTCCTGCTGGGAGCAGCAGAGTCCACCTGTCCCCAGGTCCCTGAGCTCTGAGTTCCGGGGCCACCTGCTCCCTCCCCCATCAGCCCATCCTCTCTGACCTTGCCACACCTGTGTCTTCTTGGAAACCAACAGGAAACCCATCTGCAAACCACCCCGCCGGCTTCTGTGCAGGAGAGGCACTGGCGGCCCTTTGAACAGATCCACTCTCCTCCCTCTGCTCTCCTGGGGACACCCGGGCATTGGAAGAGAGGGGAGTGACTAACGGTGCATCCTCACGGCCCCTCCTATCCCCGGCCCCCACCGCCCACCGTTCCCCAGATCCAATCTCCACATCAAGGCTGCTGCTTGGGCCCTCCGCAGCCTCAAGCAAAGCGCCTCCACAGAATGTACTGGAAGGACTGCGCACAGGAGCCCAGGCTGGGAGCCAAGGGAATGGGAGCCCCACGCCCCGGGCCAGACTGGAGAAGAGAGAGCTCATGCCTCTTATTTTAGAGCAAACGGGCCTGACAGAGGAATCTCGGGGACACATCTGACAAGAAAAGCCTGACAGACAACATTTTGTACAGACTGGCCCTGTTTTTGCCAGCACACAGATAGAGACAATTCAGCAATTACTAACTATGGTTATTTCTAAGGGGGCGGAAATACAGATGATTTTCCCCCCTTCTTTCTATGGAACTGTAGTTCTCAATTTTTCTACTACACTCAGGGTGTTCTTAAACACACACACACACACACACACACACACACACACACACACACACGTAGAGGTTATAAAAAGAATTTTTTTCCAATCAGGAAAATGGCTTAAAGGATATGGAGCTTGGATATGGAGCCCTGAGTTAGATATTGGTATCACATGGTTCCCCTGAGCACCCTTGAAAACACACACACACACACACACACACACACACACACACACACAAGACACAAGAAAAACATTATTTCTGGAGCCAGAGAGAGCGCAGGGGTTAAGACACTTGCCTTGCATACTCTGGTCCAATTGTCAGCACCACATTTGGTTCTCCCCTGAGCACCTCCAGAAGTGATCCCTGAGCACAGAGCCATGAGTAAACCCCGAACACAGCAGGAGAGCACCCCAACATCCACCCCCAACTCCGCCAAAACAAAATTTTCCAATAGACATGGTTGGTAGGACAAAATAAAAAGGAGGTGAATTTTGTTTAAACTTAAAATGCATGAGTTACAGGGCTGGAGCAATAGCTCAGCGGGTAGGGTGTCTGCCTTGCACTTGGCCGACCCGGGTTCGATTACCAGCATCCCATAGGGTCCCCTGAGCACTGCCAGGAGTAATTCCTGAGTGCAGAGCCAGGAGTAACCTCTGTGCATTGCCAGGTGTGACCCAAAAAGCAAAAAAACAAAAACAAAAACAAAAAACCCTTAAAAATAAATAAATAAATAAAATGCATGAGTTACAGAAAAAAAAAAACACCAAATAGCATCATTATTATTTTAAAGCTACAGTGAGGTTGACCGTGGATTTCCCATACCAGGGATAATGGCACGGTTCTCTCATGGGAAAGTGAGCCAAAAACCTGGCCTTGGCGTCTGCCACGGCCAGTCACGGGGCTCAGTTCTGCCCAGGGCCAGGCCGGCAGGGCCTGCGGGAGCCTGCTGGGCACTGGGCCGGCCAGAGAGGTAGGGGCTGCTGCCCACATGCTCCTGGCACCTCGGGCAGGTGATGTAACCCAGAAACGGTCAAGCAAGTTCCACACCCAGCCAGGAGGTGAGTGAGGCTCATCAGTGTAGGTTTCAGCCCCTGGGAAGTCTGGGCTCGGGTGATCCAGAGAAGGACGAAGAGTTTTCAAAAAAGGGAACGAAGTAGGGAGCAGGTGGGGGGGAGGGCAGATGGGGTAAGATTGTACAAAAAGGGAGAACCTTGGGGCTAAGGTGTGTGCATGGCACTGAGACGGGGAGCGAAGTGTGGCCCTGAAGGTCCCAGCACTGCAAGGGTGACCCGGTATCACAGGGTCCAGGCAGCACCTGGTCCTCAGATCCCCGCATGGAACCTCTGGTCAGGCTCACCAAGAATCACAGATTGGCCCAGGGGGGGTCTCTGCCCTGGGGCACACTTGGGGGCACCCCCATCTGGTGGAAAAAGAGAGAATCCAGACAGGAGATGGCCGGGGAGAGTGAGGGGGCCTTTGGGCTGAGTCACCACCTGGGCAGATGGCCCAGGAGGGGATCCAGGAGAGCCTGTCAAGGCCGGCGTCCGTCAGCCCAGCTCCTGAGAAGAAGCCGCAGAGGCGCAGAGGCGCGTGGGGTGGATGCAGGTTGGGCCGGGAGAGGCCCGGGGCTGCAGGCGGCCTCCCAGGAGTCAGCAGCCATCCCCTGGAAAAATGCAGGGCCTCAGCACCAGCCCAGCTGTGCCAGGCCCAGCACACATTCTCCCTTGGTTCCGGACCCGCCAGAGCAGCAGCGGGCAAGATCCACGGGCCACTCTGTGACCTCGTGCAAGTGACTTCACTGAGAGAAACTGCAGCTGCTGGCGGAGAGAAGGGGCCGCTCCTCCCTCCCTCTGGGCTGTGGATGGGGACACAGGCAGGCTCTGCAAGGCAGGGTCTGGAAGGAGGGTTGGCCTCAGTGGGGAGTGGTCTGAGTGTCAAAGTTATGCTGGAGGCGGAGGTGTTCAAGGAGACAGAAGGACGACAAAGGAAAGGTCACCAGAAGGTTCCCACGGTTCACAAGGGTCTTACAGGCCTTGGAGGGGGGAGATCCCCCTCCAAGATTCATGCCCCAAGGGCCATGCCTTGGGGCCCATAAGTCTCTCAACATCTTTTAAAAAAATTTTTTTTTAATTTTAAAATCACCGTGAGATAGTTACAAGCTTTCATGCTTGGGTTACAATCTCACAATGATCAAACACCCATCTCTCCACCGGTACATTCCCCACCACCAATATCCCGGGTATAACCCCCTTTCCCACCCTCCCCCTGCCTCCATGGCAGATAATATTCCCCATACTCTCGCTCTACTTTTGGGCATTATAGCTTGCAACACAGACACTGAGAGGTCATCATGTTTGGTCCATTATCTACTTTTGGCACACATCTCCCATCCCAACTGGTTCCTCCAGACATCATTTTCTTTCTTTCTTTTTTTTTTTTTTTCTTTTTGGGTCATACCCGGCAACGCACAGGGGTTACTCCTGGCTCATGCACTCAGGAATTACACCTGGTGGTGCTCGGGGGACCATATGGGATGCTGGGAATCGAACCCGGGTCAGCCACATGCAAGGCAAATGCCCTACCCTCTGTGCTATCACTCCAGCCCCACCAGCCATCATTTTCTTAGTGATCCCTTCTCTATTCCATCTGCCTTCTCCCCTCCGCTCATGAAGCAGTCTTCCAACTATGGGGCAATCCTCTTGGCCCTTGTATCTATTGTCCTTGGGTGTCAGCTTCATGTGATGTTATTTTATACTCCACAAATGAGTGCAGTCCCTCTATGTCTGTCCCTCTCTTTCTGACTCATTTCACTTAGCATGGTACTCTCCATGTTTATCCATTTATAAGCAAATTTCATGACTTCATCTCTCCTAACAGCCGCATAGTATTCCATTATGTAGATGTACCAAAGTTTCTTTAACCAGTCATCTGTTTTAGGGCACTTGGGTTGTTTCCATATTTTGGCTGAGCCTCTCAACATCTGATGCTCTCCAAAGCTCTGCTCCCAGCCGGCTTGCTCCTCCCGGGCACCTGTCCCCTGGCCCAGCCGATGCAGCAACCCCTTGGCCTTTATTTGTGCCACTCATTCAAAATGAACTGGGGCCAGGGAGGTAGCTCAGAGGGCTGAGCATACGCTTCGCATGCCAGAGGCCCAGGTTCAGTCCCCAGCACTGAAGGGTACCCTGAGTAAATCCAGAAGTTGCCCTGTGCAGAGTCAGCAGTAGCCAGATGTGTTCCAAGTACCCCCACCCCCACCCCCACCAAAACAAAATAGAAACCCAAACAGGCCTGGGATACCTGGCAAGCCCCCACCACGATTAGGCTGAGTCAGCTTTCCCCCATCCCCATAGCCACAGCTCAGGCCCCTGCCACCTTCAGCCTGTGCCACAGATGGGGCTGCCCAGGGGCCTCCGCGGCCCTCCAGCGTGATATTCTTTCCTGAGCAGCCACTGGGAACTTTCCAGGACTCCAAGTGAAAGCCCAGATAGAGCTCCAACAGGCCCCATTGAAACAAAACCCAGAGTCTACTGGCGCTTCCAGGCATTGCAGACAGCCCTGAGTCAGCTCCACACAGTCCCCTTCTGCCTTCAACCGGGAGTCAGGCCCCCCGCTTCCTGCCTGCTCCTCCGCTGGGCTGTCCCTCCCCTGGGCTCTGTGAACAGGGTCTTATCCCCAACCCGGGGCTGAGAATTCTCACCTGCAGACCTCAATCCACGTGCCCCCGGAGCACTCCAATTCAGAAAGGCCTCCTGGGGTCAGGGAAGAGGCTCAAAGCAAGGCACTTGCCTCCCATGTGAGGCCCTGGGATTGATTCCTACCACCTCAGAATAAAGGAAAACGGGGCTTTTCCTTCCAGGTATGTGTGTTGTTGGGGAGTGGAGGACACACATAGAGTGCTCAGAGGCCGTGGAGTTACTCCCAGCAATGCTAAGCCAACCTGGACAGACATCCCAATGCTTGGGACAGTGATGAGGTGTGGTCTCCTGGGGCTGGGGGCTACCAGGAATTCACCTGGTGGTGCTCAGGGGGCTATGTGGTCCCGGGGGTGGGGATCAAACCTGGAACCTTGTGCATGTCTTTTTTTTTTTGCTTTTTGGGTCACACCTGGCGATGCACAGGGGTTACTCCTGGCTCTTCACTCAGGAATTACTCCTGGTGGTGCTCAGGGGACCATATGGGATGCTGGGAATCGAACCTGGGTCGGCCGCGTGCAAGGCAAACGCCCTACCTGCTGTGCTATTGCTCCAGCCCCCTCTTGTGCATGTCTTAAGTGATCTTCTCAGGCTTTTTTTTTTTAGATTTTAAAACAGAGGCCACACCAGGGTATGCTGGAATGGAAAGTAGTGCAGTGCTGAGGACTGTACACGGCCTAGAAACCGCTGAGCACACACATGCCCTAGCTCCCTGCTCCCTGGTTCAGGGTGACCCCCACTCCTCTGTCTCCCCACCCCTGCTTCTCTCCTCTCTTCCATCCTCACCAACATCATGTTTTTTGCAGTTACCTTTCTTGCCATTTTACCCATTTTTGGAGATGTTACTGGTGCCCGCTCCAGCAAATCAATGAACAACTGGGCGACAGTGCTACAGTGCTCTCCCTAGGATGACAGTGCTACAGTTACCCATTTTTAAAGTGTAATAATTCAAGACATTAATTCCATTCATAA
Source organism: Sorex araneus (assembly GCF_027595985.1). Lineage (NCBI taxonomy): Eukaryota > Metazoa > Chordata > Mammalia > Eulipotyphla > Soricidae > Sorex > Sorex araneus. The sequence goes on along the minus strand of NC_073306.1, from coordinate 119,759,191 downwards.
TGGTGTCTAACGATTGCCATTCTCCTTTCTAAACATCACCACTTCCCAACAGAAACTCTTATCCATTAAATAAGCTCATTGGCTTTTGTTGTTGTTTTGTTTGTTTTTTTTCTATAGTAACTATCACAAATGATGGATTGATTTGTTTCTGTTCCTCTTCTAAGAACATAAACTCCTTAAAGAAAAACACTTTGTCTCCTTCGCTATTATTCCCAGGGCTGAGCCCAGTTCTTGACAAACAACAAGGCCAATGTGAAGAGTTTGGCCAGGCACTGATCTAACGCCTTCACACGGGGAGACTCATTTAATCTTCCTAATAGTCTCCAATCGGTGCTCTGACTCTCCCTTACAAAAGAGACAACTGGAAGCATTGAGGAGTTAGGTGGCTGGTTTGGGGAAAGAAGCCTGGTGTGGGGAGGCAGGGAGAAGGCTCAAGAACATGTGGGTGATGCGTGGACAGTAGCCCGGAGCTGAGGCCAGAGCCCTGGGCTGCACTCACCGCCAGAGCCTTTCTGGCCACTGGCCAGGTTCTCCTGATGACCTTCTCCGGCAATTAGCTTCTGACTTGCTGTCCAAATGCCTGACAGTTTCATCCTTGCTTCATAGGTGAGGAAACATAGAGCAAGGAGCAATACTGATTTGCCCAAGGTCACAAGCCTTGCCAAGTCTGACTCTAGTCCTTCACCTGCACAGTCCTTCAGCAGCCTGGGATGGGGGTGAAGGTTCTCTGGCTGGGGGCAGGGGTGGGGGCAGTATCCTGTATGCATTGCTCCTAGGGGATTGTCCTGCACCCACTGCCCTCAGGAGGGTTATCCTCTACCACTGCCCTCAGGAGGTTATCCTGTACCACTGCTCCCAGGAGGGTTATCCTGCATCCACTGCCCTCAGGAGAGGTACCGTATACCCACTGCCCTCAGAAGGTTTATCGTGTGCCCACTGCCCTTAGGAGGGTCATCCTATAACATTGCCCTCAGGAGGGTTATCCTGTACCACTGTCCTCAGGAAGGTTATCCTGTACCCACTGCCCCCAAGGAGAGTTATCCTGTACCCACTGCTCCTAAGGGGTTATCCTGCACCCACTGCCCTCAGGAAGGTTATCCTGTAACACTGTCCTCAGGAGGGTTAACCTGTACCCACTGCCCCCAGGAGGGTTATCCTGTACTCACTGCCCCCGGGGGGATATCCTGCACCTACTGCCCCCAGGAGGTTTTCCTGTACCCACTGCTCCCAGAGATGAGATGGGAGGAGGCAAAGCCTCCCCCATCCTAAAGGCAAACACACCACTCTTATGGGCTCTGGACAAGGCGCTGCCCTTTCCTGAGCCTCAGTTTCCTCTTTTGTCAAATGAGGATGCAATGGAGACTGTCCCTCATGTCCCCAGCATGATGGCTTCTTGTCTGGCCGTGAAAGGGGCTGGAGGTCGGTCTTCTCAAGTTCCCTGTGCGGTCTGGCTGTGTTCGGTCCCTCTGTAACAGCTCCCTGGCCAGGCCCGGCCCACAGATTTCTGATCACGTTTCCCACTGTTCACTCTGACTAGGAGATTCTGCTACTGTTAGTCTGTGGGTACCCCTGGCCTTGTGGGGATCCCTAAGCCCAGGCTGCCCCCAGATCTGTTGACGGCTCCTTGAGTTAAAGTCTCTGAGAACAGTTTCTTTTTGAGCCAGAATTCAACCCCTGCAGACCCCCAACAGACAGATGGAACAGAATGCCACGAGGTGGAGCTACACAGTGGGGCTGTGTGAGTGTGTGTGTTTGTGTGTGTGTGTGTGGCAGGGCGGGGACAGGGGAGACAGGCCTGAGGCAGCATGGGCCTCAGCAGCTCCTGCAGCTCCTTTTGCCCAGCTCATGGGCTCAACATGCAAACGGAATAGGATCCCATCTGAAAATCACTCCTGAGCCAGCAGCACCCAGGGCTGGTGCTGGCACATGTGGAGAAAAGCCGAGAAAGGGCACTGCCTTGTGTTGTGGTTTCTTAGGTGTTTCTCTGTTCTCCACAATTTCTCAACACCTGCTACTTTTTGTCCTAAGAAAGGTGGTATTAAAGGTAAAATGAGGGAGAGAGAGCAACTGTGATATATTGTGTGTGTGTGTGTGTGTATGTGTGTGCTATGACGCATTCTTCCACTGATATGATGCAACCTCCCAGCTGGGATGTCCCCGGGACAGAGTACTTACTTTCCGGAGTGACAGCTTCTGGGCAGATGTGAGAGACAGGACTGCCTGCCTGGGATGTGGCGGGAGGGGTGAGGGAGGGATGTGGGCCCAGAATGCTGCCTCTGGAGCCCTGGGCGCCCCTCTCCCAGCCAAGGCCCAGGCAGTGGGGTTGAAACCAAAGCTGGAACTAGAGAGGCAGCTCAGTGGGCTCGAGCCCGCGCCTGGCATGCAGAGGCCAGATTCCAGGCAGGCAGGACATGGCCCCCTGGAGCACCACAAGCAGTGCCGGGGTGGCCTTGGAGACCCCCAGCACTTCTTGAAAGACGGAAAATGAAACAGCCAAACTGGGAGCCAAGCCGCAGCCTGCGGCTCGGGTCAGCAGGGGACAGCGATTTGTCTGAGGCTGCCCGTAGCCATGGGCACGGCACTGAATAAAACCCAGCAACGGCGAGCGGCGGCCACCCGGTGGCAGTGGCTCCGTGCCCACAGGTCGCATGCGCGTGCCACAGCAGTCACAGAGAGCCGCACATGGGCTGGGGGCCACGTGACACAGCCGCCGAGCAGCAGGACAGCAGCTGAGAGGGGAAACACCTCACACACGGACCACGGTGAGGACTATGGAGGTCCAGCGCCAGGCTGCATCTCACACCCACTGGGCACTGACGTCCCTCCATCAGGGCAGGACACGCACCCTGATGTACTGGTCCATGGTGGCCCCGGGAGACCCCTCAATCCGGCTCCATCCCATCACGTCCACTTTGCTGTCAAACAGGTAACTGAAGCTACCTGGTGTGTGACATAACTAAGAAACGGTAACAACAGCATCAACCCCTCCTGAGGGCCGGGTGCTTACAGGGCACAGGCACCTATACTCTCCTAGTCTCCCCTACACGGACCCTGCCATCCGCCGTGAGCCGTGACACAGGACTTGGATTCCTAGCTGCAGACCTGAGACATGTGACATTACTCCTCTGAGAGCCCCCATGAGTGTGGGACATGAGAAGCCCCCAAGACCCGTCACAGGCATTCTGTGGGACTTTGGTGGGGAAATGCCCTGCTCGTGGCTCCCTCTGGCCATGTGCTGGCCACCCACCCAGAGACACTAGTGACAGGACTCCCCGCAGGATGACAAACCGAGTTTGCAGGCAGGAAAGAACCTATCCAAGGGTGCTCTGGGTGCAAGAGGCGTGAGGCCAGCAGCTGCTTGAAAACCGTCACAGGGAGCCCCCAAGCCCAGCTTTGGGGATGACAGGAGCAGAGCCACCTCCAAGCAGGCGGTGTCCAAGCCCCTGCAGGGCCAACTCCCCTGAGGAGAGGAGGGGAAAGGAGAGGCAGACCATGCTAGGGGACGCTTGCCATCTTCATCTCAAGGGCTTCTGCTGCTTGTACCTGATTATCTTTCTAAACACTGACTCACTGTGGGCATGACTGAGAAGAGAGTCCAATTGGAAATGACTTTAAATGCCCATCGGGGGAGGGAGGATGTAGGGGGGAAGCACACAATCAGGATCTATCTACCCATTAAAATTTAATGACAACAACGTCGTAGAGCTTTTGTAAAATTGAGATAGATTTCACAGAGACTGACACTATGAAAGGTATTGAGATACGCAATCAAAGTTTTTTAAATGCAAGCTGTATGGCAATGGGCCCAGTCTGCACTGCTCACTCCGCGGGCACAGAAAATGCCCTCTGAGGGCACACAGCACTTGGGCTGGGGAAGCCACCAAGAGACTATGCTCTTAAATTATTAAGATGTTTCACATATCTCTTTGGTGATTAAAATGAAAGGGGGCGGGTGGGGCCCGATAGTACAGTGGGTAGGGTGTTTGCCTTGCGCACGGCTGACCTGGGTTTGATCCTCGACATCCCATATAGTCCCCCGAACAACACCAAGAGTAATTGCAAGAGAACGCAGAGCCAGGAATAAGCCCGGAGCATTGCCAGGTGTGGCTCAAAAACCAAATAAATAAATAAATAAAATTTAAAATAGATAAAACGAAAAGGGGGATAAGACTGACGTGGAAGGATTCATTTCAGTCAGCCTCATGTTCCTCCTCACTGCTGTGACCCCGCACTCTGCTCTCAGCAATCTGCATCTCTTGACACTCAGACCTCGTTGTCACCACTTTCCTCTGAGGGCTCATAATCGTTTTATTTTCCAAAAGTGCTCAGACGGGTTCCCCTGCACCCACGTTTAACATCGCCTGTATCAGAAATAGTTCCCCCTGCCTGCATTGGCCTTCTCATCCCCGCTGCTTTACGACGTGCCAGGGAGCATCCTAAGAGTTTTCCAAAGTTGCCATTCTTTCTTCTTCACGACCACCCCAAAAGCAGTTCACGTGGATCAGTCACATGATAGAGGAGGAAACTGAAGCTTTAAACATGAAGAATTAGGGACCTGGAGAACTCAGTGGTGTAGCATCTGAGGTCACAACAAGTGTTGTGGCGCATTGATCTCCACCTTCCATGCCCTGAGGCAGTACCATTTGTGATCCCATGACCTGCAGCCAAGCATGAGCTAGCAAGCACCGAAAGTGCACAACCTCCAGAATGCGCCACTGCTCCAAAGCACGAGAGCACCACAACCACACAATCAAGTTCATGTGACTCACTCCCCCCACCCTGCAACCACCACCACAAAAGGGAGGGAGAGCGAGGGTGGAGGGGTGGAGATGAATTAATCTGTGGAGGCCTCACAGCAAGGACAGAACTGACATCAGCTTGGGTCTCGGAGTACTCCAAGTTCTCACAGGGGGCTTCTGCAACCTCCCAAACCTTCACAGATTGAGTGGTCAGAGGAATGTGGCAGGTAGTAGGTTGCCTAGGGTTACGACCATCACTTCCCTTCTGTTCTGCTCTCACTCAATTCCCTCTCTAGACAAGCTTCTGCGAATCACAGAGCACCCTGCTGAGGGCAGAACAAGAACAAGGACGAGGTACTCTGCCTTCAAGGAGATCAGGAAGCTCTTCCTGCACAGGAAGGATCTGACCCCTCACATCACTGTTCCCGGGCCACCACGAAATGAAATGACTGCAAGATGCAAAGGAGGTTGGCGGGTGCCTGGCACCAAAGGCAGCGAGGGTGGGTATTTCGGTGTCTGTTCATGGTTGCGCATTATTTTATCCACTGGATGTTCAAAAACGCTCTCAATCATCTTCCTATTGTCGGGCACTTAGTCCCAATTTGCTGCTATTATAGAGGAAGCTCTGATGGGGAGTCATCCAAAGGAAATTATTCAGAACAGGGCCGGTGGGGGGGCAGGGGAGGAAAGCCAGATGTACAAAGAAGTGGCCGCACCACCTTCAGAATGGCTAGAGTGGGGGGAGGCCCCTCATCCAACTGAACCATGACCAATCGGGGTCCTCGGCACCCCGGGCAGTTCCCTGCCCATCCGCTGAACTCCCCACGGCGTCCTGGTGAGCTCCAATCCTCCCAGTCTCCCAAGTCCCTGAGTATCATTTCCTCCTGCAGGGCCGCCTCTGCCCTCTTCTGGGATTCTTAGTTACCAAAGGTTCCATCCCAATCTCGGGCCTGTAGCGGCCTAACATGTGTCCCGCACAGACCGAATGCGCGCAAAGTTGCCCAAAGCGGCCCGCCTCCTGACGAGTGGGAACACCATTTAGGCAAAGACAGAAAGAAAGGGGGTGCTCGCCTAGCCCATGGCTGACCCTCGTTCAATCCTGGCACTGTCTGGGTCCCTGAGCACTGCCAGGAGCCGGAGCTGGGCACCTAGCAGGTTCCCACACTGCACTGGGCTCTTCCTCCAACACCTGTGACCTGCCTCTATGAGCGAGGGGTATCACACCCGTGCAGGAGAGGACACTGAGGCACAGGGAGACCATGTGCCAGAGAGGCCGTCAGGAAAGCGGTGGCTGGAGCTTGTGGATCTCGGTCTGGCTCCAGTGGATTCACTCGGGCGGATCTCACAGCCTCATAGAAGACCCAAATGCAAACTGACTTTCTGAATCACCTCCCAGTCCCCCCCAGCATGGTGTACCCCCACACCTATCTGCTCAGTGCACACCGGACCACCCCTTCCTTCAGAGGCAAACCTATTGAAGAGATGGGTGTTGGAATATTGTATGACTGAACCCCAACCATGAACAACTTTGCAACTGTGTATGTCACAGTGATTCAATTTTTAAAAAGTATTTATAAATTTTTAAAAAGTGAAAAAAAAAACCAACCCAAAGACAAATCTACGTCCTCTGACCTGGGGGAGTGGAGGTCTTTCTCCCCATGACAACTGATTCAGGGACAAGTCAAGAACAAGGACAACTGGGGCTGGAGCAATAGCACAGCGGATAGGGCGTTTGCCTTGCACACGGCTGACCCGGGTTCGATTCCCAGCATCCCATATGGTCCTCTGAGCACTGCCAGGGGTGATTCCTGAGTGCAGAGCCAGGAGTAACCCCTGTGCATTGCCAGATGTGACCCAAAAAGAAAAAAAGAAGAACAAGGACAACTATCCTTGGCCTTGGGTGAAACAGCATGAAGACTGAGAGCACCTACAGCTATTCTGGACTGAATGGCCCAGACAGGAACCCAGACTCGGCCTGCACCCAACTCCCCAGCTTCCTCCTTCCCACTGGCCAGAAGCTCTGTAAGGGCAGGCATGCAAGCCCCCACAACACAGAGGGGTAGGCAAGAGGTACTTGGCAACTGTGTTGCAAACTGAACACAACTAATGATCCCTAGGAAGAAACTGGGGCCCCCCAGGGCCCGTATCTGAATTCTGTCCCCCCTCCCCATCAGACAGTGCAGCCTAGGGCAACAGTTCTTTCCCTAGCTGGGCCTTGGTTTCCCCATCAGTAAAATGGGAAGAACAGTGCTCGCACAGGGCTTTGTAGAGACTGAATGAGTTGTACTTGTAGGCCCCTTAAAACGGGCACTGCATATAGTAGGTGCTTATTAAATGTTGACTGCCACAAATTCCGTGAATTGTTTTCTTTTCCTGCAGTGCTGGAGATCGAACCCAGGCCTCCTGCACGCAAGGCAATAGCTTTACCTCGCTGCACCACATCCCTAGCCCCCATGGGAGCTATTCTTATCCACAAGCCTGCTGCCCACAGAGGAAGGGGTGCCAGCCTGCTCCCACCCCCGCCCCAGTCCTGCCTGTCCCCTGCCTGCGGGCCTTCCCTCACAGTCCTGGCTAGTGACCCTACATGCTCATCCGTGTTTTCTGGTTGTCAAGGTCTCACTAAATGGGTCAGGGGGCAGTGGCGAAGCCCCCCACCTGGGTAGCCATGGGGAGGCGGGAGGCTAGAGCATGCCCACTTGGAGGGAGTCCTGGTGAGGAAGAGGAGGGCCGGGCCGCACTGAGTGCTCCCAAGCAGCATCCCTGCGGGGCCTCCACGCCACAGGGCAGCGCACAGCCCTGTCTACCCGGGCCAGCCCCGCCAGATACGCTCCGAGCACACCTGACAGGGTCGACCCAGAGGCTGCCCAGCGGTAACCCAGGGCAGGGGCAAGACAGAACTCACACTTTCCGGCTGTGTTACACCATCTCTCAGAGCCTCAGAGAGGCTCCGCCTCAGTTTCCCCACTGGAAAAAGGAGCCAGACTCGCACTTTTGGAAGACGTGACAGAGTGTGCAGGCAGCACAGTGCAGACAGTGCCCGCAAACACAGACATGCCACTTGGGTGATCGTGGGTGTGAATCCAGCCAGTGAGCAGCAGGCCCTTCCCATGGACAGGGACACCGAAGCCCACAGAGGTCCCTGGCGGGCCCCGCGCTGCAGCTGACCCTCCCACTGCTCGCCCCGCCACTCTCCCGGGCGCCCTGCACTGTGCATCCCACGGGCACGAGGCTACTGGTGCCCGAGGCCTCAGGCCTGCTGTGACGCGCGAGGCAGCTCTGCCTCTTCTCTGCTTCTTTTGGGCGAAAGGGCTGGGAGGCAATATAAGACCCCTTTAAAGAGGTAGCCCAGGCTCTGGGCTCTAATGCCCTGTCCCTGTCGGAGTCCGGTGCAAGAGACAGTCACGGGCAAACGGAAACAGGGGCCAGGGAGAAGACTCAAAGGGTGAGTGCCCGGGTTTTACATACAGGAGCCCTGGGTTTGATCCCTGGCACCTCGTGGTCCCCCTGCGGGAGTGATCCCTAAGCGCTACCAGATGCGGTCAAGAAAAGGAGGAAGCGGCTGCAGCAATAGTACAGCTGGTAGGGCGCTGGCCCGGCACACGGCTGACCGGGCTCCACCCAGTGATCTCTGAGCACAGAGCCAGGAGTAAACCCTGAGCACCACTGGGTATGGCCCTCTGCTGGGGGAAAATTTAAAAAAGGAGAAGAAGAAGGAAAGGATAAAGAATGAGAAGAAAAAGAGAGAAGCTGGTATCTGAGCTGCGAGAGCCCCAAAAGCCTGGCACCTCGAAGTCTCCTTCTCTCCCACTCGGCCGCTGCGTGGCCGTGGCTGGACAAGCCACACCGCTTCTGAGGCCTCGTTCAACCTCCAGTAGCTCCTCAGCGAGGCCGGCCGAGAGGGAGGACTGGGGGCAGTTCTGGAAGTAACAGGCCACGAAGCTCACAGGGCTGGGCCCAGCACTGCACGGAGCCCAACAGATTTTTCTATTTTTTCCCCTTGCAGTGTTGGCGACAGAACCCAGGGTCTCACACGAGCAAGGTTAAGCCCTTTACTGCTGCCCACCCCCACCCAGGCACCCAGAAACAGTTTTCATAGAAACGATATCACCAGCATCGTCGGGTCCTTCCCCCTATCCCCCCACCCCCCACTCTCTGCCAAGGTTGCTGGGCATAATGTGAGCCTGGGGGCACGGAAACCAGCTCCATGCCGGCAGGGCAGAGCCAGAGCCGCCCCGAGCCGGCCACCCCAGAGAAGGCTGGCACAGGCTATCTCTGCTGCAGGCTCCATCTGGAGGAACGGCTGGGCCTCTATTCTCCACGCTCCAGCCCAGGACGGGGAGCTTCCCAGGAGCTCGGTGGGGGCACCGTCCCTGTCCCCAGCTCTCAGCCTGGCCCCTCGGCTGCTGACTCGGAAACTCCCAGGCTGGGAAGTAAGTGGGAGAGAGGGAGCCTTCTTGGGGCTGGCAGGGCCCCGGGGGAGGACCTAAATCCAGCCCTCTTGGGCTCCCACCCCGGGCTGGGAGGGATGCAGAGGAGGTGATATGCGGACCCAGAGTGAAGGCTGGGCACGTGGCAGCGCCTGCTCCCCAACCCGCGCATCCTTGGAGCTTGGGGGCGAGGGGCAGCTGAGCCGTGGCCTCCGAAACGCCTTCCTCATCCCCGTCCGGCCCCTCAAGGTGCTCTTGGCTCACGCTGGGTCCAAGGCGCTGCCTCAGCACCTAGCACATACCCTGGGGGCGGCAGGCACTTGGTTCCCCCCTGATTCCCCCCTCCAAGGTTTGGCCGACCTTAGGGTGAAGGCCCTAGACACAGCGGGGGACGCACAGTCCCCTGGCCAGCACAAGTCCATCCACAGCTCGCTGAGACTCAGAAGTGGGTGGACTGGGACCGGAGCCTTGAGTGGGAAAAGGTCTAAGATGGGAGCGGCAGGGATCCCCGGCAGGGCCCCTCTGTCTGCCCGCGGGGGGCCTGAGGCGCTCCCACCCCGTACCCCATCAGCGGCGGTGCGCTGGGTCTGGTGGTCTGCAGAACTGAGCGGGCCAGGGAGGGGAGCCCAGCACCCAATCCGCCCCACGGCGAGCACCACCCTTGGCCACTGGCTTGCTCTCCAGGCCTGGAGGAGACTGCAGAGGAGGGAGGGGGCAGAGAAGCCTCCGGGACCCCCTAACACACACACCCTGCCCCTCCCGCGCGCGCGCGCGCCGCTCTCTGGGTCCGGAACCTGGGCCCGGCGGGGCTACCTGATCCCCCCCTCCCCGCCCGCGCGCCCGCCCCCGCCCCGGCCCCTGCCTACCTGGGCCTGAGGGTCCCCATCTCCGCGGGCGGGGTGAGGGGCGCCACGGGCCGCGGCGGGCGGCGGGCGCTGCGGAGCGGCTGCCGGCGACACCCCCGCCCGCTGATGGATGCCGACTGCAGCGGCGGCGGCGGCGGCGGCTCGGCGTGCGCCGGGGGCTGGGCACCGTGCCCACAGCCCCGGGCCTGGCGCCCGCCCCGCCCCCCGCGCTCCCGCGCCGCTCGGCGGCCAGGGGCCTGGGCGGAGGGCAGCGCGGCCGCCTCCGCTGCCCCCATGTGGGCGCACGCCGCCCCGCGGGGCCGGGCCCGGCAAGATCCCTGACTCAGAAGGGGTGACTCAGCCTCAGTGGGCCTCCCAGCCCCCCGGGACACCTCCGGGGGCTCTTGGCTCCTCCCCCAAGCTGGGGGGGGCGGTGGCTCCTGCGAACATCCCCCGCGACCCTGTGCGCCGGGCGGGGGAGGGGAGCAGGGGCCCTAAATGCTTTGGCTGTGCCGCTGCTTTCTGGAGGTGGGTGAGCCCACCCCGGGGTTCTGGGAAAGTGGGGCTGGTTTCGGGACCTGCCTGTCCCTCCGCGCACAGCCCGGGACTTCGGGCTGGGCAGGGCTGCAGGGCTAGGGTCCCGCTGATGAGAGGGGGTCCCAGGGGGCGGGGTGGCCCACAGTACGGTCTCCCCAGGTGACCCCCCACGGCCCCCGCCCCAACCCTCCTCTGTACACTCGTTTTCGTGAGGGGGTAACACTGGGTGGTGCTCAGAGGCTATTCCCCAGGTGGGGGTGGGGGGAAGGAATCAACCTTGCCTCCAGCCCCCTGAACATCTCTGGGACCCCAAACACTCCTTCGCTCTTTCTTCACATGGTTTTTTCACGCTGCCATTCTACACATAATGCCCGCGCACCTACCAGGTGACAGCCTGTCCCAGGCACCACAGAGCCTGCCCTGCGGGTGCAACCTGAGCCCCAAATCTGCAAGGCCACCCAGATGAGAAAACCAGGCCCTCTGTCCCGCACTGCAGCAGCTGTCCACCTCCCCGAGGGGAGCACCCTCCCCCCAGTGTCAGCTTCACCTGAGCCCCTCACACACCCTTACCTGCCCACACTCCCTCCTTCCACACCCCTGTGGGAAGGTCCCAGTATCACCCTAGGGCCTCTGTAACAAGGCTACACGGACTCCCCCAACACCCTTGAGAACCAAGCTAGTCTCCGAGTCCGTCCCTTGTCCCAGCCCCCAAACACAGCCTTCTCTTCTCCAAGACAGGAACTCATCCTCCCCCAGGGTGCCAAACCCGGCTGCCAGCCCCTTCCCGCTTGCTGCCACCCGCTGGGCTTCGACTCTACTGTGGTCAAAGATCCACCCTCCCCAGAGCGGCTGGACAGACCAGGCCGGGGCCAGTTCCCAGAAGGCCCTGAGTTCTGTGGCCAGCTGTCTCCAGCATGGATTTCCTCCTCTGCCTTTGAACCTTTGGTCCCCCAGCCTCCCAAACTCAGTTGTTCCCTGGAACTCCCAGGGGCCTCAAGAACAGGCCCTGGGCATGTCTTTTCCCCAGCGAGGGGAGGGTGCGGGGTTCCACGTATTCAGACAACGGAGGAAAGCGTCCCCAACCCGAAGAGTCAGGAGGAACGAGCTGTGTGCTCCCACACACCTCCACTGAGCGAGTCTGGCCGCCTCTCTGCCAGGAAGTTTACTGCCCATGGACCCAGCCTCCTGTGCTCCGGGCCTTGTCCATGGTGGGCTCCCAGGAAGCAGGGGGTGGCGGGCAGGACGGAGCCCAGCCCTTGTCCCCTCCCTTCCTGTCTTCCCAGGCAGCAGCCCGCCCCCTCCTCCCCTGGGACAGGCCCACTTTCCCACCCTCCGAGGCGATGGGGAGCCTCTTTCCCAGAGGCGGCAGGCCCCGTTCCAAAGACCCAGGCGGGCCGCTCCCAGACATCACTCTACACACCTGAAAGGCCCAATTCGCTTTGGGTCAGTGGGACCCCCTACCCCCACCCCCGCCGGGGAAATGGTGGCTTCTGCACTTATCATCACTTCTCTCTCGTCCTCCCCCCCCCCCCGCCTCTCCCTCTGCTGTTGGAATGAGGCGTGGGAGGGTGGCAGAGTGTCCCCTAACCTCGATGGCTAACAGTCCTGTGAGCACTTTCCACTTTGCTACTCCCCCCGACCCCAAACACACACACATCTGATGAGCATCAGGCTAGGCCCTAAGTATCCATCAGTCACGATCACAGCTTCTCTGGACCCCAAATAACCTGATCCAGAAATGTGGCAGGGGTGGGGTGGGGGGGATGAAGTGGAGTGTGGGGAGGGGTTGTCTCTGAACACACAGCCCCCAATGGCATCAGCGGAAATCACCACGCTGGTCACTTAGCTGCCTGCATTCTGCAATCAGGGAAAGAGAGGCCTAAGGTAAGGATGAATGTGGGGCCTCACCTCATGACACCCCCACAGAGAAAAGCCAGGAGCCCTGGGCAGCAGAGGAGGAGCCAGGCTGCAGAGGGGGCCCTCGGGTTCCATCCGCTCCGAGTCCTGATTTGCCCTCTCTGGGCCTCAGTCTTTTTCCCTGTGAAATGGAAGTGATGCCCACCCCTTACATGGGGCACTGGGGTCTCAGGGCTAGGAGACCAGCAAGTACTGGCTGAGGAGAAGGAGCAGGGTCCGTCATGCCTTGTCTGCTCTACCAAGGAGGCAGAAGGCTGTTCTCCTCCAAAAGTTTAACTGGAGGGAATGCAGGGACAAAGCTTCAGGATTCAGAAAAGGCAGGGGATGGGTGGACAAGACTGGCTCCTTGGCAGGGGGCCAGCGGAGGCCGCTCAGGTCCCACAGGCCATTCATGGGGCAGAGGCGAGACACTCCTAGTAGGAATGGCCCCATTCCCTTCTTTTTCCGTGCAGGGGCTGCAACCCAGGTCCCCTCACATGCAAGACCGCTACTGAGCTATATCCCTGAACCACTCGTGTTGCTTCTGAAAGAAAAGATCGAGGCCCCCAGGAGAGCAGTGACATGTCATTCCTGGAGTCAGGGCGCTGGCTGCTCGGCTGCCCAAGTATTCCCCGCTCCTGCGACCCCCAGCCATCAGGGAACCCTGGACAGGAGGTGGGCAGGAGGGGTGGGCAGGAGGGGGCGGCGAGGATTCAGGCTGCCGTCAAGTCCGCTCTGACGCTCCCACTGAGCCAGGCCCTGGGCCCGGTGAAAGGCAAGCCCTGAGCATCGCAGGGTGTGGTCCAAATACCAAAACAACAATAAATCAAAATGATGAACTCCTTTCCTTCTGAAGCGGCAGCCTCGGAGGCAAGCGGGCCTCCACGCTCGCCCAGCTAATGAGTGTGACTACGAGGCCCGCTGATGCCAAGCCCGCACGGCCTCTCCTGCCCTCCTGAAACAGCATCTGAAACAGCCCGTGCCTTGTAAGATGCGCCGGTGGGTAACATTCACATAGTTTAAACATTTTTTTAAAAGAATGTAATATATCACATTAATCATTTTTGCATTGAAATGACTTTATGACTTTTTGTTTTGTTTTGTTGTTTTAGACTTCCCCAGTGGTGCTGGGAGTAGCCAGAGCTACATCGAGCAGTGCTCAGGAGCAGGGCCCGTCATGCCTTGCCTGTTCTACCAAGGAGGCAGAAGGCTGTTCTCCTAGCCAGATGGTACCAGGGATCAGACCTGGGGCGCCTTGCTTGCTAATCAGGCCCTGCTGCCCTTAAGATTACCTCCGTGGCCCTGGAAATGATAATGGTTGACATGTACTGAGTTGACTAAAATCATTAGCATTAGCTTATGTTTCTCTGGGTTTATTTGAAAAATAGAAAAGCTTTTCTGTTATGGGTGTGGCTCCTGTGATATTGCTATGGGTCAGCATTTCTACGGGGCCAGTTTATCAAGGGTGCAACGCTCGAGGCTCAGAAAGGGCTTCCTGAAAAGAAAAAAAATGTAATGTGGAGTTCATGCTCAATTCAATCAGCTTAATCAATGGCTGAATAAATAGCAGTACTTCTACTTTAAAAAAGGAGAAGAAGGGGCTTCCTGGAGGAGGAGGAGTGGTGCCTGGACTGAGCTGGGTGGAATGGCCAGGTCACGGGGAAAAGGGTATTCCAGGGCACGAGAGCTGTGGGGCATCTGGCTGTAGCCCCGGAGGACTTGGGGCCTGGGTGGGCTGAGAGCGGGGCCAGCCTCCGGAGGAAGCGGCCGGAGCCAAACTCTGAAGAGCAATGTGTCCCACAGGCCTGGGAAAACCAGCCGGGAGTGACTTGCACTCGTGCTGGAGCTCTCTGGAAGACACGTAGGCGGCTGTGTCTGGGCGCTGGAAAAGTGGGTGGACAGCAGTGTCCACCTGGCGGCTGCCCTACCCTCATCCCCAACCCCCCAAGAACCGTCCTGAAGCACAGCAGTCCCCAGGGAGCCCGCCCTCCCCGGAACCTCCCAGCAGCAGAGACCGTGGGAACGCCCCACTCCGGCCGTGGTTCGTGCTCAAGTGTGGACGGAGGGGCGACACGGTGCCACGTTGCTCACACAGCACACAGAGCCTTCCCAGGTCGGGCGGGGGTGGCTGAAGAGCAGGGGGCGTCTCTCCAGAGAGGGGGCTGATGGCAGGCCTGGCAGCACTGACCAATAGCCTACAGCTGCCTGGCCGGGGCCCACCCGTCTTTGTGCCCGAGTTCACGGTAAAATGGGAATTATCTCAGCCTCCCCTCTTCGAGCTCTGGGGGGAAGGAGTGCCCAGGAAGGGTTCAGCGTGCTCCTGGGGTGTCTGCTGTCTCCCCACAGCCTCTCCTCCTGGAAGTTCCCCCTCCCTGCCTCTTCCCCCACCCACAGGAAAACACACCTCCTGTCTCTGTGTCTCGGCTGGGGGCTCCGTGGCCTTAAGGCTTCTCCAAAATGAATTTAGTTTTTCAAAGGCGGGGACCTTGTTTTCCTGGCTCTCCCTTCTTTTCCCTCCCCCCTACCTTTCTGTACCCATAGCCAGCCCGCTCCCCCCCACACACACGCACACTGGTCTGGGGGTCCCAAAGACCTGGCAGCTCACTACAGTGGCCTTTAGCTGCCTTTTCTGGCCAGAAACAATGAAGGTCTAGACAGCAGTGTCCCCACTGGTCTCCACCAAGCCATGGGCCAGGGGTCAGTCCCTCCTGTGACCTCAGTGGCACCCCACGCCCCGAGGAGGTGCACCAGCGCCTTGCCTGACCGCCTGCTCTCACCTGCTTCTCAGCCTGCTCAGTTGGCTCCGGCTGGCCCGAGCGCTGCCTTCCCACGAGTGCTCTCCTCTCCCGGGAGCCGCTCTTCCCTTTCCCAGGGTCATCCCTCCAGGAAGCTCTTCCTGAATCCTTCCTCCTGGCCTCTCCCTCCTCCTGCCCCAGGCAGTGCCCAGCTGCTCAGAGGTGACCGTGTGTTTCCCTGGGGTCGTCTGTATTCCCAGCGCCAGAAATTGAGGAGCAGAGGGGAGCACGGGGCTCACCAGGACATCAGGACCCTCCTGAGGCTGAGCTCTGCCAAGCCCAACCCCACTTAGGTGGCACTTTTTTGGGGGGGGGTATTTGGGCCACACCCAGCAGTGCTCTGGGCTACTCCTAGCACAGTGCTCAGGGTTCACTCCAAGCAGGCATCGTGTGGTACAGGGGATGAAACCCGGGGCTCCTGCATGGGGAGCCTACTCTACAGCCCTTGACCCATCGCCTCAGTCCTAAGCTTTCACTGTCACTGTCACTGTCATCCTGTTGCTCATCGATTTGCTCGAGCAGGCACCAGTAATGTTTCATTGTGAGCCTTGTTGTTACTTTGTTTGGCATATCAAATACGCCACGGGGAGCTTGCCAGGTTCTGCTGTGCGGGCCGGATAACCTCTCGGTAGCTTGCCAGGCTCTCTGAGAGGGGTGGAGGAATTGAACCCGGGTCGGCTGTGTGCAAGGCAAACGCCCTACCCGCTGTGCTCTTGCTCCAGCCCTAAGTTTTATTTTTTTAAAATAGTTTTGGCCCAGAGGCGAATATATGCCAGAGATCTAGGGACATAAAGCACTCTTAGTATTAGAGGTTAAAGCTACAAGGCTTCATTTTTTTTTTCTTGCCAATTCTCTTTCCACTTTAACAGGGACTGTTCTGAAAACTCCAGACACCCAAGGCCAGGTTCCAGCAAGATTTTACCTTCTGTCCACTGCTTGGACCCCACCAATTTATTCAGGTTCTCACAAATTCCCTACCCAAGTACCGACCAGCCAATACTGCCCTTTTGGAAGCTGGTGCTGCCTGTGGTCTTGGCCACACTGACCTCAACTCCCCAACCCCCAGCCCCCACGCTGCCCCCATCTGCAGGGACCAGACGGCCTGAGCAGTCGAAGTCTTTCTGGTTAATCCCTACCTCGGTGCAGCCAGGCGGTGCTGTCCGCCTGGACCTGCCACCCTGCGCCAGGCCGGGCTGGACAGAGCAGCCGCCTGTGTGTGCAAACACAACCTTCTGCCTCGGCACCTCCTGCCCAGTGCCCCTCGCCAACTCTGCGGCTTTTATTGTCTGGTCCAAAATAACCATTGGCGTCCACGTTCCTCTGGGCACAAGTCAGCTCTGCCCCCAAGCGCCTGGAGCGGCCTGGGCACAGGAAGGGCACGTTATCCATCTGCGTTGAGGCCCCAGCGCTCTCCCAGCTAAAGGTCACCGAGATTTAGTGAGCTCTCGGGGACCCTCGAGGGACCAGTACTGGAAGGCAAGTGTCCAACAGCCCATAGTCACCCCCTCTGGAGGCTGGCGGTGCAAGGGTGCCAAGGATGGAGGCTGGGGCTGCAAAGGTGCCTGGTGCCAATGGAGCCTCACCAGGCATCCTGAGTGCTCCTGCTCGGCCTGGCCACATGGGATTATTGAGACTAAGTTAACAGGAGTAGAATAAAAGATACAAGTCATGACTACACATGGCTGGTGGTCTCCACTCAGGCAGGTGTGGATGTAGGACACGGCCATCAGAGTGGGCCCGAGCCAGACTGCAGGAAGACGCCCTCATCCCGAGTGGAGGAGAGATGGAGGAGGGTGGGTGAGGCCTGGGCCCAGGGCTGGGGTGGGGGAACCGCAACCCAGGGGACCCCCACTGCACTCTCTCCCCTCCAGTAAGCAGCGGGGCACAGACTCCTGCTTCTCAGGTGTGCTCCCTGAAACAGCAGGGCCCCTGGGGAACCCCCGGGGTGCCATTCACCAGGCACCCCCAGTCCAGGCTGAGTCAGACGAGCCACGGCGAGGAGTCCACCAGCTCCAGGAGCACCGCCTGGCTTCTGTGTCCTGCCTTGGCCTTCTGCTGGCGGCGCTTAATCGTTTTGTGCCTTGGTTTCCTTCCCACCAGCCTCGGCGTCCGTGGAAGGATTAAAGAGGCCAATTCATGACGCCTCTCAGAAGAGAGCCTGGCATGCAGGAAGCGCTCAATGGGGGTTACTCATCCTTCCTCAGCCTCAGGAGCCACTTCATTGCCACAGCGCTAACCTCCGGCGGCCCAAAGCTGAATTCCGCCCACGCCCAACGGCTAAACATCTGCCTCCCTCGCTGGCTCTCACCTCCTGCCTGGCCACCGTGATTCCAGGACCACGTCCACCCCAGCACTCAGGCCGCTTCCTTTCCTCCAGGCCCAGAGTGACAGTTCCTCTCCCGGATGGCAGGAGCCAGTCTGCCCAGGGAGCATGGCAAGGTGGAAGAGGTGAGGCGCATGTCTAGTGCTAAGATACCCAGAGGGGGGCGGGGGCGGGCGAAGCCACCGGAGGCCCCCAGAATCTTCCCTCCAAAGACTGCCAAGGAAGAGGAGTGTCGGGAGGGGCACACCAAGCTCCCCCACTGCCGTGGAAGCCTCAACCCTGCTCTGCCAGAGCCATGCCAGCGGGGGGTGGGGGAGGAGACGGGAAACGGCTCCTGAAATGGTGCGTGTGCTCTGGCCTGCTGCGGGCTGCTGGACCTGAACTCAAGGGGCCCAGCCAGGGGAGGGGGCTGGCCTGGCGGGCAGAGGAGTCTGAATTCTGATCTTGGCTATGAGCTCTCAGGCACTCCCTTTCCTCCCTGACATTCAGTGTTCTCACCTACAGTGAGAGGGCGTTGAATAGTGTGGTTCTTAACCTTTTATGGGTTATAGCTCCCTTAGAAAATGCAATGAAAAGTGCAGAACTTCTCCCCAGAAAAATACACGTGGGCACGCGCGCGCGCGCACACACACACACACACACACACACACCTTATTATAATTTCAGGCTTCAAGAAACCTCATTAAGCCCGTGCTGTGAACACCCCTGGGTCTGTGGACACTTGTTAAGAAACCTTGGGCTGGACAGTCTTATCATCGCAGAGAAGAAGTCAGATGAATTTTTATATGATTTATGGAACCCCCATGTTGAAACTGGCTCCCGAAAGGTGAAGCTTGGCAATGAACCTCCATTGTGTTCAGCTGTTGATCAGTGAAGCACCGACCCCTCCCGAGCCTGCCCCAACCCCTGCCAGACTGCCTCTGCTCGTCCCCCCACCCCCCTCCCGTCCCCGCTCTGCAGAAAGCCAGCACATGGGCCTGAAAGACTCCGGGTCCACATAAGCTATGTCTTCCCATAGACAGTACCCAGCGTGGCCTGCCTCTCCTTCCTGCACCCCAAATTCCTGAATCAGACACCAGTCAATAAGAGGTACCTAAATACCACCTGCCACCCCAATACATCCCCACCTACATCCCCACCCCAATACACACACACATAGACACACACACACACATAGACACACACACACACATAGACACACACACACACATAGAAACACACACACATAGACACACACACACACGCATAGACACACACACACGCATAGACACACACACACACACACACACGCCTACCCTCCCGCGCCACCTCAGGGCTGCACCTCCAGACACTCAGCAGAGCAGTCACTCAGAACAGGCGAGAGTTATTTTTAGAGGCCCAGTGACAGGACGGGTGAGTGCAGTTCCACTCTGTCAGGGCTGCCACCACCACTGGCTCGGATGAATCACTCCCTTCTCTGTGAATGTGCCTGTCGGCATGGAGGGAGCCTGAGGCGGCTCAGGAATGAATGTCCGGGATCAGCGACCGTGCTGGCCACACCTGGCTGAGCCCGGATTCACACAGAGCCCAGTGCAGGGGTCCTGGCCCCATTGCTCTGCCCAGCCTCCCCTGAAAAGGATGGCCAGGCCCAAACTAGGAGCCCCTCCAGCAGGCTGCCCAGAGGCCCCCCTGTAAAAGACCCCATAGAGTGAGTGGTTCTTGGTGCCAGCTGAGTGGGTCTCCCACCCCCAACTCCTGATACCTGGTTTTGAAGGTCCCAAGTCATCCACCCGTTCCCCCTCTGGAGAGCGCTCTGAGAAAGTATGTGCGCACACCTGTCCAGAAATCACTTTTCCAGGAACTCATGGTGGGGACAGACACAAAGATGAAACTCTAAGAATGTTCATTGCAAGGCCAGGGGGAGAGCCCAGGGGTTAGTTCTGACAAGTGCAAGGCTCCCAATTCAATCCCTGGCACCACTTCACCCAGGAAGCGGCACGGGGAGGGCCCTGCTATGACTCCATGTGGCTGGGCCTGAGCACTGCCTTACCCAAACCACTGCACCGTCGGGCCAGGTGAGTGCATTATCTCTGAGAGCGGCACCCAGACCTCCCCAGTACTACTTAGGAGCCCTTCACCCCCTGCAAAAGGAACATGTGCCTGGCCAGAGAGATAATAGAGGGGTTAAGACACCTACCTTGAATACAGAAAATGAACCCCAATTCAAACTCCAGTACCACATACGGTCCCCAGAGCACTATCAGCAGTGATCCCTAAGCACTGAGCCAATATCGCTGGGTCTGACCCCCACTCCAAAAAATAAGACAAGGGTCAGTAAGATAGTACAGTGGGTACAGTGCTTGCCTTGCACATGGCCAACCTGGATTCAATCCCCAGCACCCCTCAGGGTCCCCTGAACGCTGTCAGGAGTGATCCCTGAGTGCAGAAGCAGGAGAAACCCTGAGCATCGTCAGGTGTGCTCCTAAAACCCAAAATCAACAAAAAAGAGAAAAACATTTGTCTATCATACACAAAACTCTTACATCCCAGAGTGAAGTGGAAAACTAAAATTAATGTAAATGTCCAAAATAGTTGTCTACATTTATGTAATTTATCTATATTTGTGTAATGTCAACAACTATTTTCAGACATTTATATTAGCTTTACTTTTACATACATTTCAGTTATATGTATATATATCTATATACACATAAATATACTGAAATGTCATTCAGTTTTAAAATATGTCATGGGATGGGCTAGAGGATATCATGCTTAGTGAAGTCAGTCAGAAGACAGGGACAGATACACGATGACCTCTCTTCACTGTGGGACTTAAAGATACACAGAAAAGTTTAGAGCAATAGTACAGGGGGCCGGGCACTTGCGTTGCCTGCGAGCTACCCAGATTCAATCCCTGGTACCCCATATGGTCCCCCAAGTTCACCAGCAGTGATCCCTGAACACAGAGCCAGGAATAAGCTCTGAGCACTATTGGATGTAGGTCCCCCACCCTCCAAAAGTGGGTGGGGGATGTACATACAGAGTGATGTACCACCATAATGATAGAACTGGTTCACACAAGTGAGTTGGGAGGAAAGGATGAGTGGGAGGGGTGTTGGGGTCCTTGGAGGAAGGAGATCCTGATGGGTGTGGTGCTGAAATTATGAATAAAATTAAAACTATGTCATGGATCTACATGAGTCTATGTAACACTGTTCATAACATAACAGAGACACTCCTAAAGCAGGCTCAGGGCCCTGGGATACGGCTCAGTGGGAGGAGCTCCTGCCCCTCGAGAGTCCAACCCTTGGCACCGACCTACACCATTGAGTGTGAACCCAGAAGCACTCTTGGTGTGTGTGACCTCCACGCCACAAGTGTGGAGCCCTCAGGACACCACAGCCAAGTGTGTGACCCTGGCACTGCAACAACAATCAAGGCGAGAGAAGGGGGGAACAACGGGTACTGATGGCTGTGGCACGGGGGTTCCAATTTCTATACTTAGGTGTGTACACATGCAGGGAAGTAGTAAACTGGGAGGAATGTACCAAAAATAATGTCCCCACAGGTTATTTTAGAGCACTGGCATGATTTCTTTTGCGTCTATTTAGGCTTCATACCGTAATTATTTATTTTCTATATGTGTATTAACATGTATTATTCCTGAGAAACGCATTATTTAAGAAAAAGCATGATACTAGGAGAGAAAGAGAGAGAGAGAGAGAGAAAGAGGAGGAGAGAGGGAGAGAGAGAGCTCAGTGGGTTGGGCCTGGCAAGCAGCTGGCCAGGGGTTGATTCCTTGCACCACACATGGTCACTTAAGCACTGCCAGAAGTGATCTCTGAGCACTGATCCAGGAAGAAGGCTGAGTATAGACGGACGTGGACCCAACAATCCCCCCACCCCCAAAAGAAAAGATAAGCAGTAAGATGGTCCAAGGAAATGACTCAAAGGACTGGAGTGTGTGCTTTGCTACAGGAGCCCTGGATTTGGCCCCTGGCACATGACCCAGTGTGCACCTGTAGCAACTCCCACCCACCGGCACCACTGGGTGTAGCCCCCAAACCAAACAGCACCAAGAGGGCCCTCATTTAACTCACAGAAGCTGGCCTCAACATTAAAAAAACGCTGTTGAAGTCTCAGTTCCTTGGTCATTGAGTCTCTCTGACTTGGACGTTTGCTGCCTGCCTCTGTGGTCCCCCAGAGTTTCATCAACTGGGAAGCCCCATGCAGTTAATCCCCACCACCCCCTGATGGAGGCCTGCACAGAGGAAGGCCCCCAGCTCTGGGGCTCCCTGTCCTGGACAATAGTGAGGGCAGGACAGTCATCAGAGTAAAGACAAGCGTGGCAGTGGACCTTCACTTGTGTGGATTATCTTTCTTCACAGAGAGCAGTTCATTTCTCCCCCTTATTTTTGTTTTGGGGTCACACTCAGCACTGCTCAGGGCTTACTCCTGGCTCTGTGCTCAGGGGTCACTCCTGGTGGGGCTCAAGCACCATATGGGCTGCCGGGCCAGCCGCGTGCAAGGCAAGCGTCCTACCTGCAGTACTACTCCCTGGCCCCAGAGAGCACTTTGCGCCACACACATCTCAGTATTCCCAGCACCCAGCGAGGGAGGCATTCTCGCCCCCCAGTCACACAGACGAGAAAACGGAAGCCCCGAAACGTCAGCAGCATGGCCTCTGTAGGTCATGCACGATCCAACTGGGTCCAGGTCTGGCTTGGTTTGTTTTGGGGTCACTTCTGGTGATGATCAGGGTCTGGGCTCTGCATTCGGGAATCACTCCTGGTGGTGCTCAGGGGACTGTATGGGATGCCGGGGATCGACCCCAGTCGGCTGTGTGCAAAGCAAGTGCCCTCCCGCTGTACTCTCTCTCCAGCCCCACAGGTCTGACTGTGACACCCAGGGACAAACGGGAAGGAACACCTGGGTTACCCCCAGCCCCCCGGGTCTACAACACCCTCCTCTACGTTGACGGTTCCCTCCTCCTAGCTGACTTGACAGTTGCCCCCCGCCCCTCCACATACTCGGAAGCCCACACAAGCCCTACACCCACCCAGCCCATCCTTCCCACCCAAATGGCAACCTGATCTCGCTGCCTTTCCCGTCTCCTAGCAACAAGACGCCCAGCAGCACCACCTCTGGGCTCCCCCGGTTCTGCCAGTCTCCTGGAGGGAAGGGGCAGCTGGCAGGCTCCCGGGAGGAGGCGGGAGTGCGGGTGTTGACAGCACCCACCGGGGACCCGGCAGCATCAGCCTGCACCGCCCCCACACTGAGCCCGCTCCCAGCTTCCCAAACGGGGCCCCAGCTCTGGCAGCACTGTCCTTTCCTGGAGCTTGTGACGCTCTCCTCACTGCGACAAAAGAAGCTGAATCCTCGGCTGGAATTCTAGTCAATGCCAAGTCACTTTAACATTTTGGAAATGCCTGCACCCTTCCCACCAGAATATTAATACCCAAATCTGTGAGAATGTAAGTACTAGCAACAAAACAGCTCCAGTAATTCTCCTCAATACTTCCCACCACTCTAGAAGCAGCACTGGAACCCAGAAAGGGGACTGACTCATGGGCCTGCAGACACCTGGGTCATGAAGGGCACCACGTACAGGGGTGGCCAGGGAGTACTCTGACCACAGCCCCACACTCCCGGAAATCATTTGCCCCCATTCTCCATCACACAGCTGGGGATCACAGAGCCAGGGAGGGAAGAAGATTTGTAATCAGCCAGCATCTTTCTATTTAATGAGCAATTACTATGTGTGCTGCACTGAGCTACTGTGGTGAATGATTTAAAAAAAAAAGAGTTTCAACTTCCACGTCATTGACCAGATGTGCTATGAATACAGATTGATAATTGTTAAAACTGAGCGATGTGTTCTTAGAAGTTCATTAGATTCTTCTCTCTACTCTTCTGCATGTTTAAAATGTTCTGCAATTAAAAAAAAAAGATTCAGGGGCCAGAGAGATAGTACTGTGGGTAGGGCACTTGCCTTGCATGCAGCTGACCCAGGTTTGATCCCCAGCATCCCATATGATCCCCAAAGCCCTGCCAGGACTGATCCCTGTGAGCAGAGCCAGGAGGAGTAAGCCCTGACACCACTGGGTGTGGTCTGAAACAAAAAATAAAATGATTTCTTAAATTAAGAAAAGGAAATGCCGGGCTGGAGCAATAGCACAGCGGGGAGGGTGTTTGCCTTGCACGCGGCTGACCCAGGTTCAATTCCCAGCATCCCATATGGTCCTCTGAACACTGCCAGGGGTGATTCTTGAGGGCCGAGCCAGGAGTAACCCCTGAGCATCGCCAGGTGTGACGCAAAAAAAAAAAAAAGAAAAAGAAAATGAAATGCCAAGGAGAGCTGATACGCACATAACTGTTAAGTCTGGCTTGAACACAGAATAATAGTAAAAAGATCACCACATGAGGATATTATTCTGAGATCATTTTAAAGGGCAAGCAAAGGCCAGTACACGGAAACCACCTGCAAGCCTCTCCTTCATCCTTCCATAAAGCTGCCCTTTGGAGGAGAGAGAGAGAACAGGAATAAGGCGCTGGCTTCCACGCAGATGACCCAGGTTGATCCCTGGCACCACATCTGGTTCCCCTGAGGCAGACCAGGAGTGATGAATGAGCAACAGCCAGGCGTGGTCCCCAAACCAAAATAAAATAATAAACTGTTTACCCGGGGCGGCTGCTGGGAAATCAGGGCGCTAGGAGAGAGAGTCCAGTCTGACTGGGTGCCTTCCTTCCCACACGGCGCCCCCAGGAGAGTGGCGAGTAGGTGGGTAGGGTCCCTGCCCTCGGGGGTGGGAGTCCTTTGGGCAGGCTCCCTGCCCCAAAAAGTCACCTGCGGGTCACTGAGAGGTAGGCAGCTACCCCTGAACTAGCATCAGGAAGCAAAGTGCAGATCTCCATCTTTAAAACATTAAAAAAAAAAAAAAAACCAAAAAACTCTCAGCCGTCCCGTCTGTGGGCTCAAAGCTCCCAGAGAGAGCCCAGAGGCTGGGGCAAGAGGGAGCTGGAGATGGGACAGGCACGGGCAGGGGCCACTGGGAGGCGGTGCAGCCTCGCAGGCAGGATTTGGGCAGCGTCCCGGCTTCCAGGCTGGATGGACTGGCTGGGAGATACTGAGCAAAGAACGTAGCCTCTCTGAGCCCTTTATCGCCTCAGCTGTAAATTAGGGATCATTATACATTCAAAGCAGGCCGGAGAGAGGCTCTGCGCTAGGGAATCTATGTCAAGGGTTTACCCGAGCTCCTAGCACAGAGTCAACAAGCAACAAAGTGTGGCTTTGGAAAAGGTGTGGCTTTTTCCACTCTCGAGAGGCTCGTGTTCTCTCTTGAACACCCCCCACACCTCTCTCTCTCTCTCTCGACCCCTTCACACTTCTTGAAGCATTTCTTTAAATAAAACTATTTTCACTAAAAACAAGTGCTGCGGCCAGAGAAATAGTACAGGAGTTAGAGTCCTTGCCTTATACATGGCCAGCCCCAGTGTGCTCCCCAGCACCACATATTGTCCCCCAAATACTGAGCATTGAGCCAGGAGTGATTCCTGAGCACTGCCAGGTGTGACCTAACACACACACACACACACACACACACACACACATACCCTGACAGCAGGCTCTTGGAGAGACCTTTGCACACTGATGTGCAAGATGATGATACAGTAATGGACACAACACAACGGTCCCCAAGGGGTGGCTAGAGATGCAAATGGGGTCAATCCATCCCATGGACTAGTACTCAGCCTTGAAAAGGAAGGAAATCTCACACAGGTGATAGCATCAATGATCCCTGAAGACCTGCTCTGTGAAGTGAGCCCGTCACACAAGGACAGTGCTACGTGGTCCCACCAACACTGGGAACCCAGTCATCAAGTGCAAAGAGACGGCAATCGGGACAGAGACTGCGGGGGGTCGGGAGGGGGCATGGCTCGAGGCTGCTGCGCCAGAAGGGCTACACAGCAAATGTTCTGTGTGTTTTAACATGGTTTGGAAAATACGACTTTAAAAACTGTCAGAGGGGCTGGAGCGATAGCACAGCGGGTAAGACATTTGCCTTGTACGCGGCCGACCCAGGTTCGATTCCCAGCATCCCATATGCTCCCCGAAGCACCACCAGGAGTGATTCCTGAGTGCAGAGCCAGGAGTAACCCCTGAGCATCGCCGGGTGTGACCCAAAAAGCAAATAAAATAAAATAAAAATAAATAAAAAGTGTCAGAAAATCAAACCGCGGATGAAGGAGGACGAGAAGCAGCTAGCTCGAGGAAGAGCTGGAGGCGTGAGGCATCAGGGACGGGGCAGGGGCTGCTCCCACTGAGGGGCTGTGCCCAGCGCTCCCACACACAGGCCTTGGGAAAGCCTGGCCTCGCCTCTCTTCTCCTCCCAGAATCCTCTGGGAGACAGGAAGGGCAAACAACGCCCAGGAGGACGGGCAGGACAGTCACCGGCAGAGGGGGCAACTTCCGACTGCAGAGCAGCACGGTCAAAGGTCCTGAGCTACGAGTCCCCTGTGGGGAGCACCACGGGGTGGGGAGGGAGCTTTCGGGCATAGGAGTAAGGTAGACCAGGTACTCGGTGGACCCCCCACTGCCCCCTGGCCACGGGCTCACATCATCATCTCCATCAACTCTAAGGTCGAGCTGGGACTGGAGAGACGATACAGCGGGGTGGGGGCCTTGCCTTGCATGCAGCCAGTGTGGGCTTCATTCTGATCCCCCCCATACGGTCTTCCAGGCAGGAAGGGTGGAAAATTGGACAGATAAAGTAACCCTCCCAAGGAAACAGGGTGGGGATTCAAAACCACCAATGAAGGGGTGAGGGGAGGGCTCGGCAGCCACAAGCCTGCCTGCCTCGGAAGCCTGGGGTGGGGAGGCTCCAGTTTGAGCCCCAGCATCACTCCACAGCCCTAAGTGCCATCCCAAGGGCCTTGGGTCCCCCGGCATCACAGCCTAGCAATGCCTAGTCCTTCTCACACTTTCCTCCACTGCCCAGTGCTGCCCCTTAGGGCTGAGGAGAGCCGCAGGCAAATTCTGCAAGGACCTGCTAACGCAGGGGAGCTGAGGCTGGCTTTGATGATGACCCAGGATGTCGAGGCCTGGGTCCCCCCTGCAGATCCCCCCACCCCAGTCATCCTGGGCTGAGTCCAGGGCAGTCGCAGAGGCCAGGAAAAGGCCAGCCCCAATGCCCGAGAAGGCAGAGTCCAGGCAGAGCAGCGGGCTTGCGGGGTAGCAAGCAATGGCTCTCTTGCTCTGCTCTTCCCCCTGCGGCAGGCTACGTGTACTGCACACTCAGGCCAGCCCGAGCAGGCTCTGTGCCCCCCAACAGGGCCTGGGGGGAGAAATGAGGGCTGCCAACTCCTTTACCTGCTGACCCCTTTCCCCACAGAACCTTCTGGAAGCAGGTGAAGCAGAGAGAGCATCACCAGAAGACCTTTGGGAATCGGCTGATCCTCTCCCCTTGTGGTACCAATGGGTGTGCCATGGGGACCCTGTGAAGGCCGCACCATCCTGGGAGCCAGTGACAAAGCATGAAGCCAACCCAGGGAGCCGGACTCCCCGAGCACGGGGGATTCCGATGTCCTCTGCCACCCTTATTTTTCACTGTGAGTTCACACATTCAACTCTGAAAGGGCTGAGTCACCCTTACTAGCCTAATTCTGGGAGGCTGGTCTCAGGGGAAAGGTAAAAAATGAGGTGACCGGCAGAACCGGGTGTCAACTCCCTGCCCCAGTGGGTCCTCGCTGAGAGCCCTCCAGGGCGTGGGTGGCGGTGGCGGAGGACGGGGGCTAAGCCGGCCCTGCCCCTTCCCCACGGCCGCCTCACAGCGTCCTTGACGGGTGGAACAGGAAAAACCCTGGTGACGGCAGAGCCTCAGCTGCCCCCCGGAAACAGGGCATGTGGGAGCTGCCGGGGCCCCTTCCATAGACAGCAGAGCTGTCGCCACGGAAAAGACTCACTCAGGGTCAGAGAGGGGAACTCCAGCCAGGCTGGAACCCGCGACTCTCAGGCTCTCAACTCCTTTTCTTTTTCTCTTTTGGTTTTGGGGACGACCTGGTCATGTTCAAGGGTTTTCTCCCTCCCTCCCTCCCTCCCTCCCTCCCTCCCTCCTTCCCTCCCTCCTTCCCTCCCTCCCTCCTTCCTTCCTTCCCTCCCTCCTTCCCTCCCTCCCTCCTTCCTTCCTTCCTTCCTTCCTTCCTTCCTTCCTTCCTTCCTTCCTTCCTTCCTTCCTTCCTTCCTTCCTTCCTTCCTCCCTTCCTTCCTTTCTTCCTCCCTCCCTCCCTCCCTCCCTCCCTTCTTCCTTCCTTCCTTCCTTCCTTCCTTCCTTCCTTCCTTCCTTCCTTCCTTCCTTCCTCCCTCCCTCCCTTCTTCCTTCCTTCCTTCCTTCCTTCCTTCCTTCCTTCCTTCCTTCCTTCCTTCCTCCCTTCCTTCCTTCCTTCCTTCCTTCCTTCCTTCCTCCCTCCTTCCCTTCTTCCTTCTTTCCTTCCTTCCTTCCTTCCTTCCTCCCTCCCTCCCTTCTTCCTTCTTTCCTTCCTTCCTTCCTTCCTTCCTTCCTTCCTTCCTTCCTTCCTTCCTCCTTCCTTCTTTCCTTCCTTCCTTCCTTCCTTTTTAAATTATGGAGCCAAACCACTGGCGCTCAGGGGTTCCTCCAGGCTCTGCACTTGGGAGTCACTCCTGGCAGGCTCGGGGAACCATAGGGGATGCTGGGGATCGAACCAAAGCAAGCGCCCTACCCACTGTGTTATCACTCTGGCCCCCAGGGGTAATTTTCTGGCTCTTGGCTGAGGAGTGACCCCTCAGCACTTTGGGAACTCTATGTGGTACCAGAGACTTGAAGCTGGGTCACCCACATGCGAGACACGTGCCTTAACCACTACACTATCTCTCTGGTTCTCTCAACTCCCCCTGACTCCATCTCCCAGGTAGAGCTCGCCAGGGGCCGGAGACAGTACAGCAGGCAGGGCACTTACCTTGCAAGCAGCCGGCTCAGGTTCAATTCCTCATACCCACACATGGTCCCCAAGCCCCTAAGTGCAGAGCCAGGAGGGAGCCCTGAGCACAGCCAGGTGGGGTCCAAACTCCACCCACAAAATGAACTAAATCAAGAAACCCGGAGTGCGGGCTCTTGCTCTCCAGGCGGTGACTTCTGCGCAGGGATTGGCGGGGAGGTAGCTGGTCTCAGTCAGAACGGAACCGGAGCATCCCCACCACCCTGGCAGGCCCGGGCCCAGAGCCGGGCGGGGCCCAGCGCTGGCACACCAGGCCAAGTGGGCCGGCTGCCAATGTGGAGCCACCGGCGCTGCTCAGGGCCCTCTCACCAGCTACATAATAAAGTAATTACGGGATTAGGGATGAAATTAGTCACTTGTGTAATTATTTTGCTTAGAACAGGAACAGAAAGGGCCTTTTTAAAAGTTACTTTTCGGTCCCTCCCAAGAATATGGCCACAGAGACACTGAGACATACGTGCATGCCCAGCAGGACGTGCTCCTGACCCCGAGACTGGAGGCGACACTCACAGGGGCAGGGAACACCTGCACACCACAGCCACAGGGCGCCCCGCCGCCCCTGCACGGCCCTGCACCCAGGAGAGCCTGGTCGGACCCGCTCTGAGGACCCTCTCCACCACAGTCTCATAGCTCAGGTACCCGTGCTCTCTCTCTCTCTCTCTCTCTCTCTCTCTCTCTCTCTCTCTCTCTCTCTCTCTCTCTCTCTCTCCTCCTTCTCTCCTATCTCTCTTCTCTCTCTTGTTCTCTCCTATATCATTCATTCTCTCCTATCTTTCTTTTTTTTTTGCTTTTGCTTTTTTGGGTCACACCCAGCAATGCACAGGGGTTACTCCTGGCTCCGCACTCAGGAATTACTCCTGGTGGTGCTCAGGGGACCATATGGGATGCTGGGAATTGAACCTGAGTTGGCCTCGTGCAAGGCAAACGCCCTATCCACTGTGCTATCGCTCCAGTCCCTCTCTCCTATCTTTCTTCTCTATCATCCTCTCCTATCTTTCTTCTCCTTTCTTCTCTCATTCTCTACTATCTTCTCTCTCATTCTCTCCTCTCTCATTCTCTCCTACCTTCTCTTTTCGCTCTCTCTCATTCTCTCCTCTCTCTCTCTCTTTCTCTTTGTCTCTCAGGTTGGCAGGACAATTCCAGTAGAACCAGCAGGATTGGGAGTCCAGAGAGGGAGTGTGATACGATCCCACCACCACCCACACACCCACTGCAAGAGGTCCTGTCGTAATCCCAAGAATCCGAATGGGAAGAAGGGACCTTGCACATGCGACCAAGTTAAGAATGCTGGGAGGGGCTGGTGTGACTGGACAGCAGGGCGGGCACTTGTCTTACATGTGGCTGACTTAAGTTCGATTCCCAGTACCCCCCCTATTGTTTCCCCCGCTCTAGGCCTGCAAGGAGCAATACACGAGCGCAAAGCCAGGAGTACCACTGGATGTGACCCAAAACCAACAAAATCAATTAATTGAAAACATAAAAGAATATTGAGGTGGAGAGATAGGCCTGGACTGTCCAAGTGACCCGGCCAACCAAGGACACCATCCCAAGGTCGAGTTAAGTGAGAGAGGAGAGCGGGGGAGGGGAAGCAGAGGCGTATGAGGTGCCACAAGCCAGGGACTGGGGGCAGCCCCTCTCTCCAGCGCCTCTCTAAAGAACACAGCTCTTTGGGGCCGGAGCGATAGCACAGTGGTTAGGGTGTTTGCCTTGCACATGGCCAACTCAGGTTTTGAATCCCAGCATCCCATATGGTCTCCCAAGCACTGCCAGGAGTAATTCCTGAGTGCAAAGCCAGGAGTAACCCCTGAGCATCGCTGGGTGTGACCCAAAAAGCAAAGAAAAAAAATTTAAAGAACACAGCTCTGACCTGCCTGGATTTCAGACTTGGGTCTGGCGAGCTGTACAGTCATGCACCTGGGCGAAGGGCCAGCAGCCCTGACCCTGCTCAGGCCTCCTTTGGCCACCTCACCCTTTTATCCAAACTTCTTCTCTGGCACAGCGGGGAGGGCGTTTGCCTTGCATGCAGTAGACCCGGGCTTGATCCCGGCGTTCCATGTGTTTCCCCAAGCACCACCAAGAGGTATTCCTGAGTGCAGAGCCAGGAATATCATAATGACCCCTGAGCATCGCCAGCTGTGGTCCAAAAACTCAAACCAAAAGAAAAAAGAAAAAGAAGAACAACAGCAAGAGACAGGAAGAGAAGGGGGCAGGCAAATGAGAGCGGGCCAGAGAGGAAGGGGGGCTGGAAGGAGGGACAGGGGGTGGAGACCCAACAGACTGGGGAGTCCTAGGCACCTTGCCTCTCTGCACTGTGGCATTCACAAGATGCCCGGGACACTGGGGACCATCCCCATCTCCCCACAGAAGCATCTCGCTGCCCTCACCATGGCATGTCCTCGGGACCCCCCACAGCCACCCCCGGGCACAGCGCTCAGCTCTCACACAGTGTGGCAGCTCCAGATTTCCTCAACTCTCGGGACGAGAGGGCCCTTCCCGCGCCCCTCTCAGTTCGACCAGGGCTGCATCCACACTTGCACCCACACCCCCGTCCTTGTCGGGTCTGTCCCCAGCCTCTCTGAGACTGGCTCTTTGGGGGCTGGGGGCCCCCAGGATGCAAGCAGACACACTGGCAGGCCAGGGCCACCCCCTCCTCCCGGTCTGTGCCCTCCTCCCCACTCACCCCAGGCCAGGTACTGCTGAAGGGTCTCTCCGCTCTCTGGCCCACTTTCCCCATCCTGCCTGGTCCTGAGCCCCCCCTGCGCCCTCAGCCACGTATGCAAGTCAGGGCAGGAGCGGGGCTGGGCCCTGCGCTTAGTGTGACAGCAGGTGCCGAAGACCAGTGGCCTCCAACCTCCCCGCAGCGTCCACACAAGTGGGGTTGAGTCACTCGATGCCCCCTGGCCCTCTGCACTTCCACTCTAGAGAAACTGCCGCAGCCCAGTGGACGGAGGGGCCACGCCCTTCAGCCGCCTGCCGTAATGAGTGTGGCTGGGCCGGTGCCAATCAGGCCGCCCCCTTTCCTGCCAGTGAGCTCAGCTTCATTACTCTGCTCCGTCTTCAGCACCACTGAGAAACCTTCAATTTGAGGTCTCTGGAGGATCTCGAGAGCGTTATTCAAACATTAGCCCTGACACAGCTCCCCCGGCTCAGATCCCTCCCCATTTCTGGGCACTACCAGGAGCCAGCATCACCACGACAGGCCAGCATGTGGGACCCCAGGTCATGGCTCTCCATGGCCCCCTTGATGTGGATTTTTCCCGGCTCCGTGCCTTTCTACAGCAGAGGCTGGCAGAGGGGACTCTGCCTCTCGGGTGGTATACTTGCCACCTCGTCCGTCATTTGCCACCAGCTGATGCTGTGTCCTGGCCACTCTCACAGACACAGAAACAAACGCTGAGGGCCCTCAAGAACCCCCAGACAGGGGCCAGAGCGATAGCACAGCGGGTAGGGCGTTTGCCTTGCACACGGCAGACCCGTGTTCGATCCCCGGCATCCCATATGGTCCCCCAAGCACTGCCAGGAACAATTCCTGAGTGCAAAGCCAGGAGTAACCCCTGAGCATCGCTGGGTGTGACCCAAAAAGCAAAAAAAAAAAAAAAAAAAAGAACCCTCCAGCCAGCCCATGACCCAGCAGGCCACGAACCCAGAACCCAGAACTGCTGCACTCTAGGCCTCTCCCAGCTGCCCACCTCCACCCCCAGGTCTGCACGCTGCCCCAAGCAGAGACGGGGTGACTATCACCCACACCCTGGGGCAGGTAGAAGGGCTAAAGGGACTGCAGGGGGGGGGCGGGGTGTGGAGCAATAGCACAGCGGGTAGGGCGTTTGCCTTGCATGCGGCTGACCTGGGTTCAATCCCCAGCACCACATATAGTCCCCCGAGCACCATCAGGAGTAATTCCTGAGTGCAGAGCTAGGAGTAACCCCTGAGCATCGCTGGATCAAAAAAGAATAAATAAATAAATAAATAAATAAATAAATAAATAAATAAAGGGACTGCGGGTTCAAAGCTTCTAGGAGGGACTGCTGAAGGGGACCCAGCCCAGCACACTGAGGGCTGACCGCCACATGCTCCTCGCTCTGCCTGCCTCCAGGCACCTGCAGGAAAGCACCGTCAGGAGACCGGAGGGGGCTCCCAGGGGCCAGAGCGGTGAGGGCCTGGGTCTTGAGGTCAAGGAAAGACCAGAGCACTTTGCCCACTGCCTTCACTCTCCTCAGGGAAAGAGCCCCGGGAGGTGAGGGGCGGGTGGCGGATGGCCTCAGGGAGCCTGTGGCTCTGTACACTGTCACTCTGAGTGAGGCTCTCTGTCCCCGAGGAAGGACCTGCCTGGGATGAAGGAAGGAGGCGCTGGGTCCTGGCATCGCCTCAAGAGCTGGAGGGTGGAGCACCACTCCCAGGGGGCTCCAGGCCCGCTCCGGTCTCTTGCTCCATGGAAAGAGTGGCGTGGAGGGGGCCAAGGGGTGACCCTCTCATTCACCAAGGCTCCAGCTCCACCCAGAGCCAATCATAGCCTTGGAGGGAGGCAGAAACTTTGGTTCCCCTGGCAACGCAGACAAAGGCATCTCAGCACGCCATCGGCTGGAATGGGGATGTGGACTGTATCCTCCCCGCCTCATCCAGATGGGGCTCTCCTGCACTGTGCTCCGAAGGGGGGCCCAGCTCACTCCTCCTCTGGACCCAGCTCAGCGGAAAGGAGGGCCACGGGAAGGTCTTGTGCTGGGTGAGGAGTGCCTGCTGCCAGATCTGGGCCCCTCCTCGCTCTCCCTTCCTCGTCTGTTCCCTTTCTCCACTCGACGGCCTGAGTTTGGGGCCATCACCGCTCACTGGGCCACTCCTAGAGCTTGACTGCTGCTCCGAGTGAGGCATGCCAGCCATTTCTGCAGCCCTGGGAGCCTCCCTGGGGAGAGCTGGAGAGGGCAGGGACAAGGCACACTGCCACCTCAGGCCAGCCCTGTCCGGGCTCCAGCCCTCCCGCTGCTCCTGGGTGTGGCCAAACCTGCCAAACCAGTCCCCTGTGCCAGAGCTAGTGGCAGCGCCCTGGAGCCTCTGAGCTCTGCTGTGTGACAGAGAAGTGGAGGTGGGAGGAAGTGGCAACACAGAGCTGGGAGGCAGGGCGGGCAGGAGGGGGCACCCTGCGGGCGGGCGTGCGTAGCCCAATAGCGTCGCAGCCAGCTAGCAGCTCAGCAGCCACCAGGTGTGCCCTGGGCTTCTCCCACTGGGCAAGGGACCCTGGCACTGGGCCGAGACACCAGGCAGGAGGCAGCAAGAGGGTACAAAAATGACACATGCTTCTCTGCTCCGAACCACCAAGATGAAGTCTGGCGCCCTCAGCCTTGCCCGGTACCCACCATTACTCACTCCATGCCAGGGACCAAGTCCAGGATGTGGTGGGCACCTGCCCCGCCCACCCTGATGCATACAGCAGTGGGATAGAGGCAGAAGACCCGCCTTCCCCAGAAGCTCTGGCAGGCAACACTTGAGGACTCGTGGGAACCTGCTGTGCTCTCACCGGTACCCCCTTCCTGTGGGGGGACAGTCAGCTTCATCGATCCAGGGGGCCCTGCACTGGTGCTCCCACCCCCGGCCCCCGGGTCCCCTATAAAGGAGAGTCTCAGGGTCCCCGGCCTGTGGAGGTATCACTGGACAGGACTGACTTCCTCGGCAGGGACCGTGCAGCCGGAACGAGAGTCTGAGCGGGAGGGCACAAAGGTGAACAGGCCGAGGGGCTTTCTCTGCAGCTACTTCCTCCAGGGCCCAGGGCCCAGCGTCTGGCAGCCCTCCGGCAGGCACCCAAGTTCCGGTGCGGGGCAGGCAGAGACCTGGCACAGGCCCGGGATCCTAGGAGCACGGACACTGGGCCAACAGACACCAGCATCTCCACTTAACGGCACTCACTGAGGCCTGGCAGAGGCGGGGCCGGCAGAGCCCAGGGGACACCATGCTCCCCACCAAGAGGGGGAAGACACCAGCCCGGATGCTCAGGAACCACCAGGGATCAGCACCAAGTTCCACCGCCCAGAACCAACTACGTTGGGACGCTGGGCTGCCCTCGTACCCCCCCATGGGACAGTGGCTGGCACATGGCAGGAACTCGGTGAAACCGGGTCAGGGCTGGAGAGGCAGCTCACGAGGAGGGCGCAAGCTTCACCTGACAGCCCTCCATCCCTGATTTGAGGCCCTGCACCAGCACCGAGGTACTGGGTCTAACAAACAGCCAACACAACCAACTTTGGGAGGAGCCCAGCGGGGGCTGAGCCCGCTTCCAGGTCCAGCACGAGGGTGGAGGTGGGGGCAGGAGATGGAAGAGACTCAAGATCCATGGGGGCTGGAGCGATAGCACAGCGGGTAGGGCGCTTGCCTTGAACGCAGCAGACCCAGGTTCGAATCCCAGCATCCCATATGGTCCCCTGAGCACTGCCAGGAGTAATTCCTGAGTGCATGAGCCAGGAGTAACCCCTGTGCATCGCCGGGTGTGACCCAAAAACCAAAAAAAAAAAAGAGAGAGAGAGAGAGACTCAAGATCCAGCCAGGCTGTACCTGGCCCTGAGCTCCAAAAATCCCTCACCAAAGAGAGAGAGAGAGAGATGGGCTGCCCCAGCACCCCGACGGATGGGCCTCAAGGCCGCCAAAAGTCACTCTCTGCTCCGGAACACTCTTCAAATACGCAGCCTGAATTTCAGGGAGCATACCCTACCCCTGGGGCCAGTGCCGACAGCCCCCCACCCATACTCACACACCACCAGTCCCAGCAGTGGATCCCGGGGTGCCTCTGGGCAGGAGAAGAGCTTCAAAAGGCAGAGACCTGAGCTGAGAGCAGGGCGGAGCCAGGGCTGAGCACTGTGCATACGAGGCCCCGAGTTCCACCCCTGTAGCTGCACCAGCAGCCTGGTGGCACCCCCCTCCCCGACGCACCTCCGGCCCAAGCACTGACGCCTTCAGGCCTGGTGCCAGCAGGGAAAGCACCGCCATGGTGGTGAGAGTAAGTGAGACAGGAGAGAACCAACCCCAACTTCTAAACCAACCCCAGCTTCTAAAATGTCCGACTGTCCCCTCGGTGGCCACAAGCCATGCACAGCACATTTGCGGGCTCAGGGACTCTCTGCAGTGTGGCAGGCACACGTCTGCAGGGTGTTGCATAGTCTCGACCCTTGTACTCGAACCTCTGCAGTAGGGACACAGAGAGACAGAGCTGGGGGGTGGGGGAGGTGGTCTATGCCCACCTTAGAGTAAACGGAAGCAGACAGGGCACCCAAGTCTGTCTGTGTTTGGGGGTTCTGGCTCTTCGTACCTTGTTCCCACTGCTGGGGGGAGTGTGTGGCCTCCGGAGTGCGACTCACCATCGGCCACAGCCTGCTGTGACCCTGCAGCGAGGAGCCTGTGCCCCGACCACGGTACCCGGCTGCACACAGGCCCTTCGGGCTGGTCAGGGCTGGCCTGGCTGTCTCTGGGGGGCCCAGGGGACAACTGAATCCCTAGCAAATCTCAGCCCCACGTGTCCCAGCTCAAGGACCACCGACTGGCAGAAAGACAAGGAACTGTGGAGAACGGGAGGGGAGGCGGTAGGGGAGCAGGGGGCCGAGGCCCAAAACGGGTAAGGATGGTCAAGGATGCAGATGCGTGGAGAGGCGGCTTGAGGAGGAGACCCTCCTGGGTGCTGGCTTGCCCTGGTCCCTGTATCCAGGGCTGGCTCTTTGCCCAACCCACCCAGAAGACACCAGCTTTGACTCAAGGCAGGTTTTTGCAGCCCCACGGCCTCCCCAGACCACCTCAGGCCCAAGTGACCTTGGAGACCAAAGCTAAGCCAGTATCGCGGGCCCGAGGGTAGAGAAAATGCCCTCCATCCAGTGCCCACCCCCCGAACCACAGTGAGCGCAGGGCCTTGGCATCCCAGGCTCCTCCCTGGTCCAGCCTGGAAGCCAGGTCTCAGGGAAGGCCCGGGATGCCTGTAGGAAGTTCTCTGGGGCAGTGGTGGCAGAAAGTATTAACACTTGGGGGACATGGTTCCAGGAGTGAATCCAGGCAGTGCCCTTTCTAGCCCTGCCTCTGCAGCTACCCTGGAGGAGAGACTGAGCCACCCCTGCCTCAGTTTCCCTATCTGCTCCCCCGGCAGCAGAGTGGCACACATACCTCCAATAACCCCCAGTAAGTGGCCAATCTCATGTACCTGGTTGGAAGGGATGGGCAGCCTATAACTTCCGTCAAGATTGGCCAGAAGGGCTGGAGAGATGGAAGGCTGTCGGGAGTACTAAGTCGGGCCTAGGAGGTGGCTCGGTGTTAGGGTGCTTGCCCTGGGCTCCAGCCTCAGCACTACAGCGACCAAGGGTGGGGCAGGGGCATCACCTTGAGGGCAGGGGAGAGAGCTCAGGGTGGTAGAGAGCCTGCCCTGCATGATTCGGCCCCCAGGGTCTAACGCCTGGCACTGCATGACCCCTGCTAACACAGCTGGCTGTGGCCCTGGTGGCCGCTGACTCCTGCTGCGGAGACCCCTGCTATTTTAGGTGCATAGATTTATCGCAATGTTGCCTCCTTTACATGCATGAGACCTGGGTTCAACCACCGGAGAGAGACAGACAGACAGACAGACAGACAGAGACTAAGTTGGGGCTAGACTAAGGAACCCTCAAATTCAGAACTGGTGGGTGAGGCTTGATTCTGTAAGCTCCTGGGAAGATCTGAACTGTGACGTGACTCCCTCCATACTGCTCTGGCCCAGAGAGTGTCGCAGAGGCTGGCCCAGCAGCTGTCAGCATTGCGCAGTGGGGAAAGGTCGGGGGTCGCGCACGCTGGATTCTGTCTGCAGACACTGTTCTACCTTGGAACAGTCACATATCTTGTCTGAACCTGCTGCACCCACCCACCAAATAGCGATAGTATAGCAGCTAGGGTTCAATCCCTGGCACCCCTTATGGTCCCCTGAGCACCACCAGCTATGAACACAGTAGCACTGTCGTCCCATTGTTCATCGATTTGCTCGAGTAGGCACCAGTAACGTCTCCATTGTGAGACTCGTTGTTACTGTTTTTGGCAGATCACGTACACCACGGGTAGTTTTCCAGGCTCTGCCTTGCGGGCGGGATACTCTCGGTAGCTTGCCAGGTTCTCCGAGAGGGACGAAAGAATCGAACACGGGTCGGCTGTGTACAAAGCAAACGCCCTACCCGCAGTGCTATCGCTCGCTCCATTCTGCCAGCTGTGACTAAAAAATAAAATAAATAAAACAAAATAAAACCCACCCACCAAATGGAGACGATCCTATGTGCCTGCCTACCTCTAAGGATCAGAAGAGAATCCCGGGCAAGGACCAATAGGAAGTCCCTTAGGAGGGAAACAGAAGGGACGTTAGAGTCTGGTCCTGATGTGCCAGGTGCTGTGGGCCACGGGATGAGGAGGAGGAAGACCCAGATGGAAGAGTCCCCTGCCCTGCTCCACCCCCCACACGGCCCACACACCTACAGATACTGGAATCCCTGCAAGCAGGGTGGGAGAAGTCTGGGATCACAGGGGCCAGGGAAGGCAGGCTGGGCATCTGCACCTGTCTGGGTGCCCCTCGGGAAGCCTGCCCGCCCCCGCCCCCCAAGACAGCTCCTCCTGCTGCGGCTAGAGGGAGGGCACTGCCAAGGCAGGAGGAACAGGGGCGTCCTCCCGGTTAGGTGGAGGGAGCTCCACACAGCTGCCTTGTCTGTGGAGGCAGGGGAAGGGGCTCCCTGGGGTCCTGGATCCTGAGTTTTGCCATCCTGTGATGGAGCATCCTGCGAGGCCGACACCCTTCCCGCCCCCATTTCCCTCCAGAGTCTCTGGACATCACTTTCTGGACGGAGCCCGAGTTCCCAGGGTGTGGTGGGAAGGGGGGACCCTTCGGGCGCGCAGGCACTCAGGGATGGATGGAAGGCAGCATTGGAGCTGTCTGTCCCCCCTGCCCACCCCCCACCCCCGCGCCTCTCAACAGGCTGCACGGAGTCCTCTACGGAGCTGGTTCCAGAACCACTCTGAGCGGCCTGGCCGCCTTCTCGCACAGCTGGTCCCCAGAACCCTCGGCAGAGCAGAGGGCGGGGAAATGCAGGGACCGCTGCTGCTCAGGCCCAGCATGGCTGTCACAAGGCTGGCGGGGTGTGTATGTGTGTGTGTGAGGGGGGCGAGGGGGCTCCCACTGCAGAGTTTAAACACACAGGCGCGAGCAAGCAGGGCCGGCGGACATGTCGCTCTCCACATTCCTAAAGACGAAACAGGCGCCACACGCAGAAAGGCTGAGGCCCCAACTCGGGCAGGCCTGTGTTGGCGCGGCACTGGCACGGGGCCCCACGGGGCCCCCGGGGGCTCGCAGGCCAAATGACTTCGCCTCAGCGGCGCTCGGCCGCCTGTGGAAACCCGTCACCCTGTCACCCACTGACTTCCTGTCTCCTCTGAGGAACTGGTGGCGGTTAGCACCAGCGTCTCATCTTACCGGCTCTGACCCCCACGGGCTGCCCGCCTCTGTGCCTGGCCCCTTGGAGGGCTTCCAGAGGCGCAAAGAACTTGTGGAATAAATGTATAAATCAACCCTGCCTCCCCTGACTTCGGCCCCCGCAAACACACACACACTCGCACCAGGTATCTGTCCGCCGAGGTGGCCCGTCCCCACCCACTTGCCGAAATATCAGGCTCAGACCGAGCAGGCTCCCTCCGGGGAGCTCCCCGTCCCCGCCTGTATCCTGGCTGGCTGTGGACAGAGGATTCCTTGTTCCCGGGGCGCTTCCTGCCCAGAGACCTCGGTGGGGCCCAGGTCTGGCAGGAAGGAGTCAAATCGCTCCTTTAAACTGGAGCTAAGGGCACCCCTGCCTCCACTACCGCCAGGAGCGACACGCTCTCAGCTCTGGCATTCATTCTACCTGCCTCAGCCTGGCGCGGTGCCGCCCTCATCTCCCAGAGTCCTTTCTGCCCCCCTCAACAGAGAGAGAGAGAGAGAGAGAGAGAGAGAGAGAGAGAGAGAGAGAGAGAGAGAGAGAGAGTGAGAGAAAGTGAGAGAGAGAGAGCGAGAGAGAGAGAGAGAGAGAGAGAGAGGGAGAGAGAGAGAGAGAGAGAGATGGGGATGCACACTCCAGTGCCCCTAGGGAAAGAGGCTACTTACTCATAACAAATCACAAAACCATGAGGAGATGATTCTAGAATGACTCTATCGCAGCTCTGGCAGTTGTGTCTCACTTGTAACCCTACAGGGACATTCGCACATTCCTTTAATGTCCCCGCGGTGGCTGGGTTCCCTCTCAGTGTCCTCATTTGCCAGAGTCACAGAACCTCCATGCTGGAAGGGGAGCTTCAATGTGCGCTGGGTCAAGGGTCCCTAAATCATCCTGCACAGAGGGAAGCTGGAGATGGGTGTGGGACACTCTCTGGGAGCTGTGGCATCAGGCCCATCCCCAGGCCCATCCCAGCCTCAAACACAGATGCGACCCCTTTAGTGACTTTGCACACTGAGGTTCCTTAGGGGTCCACTGGAAAATGGGTCTTTCCTGGCTGGAATTCCGGGAAATCATCCATGGATTCTGGCTGCACCTTGCCCTACTTCCTGCTCTAGCAATGTCCATAAAACCCCGAGTCCAGCAGAAAGTAGTAAGCAAGCAGGAGCCACGCACCAGAATCCTGGTTACAACCCAGGAGAGGTGAAGCCAGAGAAACAGGGGCTACTCGTTCAGAGAGGCCTGATTCCGGGGCCAGTGGTCAGCAGCCAAGACAGTCCGGACATGCAACGTAGCCCCAGCATGCTGCCCTGCACAGAGGCACCTGAAGGACATCCATTGCAGCGCCCGCTTGCAAACAGCCCAACCCAGAGATGCCACTCGGTGCTGTCCTGCCTTCTCAAAGGAATTCTGGGGCCAAACAAACCCTCACTCTTCCCCCAGCCTTCGAATATATGAAAACCCAAGCATCCCCGGGGGGCCCTCGGGCCCCATCTGTACCCACCCCACCCCACCTCAGCAGGAAAAGGAGGCTAGGCCTCAGCACACTCACCCTGCTCTGGCCACGCCGGCTCCCCGGGGACAGGCGTCAGTCACACACCTGAGGGAGGAAACAGGGTTAGCTCCTGGGACCAGGCCAGCCCAGAGCCCTGATCGACTCTCCCTCCCGCAACCTTAAGGAAGTTGCTGAACCTGTTGAGCAGAAAGGCCCTGTGACCCGAGGCAGAGAGCAGAAGGGAAAGTAAGGAGTCTGGAGGAAGGCGAAGGGCCTGGCAGGCAGGAAGGGTCGAGGGAGGCCGTGGGCCTAGCGGGACGGAGTGAGAGCTGGAAAGGTGCCAGAGTCGCTCAGGTGTGTGAAGCTCCGGGGAGGAGGCTGGGCGGAGGGTGGCGGTGCCGTGTCTAGGGGGGCTGTGATGGAGACTCAGAGAGGGGTGCATGCAGGCGATCTAGAAAGTGGATGGAATCAAAAGGTCTTATTATTTTTTAGGGAGATGGAGCCACCCCCGGCAGGACTCAGAGGTCACTCCTGGCAGTGCTCAGGAGGCGTTGGTGCCAGGTATTAAACCCAGCAGCTCTGGCGTGTGCCTGAAGACAAGGGGTCAAGAGGACTTTGTTCTTCATTCTGGCTGTACTTAGGGCTCACTTCTGGCTCTGTGCTCAGAAGCGACCCCTGGCAGTGCCTGGTGGACCAGATGTGACGCTGGGGATGGTCTCCTGTGCCCAGAGAAGTCGTGTGTGTGTGTGTGTGTGTGTGTGTGTGTGTGTGTGTGTGTGTGTGTGTACCCATGGCTTCCTCCAGCCTGGCTTACGCAGGCCTCAGTTTCCCCATCTGGAGAGCACCATGCTTGGACTCAGGGACCCCAGGTCACTCACAGAGCATCAGAGCCACTTTTCAACATCCTTTCACGGCCCTGTGAGCCCAGCCTGGACTGTCAGAGGGAGAGGTTTCGTGCACCTGGACGCCACATTGGGAAGGAATCTCTATGTTCCTTCACACATGGAGCAAAAGAATCACACAGTTAGAGAGGTCACCTGGGCAGGGGCTGGCCAGCAGGAGCTGTGCACGGAGCACCTTCTCAGGACCCCTGGAGGGCGGGCAGTTTCCTGGGGCCCAGCGCAGGGTCTGGGTCTGCAGGCAGCATGTACCTGCCCCAGGACCCGAGCAATCGTGTCATTCCCCTGCACCTCAGCTTCGAGTGGCCATCTGGGAAGCAGAAGTCAGAGTCTGCTTCCAGGCCTCACAGGAGAGCAAGGCTCGGGAGACCACGCAGGGAGATGCACCCCAACAGCGCAGGAGCAGGCAGGCCCACCCGCAGCCGTGGCAGTGGGAGACCTCGACTGTGAGAAGCCTTCCTGAAGACCACACCGCAAGGCCCCATGCAGCCGAGCCCCCCACCCGGCGTCCACACACCATTCTGGGTTCCCCATTTAGGTGAGAAGGTGGAGACTAGAACATTCCAAGTGACCAGAGCCCCAGAGAGAATGATCGTGAGACTGTGCGGTTTGAGCCCAGGATCCCAGGTGAAAAGGGCCCTGGTTTCCCCCAGGGAGATCCAGAGCAGATGATTGTGGATGAGCTTCAGTTTTCAGGGCCCCGGGAAACCTGGAACAGGGACAAACGCAACTCTGAGCTGGGGGTGGGGGGGTGGGGGGATGGCGAGGCTGCAGAGAGAGGAACCCAGAAGGAGCTGGGGAAACAAAAGCCTCTTTCTCAGGAACCCGCTCTGGGGACCGAGCAGGAGGGGAGGGGGCTGACCAGCGGGGCCCATCCATCCTGCCAGAACCCAGCTCAGAGCTAGAGCTAAACAAACAGAAACCAGCCCAGTTTGGCCGTGGACTTGCTGTGGGAGCCGCAGACATATGCACACATGCACTCACATGTATGCACAGGACATGCACACACACGCACACACACACCTACACACAGGCACATGTACATGCAGGCACACACACAGGCACACATACAGACAATACACACATATGCAGGCACACACAAGTACACACACAGAGGCACATGCACACACAGACACATACATATACACACAAGCACATGCATACACAGGCACATGCACACACAGACACACACACAGGCACACTCAACTACATAGGCACATGCACACACAGGCACACACACACGTACAGGCACACATACAGGCATATGCACACACATGCATGTGCAACCACATAGGCACATGCATATACACACATGCATGCACACACACACATGCATGTATGTGCAAGCACATGAACATGCACACACGCATAGGTACATGCACACACACAGGCACACACACATCCTCTTCCCCCACCCGTTTCTTCATCTCAAGAAAGCGACATCCACAGCCTCCCTTCCAGCTCCAGAAGACGACACTCCCAGGAGCGCTACACCCCTACACCCGACAGGCTGGCTCCTGATCCTGATGGAGGCCGAGGCTCCACCACCCCACGGAGGGTATTGGGGGTGGGGGTAGGGGTGGGCACTGGACTACATCGGCCTGAGGACTCAGGGTCACCAGGCAGCTCACTTCCCCTCAAGAGGCTCCCGTTTCCTCACCTACAGATCAGGAAGAGCCAAGGAGCCAGAATAAGCAGCCCCTGAGCTATCGAACAGAGCCTCCCCGAGTCCTTTCCCAACTCTCAGCCTCAAGCTCTTTGCACATCTCCTGCCTCCGGGTTCACAGGAACGGATCCTCATGGACAGATACAGGAGCGGCAACAGCACCCCACAACTCAGTCTTGGCACCCACTGCTACAGCTAATGCCTTCTGCTCTCGGGTGCCGGGCATGGGGTCCAGGGCTGCACGGGGGCTCTATCCCAGGAGCCCCTCAGCCACCACTCCATCCATCCAGATGGACAAACAGGTCAAGCTGACGGGACTAGTCCAAGGTCACGTGCTAGACAGGGAGGGGCCTGGCTGTCCGAATGCAGTTCTTCCTTTGACCTCAGAACACCAATCTCCTTGAGGCCTTGGAGTTAGCGGAGGAACATTCCATCGAGGGGCCTGGCCCGGGTCTGGGGGCGGTGAGTGGGGGCTATGTGGTCTCCGCCTCCTCCAAGCCTCCCTGTAACTTACAGTCCTGTGTTTCTGTTACTGTTTGTTTCTGTGCCTGGGGAATTGCTCCCTTTGGTGCTTGGGGGACCCACGCAGTGCTGGGGATCAAACACGGCCTCCAGAATGCCGAATACATGTCTATCCATGCCCGGGAGCTACTTCCTGGTCCCAGCTTTGTATTTTTATTCCAAATCCACTCTGGTTAGACACAGGTTGCCCAACAGAAACATAATGCACATCACAAATGTCACTCAAGATTGTCCAGCGCCCATAATTTAGAAGGTAAGAGGAATAGGAAAATAAATTTTAATACTATATTATCTAACCCAATAAACTCATTTCAACATGTAATCAATATGTTGAAAAAGAGTAGCACAGAGCTATTTTCCTCAATTCTTTGGCTTCATAATTTGTCTTCTAAAATCCAATGCTTCCCTCACGCCTAGGACACTTCTCCACTCTGACTCTGAGTTTGAACGGGATATTTAATATTCTCTGCCTTCTCAAATGAAAATGCAGATTCATGATTCTAAGTTCCCAGACATTCGAAGAAGCTCATTGGTAACTGAAGAGAGCTTGCTTTTTACATTTTAAATTAATACGAATCAAATCAAATATGAAATTCAATGCCTCAGGTGCATGAGCCATATTTCTAGCCCGAAGAGTGAGGTCCCCAAGGTCACGGCTCACACTGCAGCTGAATACAGAGGTGTCCACTCACTTAACAGCCACCCCCCACAGCTTACCTCTGGCGTTGGGGTCGCAGCCCGCTGCTCAGAGGAGATCCCCTGCCCAAGGTCACT
This sequence comes from Sorex araneus, assembly GCF_027595985.1. Classification (NCBI taxonomy): domain Eukaryota; kingdom Metazoa; phylum Chordata; class Mammalia; order Eulipotyphla; family Soricidae; genus Sorex; species Sorex araneus. The sequence continues at coordinate 119,714,845 of NC_073306.1, read as the reverse complement.
CCAGTTTGGTGCCGGGCCTGTCTAACCTGGAAGTTCTGAGCTGTGTTCCTCCGGCCTGGTAAGAAGGAAACTCGAAGCCTTTTCCATTAGCCCCAGGGAGTCTGACAGTAGAGAATGGCCCAGACCAGAGGCTACAAGGGTTCGGGAGATGGCCCCAAGGACTGCAGTGTGCACACAGCATCCACGAGGCCCGAGGTTCATCTCCCACACATACCCGCACCCCCTGCCAACATTAACACCACTGATGTAGCCCTGCTGCCACCCCCCTGCCCCCCACCCCACCGCCCAGCCCCGCTGGGAAGCCTGCCAAATTAAAAACCAAATCATGACAAACATGACAGCAGTCCTAAACAGGGGGCACCCCCACACCCACTCCCGCAGGTGGCCAAGCCAGCGAGGTCAGCCACAGCCTGCCCTCTGCCTGGGTGCCACTCACCTCCCTGGGTCACCTGGGCTGGAGGCAGGAAGAGTTCAGATGCAGCCAGTCCCTGTGGGAGGCCCTGGAGGTGGAATCCAGGGGTGGGGAGAAGGGGGGGGCAGGAGGCAGGGAAAGGCCAGAGCCACCCAGTGGCTCCACCCCTGCCCTGGGGAGCACAGGCCTGCAGGGCGAAACTTGCCTGCTCTTAGGTTTAACAATTAACTCTGATTGGTTTCCCTTTCAGCTGGAGGCAGTTCCCCAGGAAAAAAAAAAAAGAAGGGGGGCTGGGCAGGTGTGAAGGGAGAAGGGGGTGACTGGGGACCCTGCTCACCTCCCTCCTATCCCTACCAGCCAGCTCTCTCTCTGGCTGATGGCAAAGTCCCATGAGTCAGGGCAGGGCCTGGTCCATAGCAGGTGCTCGCTAAATATTTCCAAATGATGACGAAACAGAGACGAAGACGGCACACTGATGCCAAAGAGAAGGAAGTGTAGAGGGAAGGTGGGTCCCGGGTGGGCTCAGGTCTTCACGGAGGGAGACAAGAGACAAGATGGAGCTGAGGACCAGGACACCAGCCACCAGGGGAGGCACGCCAAGAATGTGGCTTTGAAGTCCCCCAGCCCAGGCTGCTCCTGCGGGTCGGCCTCGCTCTTCCTGGCTGGAGCCTTTGGAGCCCTCATTTTGTCCCCCATAGATGGGGGTGAGAGCTGGGCCCCAGCTGCAGGATGCTCTGCGCTGTGGAATTCAGAGGGTCTCTTGCTACGTGGCAGCAGTCTCTTCTCAACAACTCCCCCTGCCCCCACCACGCCCCTCAACATTCCTCAGGACCCCACCTAGGTGGCCCGTTTCCTTTCTGGAAGGCAAGCCCTGAGTGATGCCCAGACTACCCACCTCCTGCACCTGTGACCCCCCCGCCCCGCCCACAGAGCCCATCTGACATTTGCATGGCCCCCCACCCGCCAACACAGCCCGCCCCAGCTGGCACCGGACTCCCGGCCCTCTGCGCCCCACCTCCTGGACCTCTGCTTCTTCCTATACAGCATCAGGGCATGAATCAAGAGACGCCTGCGCCTGCCAGCTGGCCGATGTTCACGGATCCCGACACTGCTGGCCTCGTTTTACACCTTCGCGCCACACAGACCCAAGAGTGCAGATCTCAACCCGAGTCAGGCAAACAAGCAGCCTGCGATGATGGGATAGACCCCCGAGGTCCGGGACTGCGGCCCACCAAGACGTTCTTAACTCTAGTCTGGACAGGGTAATAAAGGCCCTCTGTGTCCAGGCCCCGCCCCCCGCTCTCTCCTCCAGCGCTGCCATCCTCGGACCCCTCCCGCAAACTCTCCTGAGTCAGACTCCATCACTCCCGCCCCGGGGATGCTGTTCCCAAGGTCCTTGTACCTGAAAGCTGCCTCGCTGGGCGCTCCCTGTTGGTGTCCCCTCTGCCCACTCCAGCCCGGCTCCCCCTGTCGTAGGGTGGCCTGTCCATGTCACATGAGTCTATACAGGAGACTGGCTCCTCGGCTCCCTCAGACCTGCCTCTGCCGGACCCTCTTCAAGGCAGTCTTTAGGAACTGTGATTTGGGGGCCGTACCTGGTGGTACTGCAGAGTTGCTCCTGGTGGCACTGGGGAGGATTGTGTGGGGAAGACCAGGCAGGACTGGGGAGTAAACCCAGGTTTCCCCCACGCAAGGCCCGAGTGCTCTCCCCCGCCGGGGAGAAGCAGCCCGCAGCCCCAGAAGCTCCTGCAACAACTGTGTCCCCTGCCCCGGCACATGCGCAAAGCACAGGAGGTCGGTGTTGCTGAGACAACCCTGACAACCATGAACTGAACAACAATGCGTTCTAATCACACAGTGTCCGCTGACTCTGCACAGAGCAGATTTCAGCATCTGCCACTCTTCATTGCACCTACCCCTCCCAATCGCCCAGCGGGCTTCTCACTCCTACCCCTTTGTGGTCAGCTGAGGAAACTGAGGCTCAGAGAGGTGAAGCCACTTGCCCAAGGTCACACACAGCCAAGAGACCTCACGGTCAAGTTCTTACCCATTGTCTACTTGGCTTCCCTCCAATTCACAAATAAAGGGCAGGGTGTGGGGAGGCATATGTCATGACAAGTCGCGGCTTGTGAGTGATGGGGTCATGGGGGCTCCAGCCCAGGGTCAGGCTCTGAAACTGTAACCGAGCCTTCCGTTGCAGCTGGGGAGGTGGCCGTGGTAGGGGGTGGGGGAAGCACATGGCTCCTAAGCCTGAGTCCCCGCATTTGATTCCCAGACTCACGGGGAACCAAACCAAACCTTCCATCGAGTGCATGCTCTGTGCAAAGCCCTGGGCTGCACCAGTTACTGAGGAGCAAAGAAGACAAGCGAAGAAGACATTCCTGTGCTCACAATCGAGCCTGAGACACAGGCCCCAGGACAGCCTGGAGGGAACAGAGCTTGTCCTCAGAGGAAGGCAGGGGTGCGGGGAGGAGGTGTGAGATAAATCCCCATTGTGCGTGCTGCACTAGCTGAGCCTGAAGAGGCAGACAGGAGTCCACAGACTCAGGACAGGGGTGGGGGGTGGCCCTCAGAGCAGGAGCAGGGAGGTATGTGGGTTAGCACCGGGCATGCCCAGGAGCCTGGGGAAGCACATTCTCTAGGCCTCGCCTTGGCACCGGGCCCTGGTGTTCAGCCCGGGAGAGAGGCCGCCTCAAGCGTCCCCAGACTCACGGGCACCTGGGCCGTTTACTCTCATGGGTGCAGACAGGGAGAAAGGGCCTCGGCCTGCGCAGGGGAACGACAGGAGGGACTAGACTCTGCTGTGAGCCCCTGACCGCACGGGATGCGAAAGGGAGAGGGATCCCACCAGAGGGGCTCGAGGCAACAAGGCAAAGGGCAAAGGATGGGAACTGGTTTCAGAACCACAGGTCAAAGCCAGAGGGTGAAGGCAGCATTCCCCCTGCGCGCCCCAGTCACCCCCAACAGGGAACTGCAGAAAGCAGGCTGGGGGGTGCCCGGGGAGAGCGCTCTGGCGTCAGAGGCCATGCCTGGCACGTTCCTGGCACTGCATGGTCCCCTGAGGCCTGGTGGCCCCTGAGGACAGTAATGTGGAGTGTGGCCCCTATACAAAATTAATTAAAAACAAAAACAGGCTGACTCCCGGGTCGCCCCTGCTGCAGGGCCACCGTGCTTGAAGCTGCTGGGAGACAGCTCCCGCAGCGGGGGGTCAAGCTGCCAGACCCTGAACTCAGCTTCCTTGGCTCTGGAGAGATGCAGTCACTGTCTCTTTGCTACAGTCCCTTCCGTGGGAGTCCCCTGCTCCAGCTGACCAAGGTAACAGCAGAGGGGGACAAGTAGGCTACAGCTGCCCCGACCCTGGAGAGCCCAGGGACCAGCAGCCCTGCAGTTTCCTAGCAACCCCAGCCCGAAGGCTGATCCTCTTCCCTCTGGATAGTTTGGCCCTGATCTCCCTCCTCTCCCTCTCCCTCTCTCTCCCTCCCTTCCTCCTCCCTCACCGTCCCTTCCCCCTCCAACACACCCCTTGCTCTCTGGTTCTCTTTTGTTTGGTTTTTTATATCTGAGTCACACCCACCTTGCTCAGGGGCTACTCCCTGGCTGAATTGCAGATCACTCACTGCCCAGCACTGCACCTGGCCTCCTATGTGCAAAGCCCGAGTCCGGCCTCCTGAGCATCTCTCTGGCACCCAACTTCCTTTTGAACACAGACATACTGCCACCCCACTCTCTGCTGTCCATCTCTGAGCCCCCCGACCCCCTACGCACCCTCTCAAAAAGATAAAATTATCGCTCCTCAAAGATGATAAGTTATAGTTAGCTAGAAAACTCAAGACAATCCCCAGGGGAAAAAAAAAACAAAACTAAGGAGATGGGGGGTGAGAGAGATAGTACAGCGGGTAGGGCATCTGCCTAGCATGCGGCTGACCTGGGTTCAATCCCTGGCATCCCGTATGGTCCCCTGAGCTCACCAGGAATGATCCCTGAGCACAGAGGAGTAAGCCCTGAGTACCACTGGGTGTGGCCACCCGAACTCAAAAAACAACAAAAATACTAAGGTGGCAATGACAAAACAAGCCAGGAATGTGGCTTGGAAATACAGCAAAGGCTTTGCACCTGTAAGAACCCGGGATCGGTCCCTACCAACACACACAGACACATAGACACACAGACACACACACATATACATATACACCCCCCCCCCCCACACACACACACCAGAAAAAACAATGCCTAGAGAAAAGCCAGGTGACTTCAGACCTGCTCCCGCCCTGACTCAGGTCTCTTCCAGAGCTGGGCAGTGATCAAGAGGCAGGTGATAGAAGAGGGAGGCAAATCCCTGCAGAGGGGGCAGTACCAGCCTGGAAGCAGGACACCTGGACTCAAGACCCTGCTCTCTCAGCCAAGGATTTGTCCCCCAATTTTGAGCAGCCCTATGTGGACCCCCACATGTTCTGGCAGGCCCTGCATAAACCCATATGAAAAACTGAGTTGGGGCCAGAGAGACGGTACAGTGGGTAGGGCGCTGCCTGGCATGCAGCCAACCTGGGTTGGAGCTTTGGCACCCCATAGGGTCCCCTGAGCCCACCAGGAGTAATTCTTGAGCCCAGAGCCAGGAATAATCCCTGAGCACTGTGCATCGTCCAGTTCACCCTCCCTGCCCCCCTGTAAAATATCCCCAAACCCTAACAATTTCGAGTCCTCCTAGGCTTTGGCAAGCTCTAAATTTATTTTCTCACCTGTGCCCCACGCTGGCCTCGGGCTGGGTAGGTTGTGGGCACTGTTTAGCCTCCTTTAATAAATGGAGATGGTAGCCTCGGCCTCGCGGGGTAACTGCGAGGATTAAGAGATGTCAGGCGTGTAAAGCGCTTAGCACGGGCTGGCACCGAGAGAGGCCTGTGAACGGAAGTGGTTGGTTATCAGTCACCAGTGTGAGCCTCTGCCAGGCAGACTAGCCTTTCTAGTGCTTAGGTGGCCGCAAGCCACCCCCAAACCACCCACCTGGAAGCGGGTGGGGGAATTCTGGAGGCTTTAACTATCCTAGACCTTTAATTTGCAGAGAAGACTGGGAGAGGCAGAAGGCAGTGGGGCGGGGGTAAGCGAGAAAGCTGAGGAGGGCGGAGGACATCCCAAACCAAGGGGGTGAGGAGACTGGCTCCCAGCTTTGGGGAGGAAGGAGAGAGTCAGCTTCTCTCCTTTCCAGAGCCTTCCTCAGAGTCGCCACGGCCGAGCATGGAGGGCAGCCGCCTGCGGAATGTCAGGGCCCTCTGTCAATGGGGACATTGAAACCTTGGGTCATCTCGGGGCCCTGGCTCCCCAGGCTGCTGCCACTGCCCAGGGTGGCCTCCTCCTGCTGGAGCAGGCAGAGGTGGCCACGGCCAACTGACAACAAAATAAACTGCCCATTCAGCCTACCCAGGCCCCATGGCCACCCCACCTGGGTTCCTGCCCTGCCCCTGCCGGGCCCTTGTCCCACTAGGTCCCCACGACTGGGCCTGTGCAGAGCCCTGGCCTGACCTCCACTGACCCTCACTCCAGCTCCCGGAGCTAATGCAGCCAGGGAAGGAGCTCGGCTCATTGGGGAAACCGGAGACACAGAAGGGGCGTTCCAGCTGCCACGCCCTGCCTACATGACCTTTGGGTTGTTCCGGGGCTCAGATCATCCATCTTCCTGCTCTGTTAATGAGGGTCTTGGAGGGGCAAGGACCCCCTGACATCACCACAGCTTGGTAGGAGGCCTCCACACACAATGGCGCAAAGAGGACTTGCCCAGGGGAGAGAGGGGTACAGACTGGGCGGGGCTCTGCTGGAACAGGGGTTCCTAATTAAACTCTTAGAGCCACATGTAAAGCGCTTTCTCATCGCCCCCCAGGAGCTGTGATCAGGGTGGTAGGTAGGGGATGACTTGGCACACTGGGCAAATGAAGAGCGTGGAGCCGGATGAAGTGGCTTGCTACGAAGGGCAGAGGGGACAGAGCCCAAAAGGTGACCGGGCACCTACGGGAGGGGAGCTATCCCCGCCATGCCTGCAGGGCTGTCCTCAAGGTTCACCACCACAGCACGGGGGCTGAGAAGAGGTTAACTCCTCGGCCCTCGGGCTCACAGGGGCTTGGCCGGCAAGCCTGGATCCGGATGTGGCTGAAGGAACCCCTGTGCTCTTTCCATCTCCCCACAAGCAGTTCACTTCTACCCAAACCTCAGAATGGGCCCTCCCCGGAGTCACTGCGGAATTACGCATGAGAATAAAGTGAGGCCATACCAGACCGCGCTGGACCCCAAGTCCAATATTACTGGTGTCCTTCTAAGAAAAGGAGACACAGAGACACACCAGGAGGAAGAGGCGAAAGCCATGTGATGGCTGACAGAGGCAGATGCAGCTGCAAGCCAAGGATTGCTGGCCACCAGCCGAGCTCCGAGGCACAGAACAGACTCCTTCTCAGAGCCTTCAAGCGACAACTGGCCTTGCCAATACCTCCGTTTCTGACTTCCAGCTCCAGAAATGTAAGGGAATAAATTTCTGCTTCCAGTCACCCAGATTGTGGTACCTGGTAATGCAGTCCTAAGAAATTAATACATTGTACCCATTGAGGAGTGGATCTGGGACTATGTAATCCCCATTTTTCTGATTTCCACTAAGGAGACAGATTTAGAAGTTAAAGGGAATCTGAGGGTGGGCAGAACAATAGTACAGTGGGCACAGATCTTACCTTGCACGTGACCAACCGGGGTTCAATTCCCAGCATCCTATATGGTCCCCTGAATTCTGCAAGGAGTGATCCCTGAGTGCAGAGCTAATAGTAAGCCCTGAGCACCACCGGGTATGGTCTCCAACCCAAAAGCTGAATCAATAGAGACTGGGGCCAGTTCTGTTTTATTCTCTCTTCCATCTCCTGGTCCTGAGCTGGCCTGAAACTGTTTCTTCTGTGCTTGAGATCTCTGTCCACCCCACAGGCCCTGGCATCATGCAAAGGAGCCCCCACTGAGGCCAACAGTTTCCTTTCACCTGGCCATGCCCTACCACCCCCAGGAGAGCTGGTTTTGAAATGCAAATCTAACCCTCCCTACTCCCCACCGCCTGCCCACTCATTCAAACTCTTCAGCAGGTACAAGATCTGATCCCAGACTTTTCTGGCCTTATCTCAGCTATGAGCTACCCCTGCCCCTGTTTTCCAGCCCCCACCTTAACCACATGGAGCTTTTTTTTTTTGTTCCAATTTTTTTTTTTTTAAGGTGGAAACCCATCAAACAACCTATGGGCCTTTGCACACACTCCTCCAAATACTCTGGTGAAGAGCCACACCCGGTGCCTGGGACACTGTCGCTCTTTACCCATCTATCCCACACCCAGTCTGTGAACACTGTTGTATTCATTTCTGTTTCGGTAGGCCTGTGACCTGGCACAAAGGCATTCGGGAATGTTGAATCAGGGCTGGGGATGTGGCTCTGTGGTAGTACACATGCGTCACATGTATGAGGGGTCCATCCCCAGTACCTCAAAATAAAAAGAAGTATACTGAATTAAACTGGGGAGTAGTCATAACAGCAGTAAGTGCAAAGATTTGCCAAATGCTCACAACGTGCCCTGCACAGTGTGAAATATTCCATGTGGGTTACCTCTTGGCATTCTCTAGACAACCCAGAACGTCAAATGCTAGTCCTGGTGCTGTTTTACAGGTGAAGAAGTGAAGGGGTGAAGTCACGTAGCCAAGCCCCCCCCCACTAGGAATCAAAGCCCAAACAACTTGAGGGTCACTGCCAACAGCGTCACAGGGCATACTACCAACCCCATTACCTTCCCATTGCAAGGAAGAAAGTGACTTTTCTCTCAAAAAAGATAAGCCACGGACCCAGATACTTGTTCGATTTTATTTTGGGTTGACATCCTATGGTTCCCAGGGCTGACTCCTGGCTCTGTGCTCAGAGATCACTCCTGGTGAGGATCAGGGGACTATATGAGGTGCTGGGGACTGAACCATGGTTGGCTGTGCAAGGCCAGCACCTTCCCCACTGTACTATTGTTCCGGCCCCAGATCTTTTTTTTTTTTTTTTTTTTTTATTGAATCACCATGGGCTGGAGCCATAGCACAGTGGTTGGGCGTTTGCCTTTCACACGGCTGACCCGAGGTCAATTCCTCCGCCCCTCTTGGAGAGCCCAGCAAGCTACCGAGAGTATGGAGCCTGCGAGGCATGAGCCTGGCAAGCTACCCATGCGTATTGGATGTGCCAAAAACAGTAACAATAAGTCTCTCAATGAGAGACGTTACTGATGCCCACTCAAACAAATGGATCAGCAACAGGATGACAGTGACAGTGACAGTGAATCACCATGAGAACAGTTACAAAGCTTTCAGGTTTAAGTCTCAGTCATACAATGATCAAACACCAATCCCTTCACCAGTGCACATGTTCCACCACCAAGAACCCCAGTATACCCCCATCCCACCTCCACCCTGCGTGTGTGGCAGATGATTTTCACTTTACTCTCTCTTTACTTTGATCACGTTCAATTTTCGACAGAAAACCCACTATTATTATTTGGAATTTCCCCCCAACAATCAGACCTGCCAAAAAGGCATCATTAGATAATTTGTTTTCTAATGCTGATAATGAAGAGCATATGATGTCACACAGCCACAACAGGGGGCGTGCAGTTTTGGACTTCTGGTATTTTAGTAAATAAGTCCAGAGGTATTTCTGCCAGCAGCCGCTGTGTTCCGAGATTGGTCTGTGTGCCTCTGGGATCATGGCCGTTCAGGAGGGCCCCAGATCTTTATAGACTTCTGCTTTCCACTGGGTTTCTGTAAGATTCCAACCCAAAAGGACCCCCTAAAAAAGAAGCCTGGCTGTGATTCCTGAAGAGCTTTCTCCTGACTTCCGAGAGCAGAACCAAGCAAATGTGGGTCCAGGTAAGGTTGGGTCTCGCTTTGGCAGCTAGGAGAAGGGCTGTCTGAGAGTCGGGGAGGCCCTGGTGACCGTGTGTGCAAGCACTGCCATGAAGCAGATCAACCTCGGTGAGCCCTGCAATCTGAGAGACCCCCAACAAAGTACCACGGCCAGGCATGTGTCCAGCCTCTGGGCCAACTTAGCTCTTCCAGTGTCAGGGCTTGTGAGAAAACTTTGGAGTCATCCCCCCAAAGTCATCCATTCAACAGTTTGATTGAAACCAAGCATAAGCCACGCGTGGCGGGGAGTGAGTCACCAGGAAGACTGATAGTGCAATAAGGGGTAACACAAACAATTGACAAGTTTGTGGGTAAGTATAAGAGTCTACAGTACGGGGGCTGGAGAGATAACACAGCGGGTAGGGCGTTTGCCTTGCACGCGGCCGACCTGGGTTCAAATCCCAGCATCCCATATGGTCCCCTGAGCACAGCCAGGGGTAATTCCTGAGTGCAGAGCCAGGAGTAAGCCCTGTGCATCGCCAGGTGTGACCCCCCCAAAAAAAAAAAAACCAAAAGAGTCTACAGTGCTATGTAGGGCAGGGAGCTCAGAAAAGAGTAACAGAAAAAACAAATGGGGTTAGGAGATAGTATAGCAAATAGACACATGTCTATCAAGCAAGTGACCCAGGTTCAATTCCTGCCACCACGTGACAGGTACCCTAAACATCTCTGGATCCAACCCTGTGGGTCCCCAAGCACTGCTGGGGTGACCAAGGTATCCCCAGCACTGCAGGGCCCAAGCAGCAAAGCTTCCTTAGGCTCCTGCATTCAAACACCAGTCAGTTTGGCTGAGAAAGGCTGATTTCCACTTCCCCCAAAAAAAGAATCTCCTGAGAACCACTAGGGAAACACAGCCCCCAACTCCCCACCCAAGAAGAACAAAGCCTGGGAGTTAGCCAAGGTCCTTCTGAAAAATACCTTCTTGAGCTGCAATTTGAAGAAAGGGAACTAGCCAAGAGGAGAAGCAGAGGGGGACAGAGGCAAGAGCAAGTGCAGAATCCCGGAGGCACAGCGCCCCTGGGCCTGCAGCGAGGCGGGCAGGTCACATAGGTCAAGATGAGAAAGAACTGCAGAAATGAGCAGAGACGGGACGCCTCTTGCTCAGCCGCTGTCGCCCTCTTGTCCAGAGAAGGAGAGATGCACGAGACATCACAGAGAAGGCCCAAGAGAGGAAAGTACAAACCGCCCCACCAGGCTAGTGCTCCTCCGGGCTCTGAGGCAAGCGTGTGTGGGTGGGAGTGGGGCCCTAAACCTACATGCTCCCACTTGCACTTCTGAGCTTGAGAGAGCCCCAGAATCACCTGTGTTTGTGAAAATACACACGGTGGAGTGTCAACTCCCCAGTTACTGATTCAGCAGGCCCCCAAATCGGCATTTCTCACCAAAGCCCAGGTGACTCTGCTGTTGCTGTTAGAGTGACCACACTTCTGAAAGCCTGGACTATACATACAGTACGGGGTTAGGGGGATGAGCAGGGAAGGACCAGGAACCATGGGGACTAGAACGGGAAACCTGGGTAACAATGAGACAAACTCTAGAGTTCTGAGCAAGGAGGGACTTCAAAGACCCAGACTCTGGTCCATTAAAAGCTTGGAAACTGGGTTTAGGTTCTTGAGAGATTCAGTAAAAACATGTTGTGTGAACAACTAACACTTCTAAGGTTTAAGCCAAATTAAAAGGTGACTTTGGGGCTCCTTAGCTCCAAGCCTAAACCTCGGGATCCAGGGGCCACAGTAAGGGAAGGCAGGCTCAGCCTCTTCCAGCTGCCTCCACAGGGAAGCCTTGTAAGTGCTGTAGAAATCTGCTATTGGCCCCCCATTCTGTCACCGCCACCCTCCTTCCTTTTACACTTCTGGTTCCCTCCCTTTACACTCCATATCCTGTGCACTTTATCCTGGCAAGCCCAGCCGCAGAGGGGGAGGTGAAGTTGTAGGGGAGAAGAATGGAAACTAGCTCAAGAATTCTTGCATTTGGTTATCCTTCTTCCAGAACAAATCCTTCCTTCTGTGAGAGTCTCCATAGCTCTGCATCCATGGACCCGATCAAACCCAGTCTACCTGCATCTCAGCACCCTCACCTGCAATCTGAAAAACAGAGTGACTTTTTTTTTTTAAATTTATTTATTTTTAATTAGAGAATCACCGTGAGGGTACAGTTACAGATTTATACACTTTTGTGCTTATACTTCCCTCATACAAAGTTTGGAACCCATCCCTTCACCAGTGCCCATTCTCCACCACCCGTAAACCCAGTGTCCCTCCCACCCTCCCCAATCCCATCTCCCTCCCACCCCACCCTGCCACTGTGGCAAGGCATTCCCTTCTGTTTTCTCTCTCTAATTAGCTGTTGTGGTTTGCAATAAAGGTGTTGAGTGGCCGCTGTGCTCAGTCTCTAGCCCTCATTCAGCCCGCAACTCCCTTCCCCCACATGGCCTTCGACTACAATGTAGTTGGTGATCGCTTCAACAGAGTGACTTTTTAATCCCATTTTTCTAGAACTATGTAGCTCTGGCCAGAATTCTTTTTACCCTGTTCTAGTTGGTAGCCAAATGCCACTTCTCTGACAAATCCACAATCACAGACTTCTTGATGTACCAACAGCTGTATGCACATAAAATAAAAATACCAGAACTCATACAAGACACATATATGGAGAGATCAACATCAAGAGATAATGTGCAACTCTCTGATAAAAACACACCTGTGCACACAAATGCAAGAGAAAACAAGAACACACACATATACTACAGACCTAGAAATGCTTGCACTGCACCACTGTATAAGGAGACAGACCCAGACACACCCAGAAAGCTGTATCAAAAAATTTCGTCGGTGGTGGTGGTGAGGGAGGGGTTCCTTGAAGTAGGCTGCTGGCTCTTTAAGAGAGTGGTACTTCCTCCCCATTTCAGGGTACCTGAGGTGTGGCTCCAGCCCTAGAACTCCCGGAAAGAGGGTGGGAGCACCCCTGGGCCCTGTCAGGTTCAACTGGCTCCGGGTGACTTTATGCACCCCGCCAGGAAATGGATCCCTGAACCCGCTAACTCACCAGCCTAGGAAGCACTGTCGCCGCCACCACGATCCCAGATCCACAGGCACCCAACCCTACACACACAAACACGCGCGCTCACGGACACACGCGCACACACACACGCACACGCACCGGCTCCCGACAGGACACGCCCTCCGCTCCGGCTCGCGGGCTCGGCTGTCAGCCCCGCTCCCTCGGGCCCCGGGGTGTGGCCGGCCACCTGCCAGCGGGGAGTCCCAGCCCCGCGACCCCGCCGTCGCCACCGCCCAGCGCCCAGACCAGGTGCCCGCCGCTGCCGCCGCCCCCACCCCTTCCTCCCGGCAGTGCGGAGACAAAGCGGTGCACACGCACACGCACACCGGGACTGCGCGGGGCTACGCGGGTGCACACCCGCCCTCACACGCGCACACACGGGGGACACGCGCGCGCGCGCACGCACACCTCTCCACAGGCTCCAGCCACCAGCGCGGCCACGGGCACACACCCACATCCAGACGGACACCCTCAGCCCCGTGCATTCGGACACACCCTCTCGGAGTCACATTCGCAGGAACACACGCACACGCGCGCGCGCGCGCGCGCGCACACACACACACACACACACACACACATGCGCGCGGGCGCAGCCACCCCGGGGAGACGCTCGGGGACGTGCAGGACACACACACCCGCACACGCACACAGATGCACACCCGGCGCCCGCGCGCACGCGCGTCCACCCCGGCATCCACTCGCTCAGACCCGCGGGCACCCGCGCACTCACGCCCAGCACACCCGGGGCCGCGGACCCCGAGCCCCCACGCGGGCGCGGGCGCGGAAAAGCAAGAACCCAGGCCGGGACTCGGCGCGGAGGGCGGGGGGGTGTCCAGGCGCCCGCCCGCCCCGTGTCAGTGTTCGCCCACCGGAGGACGGACTCGGGAAGGCTCGGTGATCCCTGCACACACGCATGCACACGCATACACGCACACACGCGCGACACCCGCCGGGATCCCCGTGCGCGGGGCGCGGGAGCGGCTAACCTGGCGGCGGCGGCGCGGCTTCCGGACGCGCGGTCTGTCCTCGGTCCGTGCGTCCCGCGGCCGCTCGCGCGGGCTCCGAGGCGCTCTCGAGCTGCGCAGAAATGCCCCTTCTGCTCGCTCGCTCGCTCGCGCTCTCCCTCCCGCGGCGCTCAGCCCCCTCCCCGCCCGCCCCCCGCACCCGGGCTCCCCCCGTCCGCCCCGCCCGGCCCGGCTCCCGGGGAGGAGGCGGCGGCGATCCCAGCGGCCGAGGCGGCGGCGGACCGCGAGCAGCCGGGAGCCGCGTCAGGAGCCGCCGCGCCGGCCCCGGGGGAGTGGGGCGGGGGCGGGGGCTGAGCCCCGGCGAGCCCGCCCCCCTCCCCACGTGGGGCCCGCGCCCCGCGCCCACCTGAGCCGGGGACCCCCCTCGCGGGGCCTCGGCGCCCTCGGGTCCTCCGCGAAGGGTTCGACCCCGCCCCCGCCGCGGCCTCCGCCTGGCCGGGCCGGGGCTCCGCGATCCGCGGCCCCGGGCTAACCCCCGCCGCCCCGCGCCCGGTCCACCCGCCTCCGCCACCTCCAGCCGGGACCTGGCCGCCGCCCACCCGCCTCCCGGCCGCCCGCCCATTGTTCCCGCGGCCCGAGCTCGCGGACCGTCGCGCGACGGGTTTCGGCCCCACTTGGGTGGCGGTACCTCTGGACTCGCAGGGCCCTGGGCCCCCGGCCCCCACCCTCCCCCGGCGCTGCCACGCCCGGAGGGTTCCGGCCACCGCCGCCCTTTCAGGCACGCTTTCAGGCCCGACTTTGAGGGACTGAGCCCCCCCACCACCCCCACCTCCAACCCCGGCAGGGAGCAACTAACCCAAGTTCAGCAACACGGCGGCAGGGAGCAGGCGGAGCACTGACTCGGTGTCTCCATTGCACAGATGAAGAAACCTAGGGAATTCCGGCCCCAGGGTGCCTGGGACGGGGCCAGGCCCTCCAGAAGTGCACAAAATGCCGAAATGCCGTGCCTGGCCTCCTTTGTTACAGGCGAAAGAGAGAAAGCGCAGAGAGGAGGGGGGGCTTCAGGGGGGTTACAGGCTGCCCGACTTCCATAAAGTCCTACTATGTGCAGGAGTGTTTTCCTCTTTGTCTCACTTCCCCGGAAAGCAGTCCTGTGTTGACTATGGTTGTCCTAACTTGCAGATGTAGAGACTGTCTTGTTCTCTGAAAGAGGATGGTCCAACCATTATTCAAGTTCTTCTCTGTGACCCCTCAATGTCGGGTGGGCAGCTGAGAGCAGGAGCAATCAAGGGGGAAAGCCAAGTTTGGGCCGCCAGGCACTTCCCTTAGGAAGCCCAAGCCCCAAAGCAAGAGTGAGCCTGATTCTGTCCAGGGCGGAAGTTACAGTGAATAGTAAGAATTAATGATAAAGGAGGAAAGACTCTCAAGGGGCTGGTGTGCAGGCATGTTTTGTGCAGGGGAGGTCCCAGTTCAGGACCACATGGTCCCTCCTGCATCTCTGGAGTGGCCACGCAAGACAGCAAGAGTAACCCCTGAGCACTGCCAGGTGTGCTCAAACAAAGGATATTTAGAGCATTTAGTATATTCCAGGCACTGTGCTAAGAGTGTTACTTGCATTAATTCATTTAATCCCACAGTAACACTGTGGGATAAAGGTGATTCTCCTCCCACCTTATACGTTAGGAAACTGAAACCCATTACACAACTTACAAGATACAGAGCCAGGACCCAAGCCCTGGAAGATTATTACTGGGCCTGCACTTTTATTTATTTTGTGGTTTGGGGCCACACCCAGCAGTACTTAGGGCTTACTCAGGGTTTACTCCTGGCTCTGTGCTCAGGAATCACTCCTGGGAGCAGTGTCAGGAGACCATCTGAGGTGCCAGAGAACAAACCAGTGGGCCACACATAAGACATCATGTGCCTTAACCCCTATTCTATCTCTCTCGGCCCCAGGCCTGCACTTTAAAGCAGCTCTGAACGTGAAGCGGTTAGGTTGATTCCATGCGTTGGCTATTGTGAATAATGCTGTTATAAACATAAGATGCAAATTTGTTTTAGTTGCATTGTGGTTTGGGGCCCCACAGAGGTACTCAGTGCTGGGAGCGGGAGTACCTGTAGTACTGGGGATTGAACCAGGAGCTCGTATACAAAAAGCATGTGATCCATCCCTTTGAGCCACCTCTGCAGCTCAAAACAATCTTCTTAAACTAGTGCTTTTATAGTCTTAGGGTAAATGCCTAAGAGTGGTACCAGCCTTAAGACAAATAACCTATAGTATTTCGATTTTTTAAAGGGCTCTCCATATCATTTTCCATAGAGGTCGAACCAATTTACATTCCCACCAGCAGTGTCCCTTTCCCCCCCATATCCTCAAAAAGGCCTAATTTGTTAAACTATAGGCACGTTTTGGAGATATTCAAATTTTAGTTCTAGATAGTGGCAAAACAGAGAACATACCAATAGGGGCCAGAGTGATAGTACAGGAGGTAGGGGATTTGCCTTGCATGTGACCAACCTAGGTCTGGTCCCTCAGGCAACCCATACGGTCTCCTGAGCGCCAACAGGAGTAATAATAACTGAGTACAGAGCAGGAGTAATCCCTGAGTATCACTGGTGTGGCCCAAAAGCAGAACAATAATAACAGTAATAATAATAATAATAATAATAATACAAAGTAAATTTTAAAAAGAGAGAGAAGGTAGCAATTAAGCAAGTTTCATCACATTTTTGGCTTCAAGTTCATATGTTTACACTGTAGTCTAAGTGTGCAATGGCATTATGACTAAAAAGCAACATGCATCCTTTTAATTCAATATGACACAGATATTGAAGAAGCACTTAATGGTAGAACAACGGTGTCCATAGACTTGCTACATGCAGGGGTGCTACAAACCCTCAATTTGGCAGCCCCCCCCCCGGAAATGTGGTATCCACAGCCCACAATAAAGTGAAAGGTAATTAAGAAAGGTGTAGGCCAGGGAAGTATCTCAGTGTAGAAAGTTTTTCTTCCATGTGTGGGATCCTGGGTTTGATCTCAGCACCCCCAGAAAGAAAAAGCTATCTGAATGGCATGACTGCGCATGGGGTGGGGGCCACTGCCATGCGCCAAGGCTCAGAGGCAGAGCCTTCTGTGCCGCAGGCCTGTTTATCAGTGGCTTTCGATGAGAGGAAGACATGAGACTCTAATCAAATCTACAGCTCTCACCACGTGCAAGTCAGAGTCCAGAGGGCCTGCAAACGCTGCTCCTCCTCGGAAAACCAAAGTTAATTTCCAAGAGATTTCACTAGCCCTGGGGCCTGAGTGGGAACTAACAAGATGGTACTGCACAGAACAAATGCAGGGCGGGGAACTCTACTGGGCTGGAGCGGACGAGCCTCCACTTCAAGTACTGCATGCTCTCACAAGATCTGCCAGAGGGACCCCTGAGTGCTGACCAAGCTGGGAGGAGGCCCTGAGCATCAGCAGGTGCAGCAGCACACCAGCACACACACACACACACACACACACACACACACCTCCGAGCCCCCGCAAAATGTAAAAATGTAAACTCTTGCCAAGCCAGAGCAAGCACACAGAACTTTCTGTAATGGTGGGAATGTTCCAAACCTATGGCAGCTGAGCACTTAAAATGAGGCCTCTTTGGGGCTGGAGTGATAGCACAGCAGGTAGGGCGTTTGCCTTGCACGCGGTTCCAGGTTCGATTCCCAGCAACCCATATGGTCCCCTGAGCACCGCCAGGAATAACCCTGGCGAGTGTGACCCAAAAAGCAAAAAAAAAGGGGCCTCTGCAACTTAGAAACTACAATTTTAACTTTTATTTATTTATTTATTTGTTTGTTTATTTATTTATTTACTTTGTTCTAAGGAAATCTCAGCTCAGGAAGCCTGGGAGCCACTCCCAGTGATAACAGGCATATGGGCCTGATGTTTCAAGATATGGCACTGCTCAGGTCCTGCAGTGCCAGGGGCCACCCCAGCTGTCCCAGTGGTGCTCTAGGGCCACATATAGTAGTGGCTAGGGCCATCTGGGACTATACCTGGTAGTGCTGGGGGTGGAGGACCGTGGGGTCAGGGACCAAGCTGGGATTCTGCACATACAAGGCATGTACCCTCAACCCCTTGTGCTATCTCCCAGGCTTCTTCCTTTTCTTTTTTCTTTATCTCTCTCTTCCTTTTTCTTCTTCCCTTTTCCTGTCTCTTCCTCTTTTTCCTTTATTTTCCTTCCCTTCCCTTTCCTCTTTTCTCTTTTTCCTTCCTTCCTTCATTTTTTTTTTTTTTTTTGCCCTTTTGGGTCACACCCAGCGATGCACAGGGGTTATTCCTGGCTCTGCACTCAGGAATTACTCCTGGCGGTGCTCAGGGGACCGTATGGGATGCTGGGAATCAAACCCGGGTCGGCCGAGTGCAAGGCAAATGCCCTACCTGCTGTGCTATTGCTCCAGCCCCTCCTTCCTTCATTCTTGCAACTGCTCAAGAGCTACTTCTGGTTGTTGCTTTGGAACTACTCTTGAAAGAGCTCGGGGCACCATATATAGTTCCATGGGTTAAACCCAGGCCTCCCACATGCAAAATTTGCAGTCTAGCCTGTCAAGCTCTTCATTTCCAATGTTAAATGTAAGCTGTCATAAGGGCTGGGGGCTACCGCTTCAGACAGTGCAGTTTCAAGTGACCAAGTATCCGAAGGAAAGGTTAGAAAGAATTCATACGAATTCTTTTCAGCTATTTTGCTGAAAATAAAGATTTGAGTTAACTCAAACTCACTAATGCATTGTGACTGGAAGAAAAAAATAAAGAAAGGAAGGAAGGGAGGGAATGAAAATAGGAAGAGGGGTAAGCAAATGTGCTCTATGGTATCACAGAAACCCCACTTGTGTCAGCTCTGGGCTGCCCTGGGGGGCTGACAGTGAGGCGGCAGGGCACAGGGCTGGGCCCAGCTCTCTGAGGGCGGCACTGTCGCTGGAGCACAGCAGCCTGCTGGGGTCTGGGTGGCATGAACAGTGAATAACGCTAATTTCCAGGAGAAGGGCTGAGGGATGGGGGTGGTGGTGCTGGCTGCAAACATCTGAAGCATGGCCAGGCTGAAGGGGATTTGATTTCTTTATCCTTTAGGTCTAATGAACAAAACCAAAAATTCCAGAAGCCTCTAAACCACACTCTCAGAGTGAAGGTTCCATGTCTAATTTCTCTATTTCCCTAAACATCTGGACCACCCTAGGGCCAAACCTACTGTCTACAAATTTGTGGAAGTAAGGGAAGTGAAAGTCCCCTCCGCTCCAGGGGCTGGACATCCAGGGCATAACTCGGATCACTGGAAAGAGCTTCGAAAAAGCAAAACCCTCCATGAAGGAAATGGAGTGCCTGCTGGGTGGGGAGGGGGTGGGAGTCGGAGCTACAGGGTCAAGTCGTGCCTCTGTCCGGGATAAAAATCCCTTCCTTACTTTGAGTTGTTTTTTCATCTGTGAAATATAATAATGTCCAAGTCCCATCTAACTTGGGATTCTGCATCTGGGAGAGAGGTCATGAAGGACACCTGAGATTAGTTCGCATTGCACACTTCCAAGATCAATGCCATCAGCCATGGTTCTCCTATTAGCATAAAAGCTGCCTTGGATTAGCAGGAGGGAACAAGAAGAAATCAAGTATAGGGAGAGGGCACAAGGAGCTCTGATTTGTTTTGTTTTGTTTTGAGACTACATCCGATGGTGCCAGGGGGCTACTCCAAGCTCTGTGCTCCAAGGTCTCTCCTGGCAATGCCCAGGGGTCCACGTGGTGCTGGAGACCAACCCAGACATTCTGATGCAAAGTTGCACTCAAGCCTATAGGGCCATCTCTCTGGCCCAGGACCTCTGATCTTTGGGAAATATCTGCTCAGCACTCTTTTCTCTCCCCCAAGTCTGCAAAAACTGGGTTCTCTGTGCTGTCACCTCATGAACTGCTTCCTCATTCCTCTGAGTCACACCCCATACTTGATTAAAAGGAGAAACCAACCAAAACATAAAAATGAAAAATGGGACCGAAGAGATAGTACTGTGAGTAAAGAACTTGTCCTGCGACGACTGACCTGGGTTCAATCCCCTGAGAACCATGAGGAGCATCTCTGAGTTCAGAGTCAGGAGTGAGCCCTGAATACCGTCAGGTGTGGCCCCTAAACAAAACAAAATCAAAAAGAAATTGAAAAGAAGCAACCAAGCACAATCCAGGAAGGGCTGAGCACTGCCAGGGTAGCCCCTATAGGAACAAACAAAACAGACAATAAACAGTGACCAGTTCAAGGAAAAGTTACACTCTGTCTCTCTACTTTGAACGTTCATAAATGACATTGCACAACTCGGTAATAGTATTGAGCACTGGGCTCAGCACTTGACTGAAGCAATTTCCTCACCCTAGGAAGTGGCTCTAATTATTATCCCCATTTTATAGATGAGCGCACTGGCTCCTGGAGGCACAGAGGCTTCCAGAGCCCGATAGCCGAGATGGGAAAGTCATTACACATCTGTGTGACTTCCAGACGGCATCCCTAAAGGTTTCCAGTATTCTCCTAGGTATTTTTGCAACAACTTAAAGAGAAGAGTAAGATCTGCCTGAGAAAATGGAAGTTGAGAGAGCTTCAAGCGAACCACCTGGGCAAGTTATCAAATCTTTCAGCGTCCAGTTCTTTTTTCTCTTCTCTTTCCAACAGTTCCTCCCTCCCTGCCCTGCTCCCGGGGGGGCCTCCCCACTCTCCATCTGATGGGTAAGGACTTGCCCAGCCCACTGAAGAGGATGTCTTTTACTTGTCTTTTTCCTGGAGCAGGAGAAGGGAAGGATTATCTGCAGGCAGAAGTTAATTCCCACCTCCTTCTCCTCTGTCACCCCACTCCACCACCTCTCCCCCCCCACCTTAACACACACATCCCAGCCCAGTGCCTGGATGTGAAGGTGATGAAGATTTAGGGAGTGAGTCACGAGGACCTGACCTGCTGAGCACCAGGTGCTGAGCTAACTTTCCAGGGATGGGAAAGTAGGCCAAGCGTTTGCCCCAAGAGCACGTCCCCCTGCCCCACGACTCAGGTCCCCTGACTCTGTTTATCCCCCAATACTGCCAGCACTTAGGAAACACTGCAATCCCTGAGAGCAGAGGGGACAAGACAATGAGCCCAGAGTATCATCTATTTATAAAGAGTGATGGGAGTACACGGAAGCGATTAATTCTAAGGAAAGGAGCCCAAGTATATAGTGCAAGGGAGAGCACTTGCCTTGCATGTGTGAAGACCTGGGTTTGAGTCCCAGCACTGCCAAAATAACAATCATAATGGCAGAAATAATAGTTCCAAAAAGAGAAGCTCGCAAAAAAAAAAAAAAAGTGAAACTAAAATGCAGGTTAAAGAATGAGTTAAGGGGCCAGAGAGATAATACTAGGGTTAAGGCACTTGCCTTGCATATAGCCAACCCTGGTTCCAGCTTTGGCATTGCATATGGCCCCAGCACCACCAGGAGTGATCCATGAGCCAGAAGTGAACCCTGAGATCACTGACTATAGCACTCAAATCTAAATAAATAGAGAGCTGAGCACACACAGCAGCAGATGGGCACTCCAAGTTGCAGGAATTAACATTCAGAAGCCCTAAAGGGGTCAGAAGGCACATGTCTTGCTTGCAAAAGGACCTGAGTCTGATCCCCAGCACCTCTTAGCTCCCTGAGCACTGACAGATGCAGCTTTGGAGGCCGCCCCATATGGATGGGTGAGGCCCTGGTGGAACCCAATCTCCTGGGTTCAAGCAGCAGTCCATCACTGGGCCTTGGCATTCACGTATCCCCACAACTTGGTCAGGTCTCATCAAGAATAGCCCCCAGTGGGGTGGAACTATACTGGGATTCTTGGTGGTGGAATATGAGCACTGGTGAAGGGATGGGTATTCGAGCATTGTATAACTGAGATTTAAACCTGAAAACTTTGTAACTTTCCACATGGTGACTCAATAAAAAATTTAAAAAAAAAAAAAAGAAAGGAAAAAAAAAAGAATAGCCCCCAAGCTCCTTGAGCACAGCTTGGGAGAACCCCAAATATTAAAAATAAAACAGGGGAACAAAGCAATAGTACAGTGGAAAGGGTGTTTGCCTGGCACGTGGCCAACCCGGGTTGGATTCCTGGCACTCCCTATGGTCCCTTGCACCCGCCAGGAGTGGTCTCTGAGTACAAATGTGTGGGTGAAACTGATGCCATGACAAGCTGAAGCTAACATTAAGTCTCTGCTAGCCTCAGTTTCTGTTTCCCCAGAGCAGGACTTGCAGCTACTGGTAAACTCCCAGTTGAGTAATTTGCCAAGATAAGGAATTGGGCAGTTGGGTCTGGCCGGTCATGAAGGGTCACTGCACCCTCCATAGAAACTGTTACTAACCATTGCCTAATTGCTGACCACCATTGTAATAGGGCTAATGCTAAAAATAGACCAGTATATAAATTTCTTCTTAACTCTGAACCCTACATAAACTGCTTGTGATTTTGAGTCGGGGTCCTTGTCAAGACTCCACTGTGTTGGATGCGACTTGGGCCCGAGCTTGAGCTAGCGCTGGCTCAGGCTGGGCTCGGGCTGGAATAAAGTTCCTTTGCTTTTGCATTATCGTGTGTGGACTTGGTCTCTTCACAGTTCGGGATCTGAAACTTGGGCACAGCAGAGATAAGAGTAAGCCTTGAGCACAGCCAGGTGTGTCCCCAAAACAAACATAAATATTTTTTTAATTGGTTCAGTGGGCCACAGTTTTGCAGGCAGCAGATCCAGGTTTGAGCCTCACCACTACAAGGAACACCTCTAGGTAAGACCCCACAACATAAAAACCAACAAGATAAGTAAATACAGTATCTCTATTTGGAATTTCTGGGAACAGAGAGCCTTGGAGTGCCCTGAGGCTTTGAAGAATGTCCCGCCTACTTGCTTACTCTTGGGCATTATTAGATACTAGATTAAAGCTAATATTAATCTCCTAAACTTGCTCTCCCACTTCCCCGTAGATGAAACATTCTAACTGGTTGCCATGTGACGTGAGTACCCTCCAAAAGGAGTGCCCTTCCCAGCACTGTCAGGCATGACCACGTGACTTATTTTGGCCAATGATTTTAAGTCTAAGAGATGACCACCAGTTCTAAGCAGAAGCCTGACTGCCAGGGCATGTTCCAGTGAAATCTTACTCTCAACAGCTTGAGAAATAGTACCGGAGATAAGGGGCTTGCCTTGCATGCAGCTGGCCCCGGTTTGATCCTTTGTACCCCATATGGTCCTTTGCAGACTGCCAGGGGTCACTCCTGAGCAAATAAGCAGGAATAGCCCCTGAACACCACTGAGTCTGGCTTAACCACTCCCCCTCAAATCCTTAAATAAATGAAATAAATTAAAAGAAATTACTCTTGCACTCTAGCTTTTTATTTAACACTGTCGGAGATCAAACTCAGGGTCTCACACATAAAGACTTTTATCTCTATCCCTGGGGTGGCATATCCACCATGAGGCAAGTCATATGACTCAGTCTGGATTCCTGAGTGAAAAGCCAAGCCTCCACCACTGCCCCCAGCTATTGAGGTATAGTGACAAGAAAAGTTGATTATAAGCCACTGAGATTTTGGGGTTGTTTGTTATCTCATCATAATGTAACAAATGCTGTCAGGTATACCTTCTATAATATGGGTGATTTTATTATGATTATGATTATGATTATTTTGGTTTGGGGGCTGCATCTGGCCATGCTCAGGGGTTACTTTTGGCCCTGCACTCAGGAATCATTCTAGAGTGTTTAGGGGACCATATCGATGCTAAGGATTGAACTCATGTGCAAAACAAGTGCACTATCTGCTGTATTATCTCTCCAGCCCCTATTTTTTAATTTATCTGGTGGTTCCATGAACCAAACTCAAGATCTCACACATGCAAGGCAAGTGTACTACCACTGAGCTACATCCTCAACCCGAGTTTGAGTGATGTGAATAATACTTATCTCGTAGAACGGTTGTGAATATGTAGTTAAGATCATCTCAAGAAAAAAAGTATATATATAACTATTCCATCAAACACTTCATTTTATAATGATCAATCTACATTCACATAAACTCACATATACTTAATACATCAGAAATGACATTTGTAATAGAATAGAAAAGGATGGGACCAGAGAGATAGCACAATGAGTAGGGTGTTTGCCTTGCACATGGTCGACCTGGATTTGATCCCTGGCATTCCATATCATCCCCCAAGCACCGCCAGGAGTAAATTCTGAGTGCAGGGACAGGAGTAAAGCCCTGAGCATCATTGGGTGTGGCCCTCACAAAAAGTTTAAATAAATAAATAATTTTTTTAAAAGAAAAGGATGGGGTTATGGGTTGAATAGAAATATAGAAATTCTCTCCCCACTCTCTCTCAATATATATATGTATATATATGTATATATATCCACTAGAAACTTAGAATATGACTTTAGTTGAAAATAGTGTCTTTGTAGACACAATTAATCAGAGGTCTTAGATGAATTCATCCTGGATTTAGACTGAGCTCTAAAACCTTGACTGGTACACTTCTAAGAAGAGGTGAAGATACACAGAGACATGAAGAAGGCCACATAAAGATGCAGGCAGAGACTAAAAAATGTGGCTACAAATTAAGGAAAGTCATGGACTTCCAGCACCCCAGGAGCTGGGAGGAAGGTCCAGGACATTTACTCTCTCAGAGACTCCAGAAGAATCCAACACCGCTGACACCTTGATATTGGACATGGCCTTCTCTGCTATGAGAGAATACATTTCTGTTGTTTTAAGTCACCAATTTGCAGTGCTTTGTTGTGATAACCCTAGGAAATGAACATGGAGGGACTGCTTTTAAAATTATATCAAACAATTGGTGATTTATTTTGGGAAAACGTAGAATTGAAATCCTACCTCATAGCCAATACAAAAATAACCTTTCAGTTGTGTTAAAGACCTAAGTTTGAAAATCAAAATATTAAAATCTATAAGAGTAACTAAAGAAGACTATTTTGAGGACCTCGAAGTTGGGAAATATTCCTTGAACAAGATAAAAAAAATCACAAATGGGATTGGTTTTGGTTTTCTAGAAAAATAAGACTGTATATTCTAGGAATATACATATACCATTGTGTATTTTCTAGGAATATACATATATCTCCTACATACTTATGTTCAGAGAGATGACAAGGAATTCCCTCATGTGGTTATAGAGACCCTAGATCTTAAGTCAGCAGATTGGAGACCCTGGAAAACTGAGAAAAGTTCCAGTCCTAGTTTGTGTCCAAAAGTCAGGAAAGGGCCTGGGCTGTGGCTAGGCAGAGCCTTGCATATGCAAAGTCCTGAGTCTGATCCTGTTATTGCGTGGTTGGCCCACCAAGGACTCCAGGGTCCCTAAAACACTATAAGGTGTGGCCCCCACAACAATAGCAAACAATAAATAATAAATACACAATTAAAATAAAACCAGGGCCAGGAATAAAGCCAACTGCCTGAGTGCACACTTCGCATATACAAGGCCTAAGTTCCAGCTCAAGTATCCCCCAAGGGCAGCCTTTGAGCACTGCACAGGAAGTAGTCCCTAAGCAAGTATAACTCGAAACACAAAACCAAAAAAAAAAAAACAGAGGCAAGAGAAGAACAATGTCCCAGCTTAGACAGGCAAAGAAAGCACATTCTACTTTTCCCCGACTTTGTTCTCCTCTGGCCTTGACTAGGCAGGGCCACGCCTACCGAGACGGGTGAGCTGTTTCACACAGTTCATCAATCCAAATGCTTGTCTCCTCCAGAAACACTTACACACTTAGAATCACATGCAAAGAAGTAACTGAGCACTCTAGACCTCTCAAGTGGACACATGCAATTAGCTATTATACAAATTTAAAGAATGAAAAGAAGTTACAGATCAGCATTCAAAACTGAGCTGCTGTGACTCAGAAGAGGCCATGAAGAAAGGGAAAAGATAAGTCATCCCCAGAGGAAGTCTCAGCCCGGCTTTGGGCTGACAAAGCAGAAGATTTCAGAGTCTATAATGAACAAGAAATTCACAGAAGAAATATGAATGACCAAGAAATACCCGAGGTAGTAATCAGGAAAATGCAAATCAAAACTGCAGTGAAATACCAATTCAGTGTTTTGGGGGGAAAGCATCTGACAGTATCAAGTTTTGATAAAGATGTAGAAAAGACTAGGGCTGGAGCAATAGCACTTGGGGTAGGGCATTTGCCTTGCACGCGGCCAGCCTGGGTTCAATTCCCAGCATCCCATATGGTTCCCTGAGCACCGCCAGGAGTAATTCCTGAGTACATAAGCCAGGAGTAACCCCTGTGCATCGCCGGGTGTGACCCAAAAAGAAAAAAAAAGGTAGAAAAGACATTCTTGTTCCTAAATAAGGAATGGGAAACTACGATTTCCTGAAAAATCTTAGTTTTTTTAAAAAAATTCCATTTTGATATCATGATTTACAATAGTGTTGGTATACAATGTTACCACACCACACCCATCACTGGAGTGCCAACACACCTCCCCCATTGTCCCAGGTCCCTTTCTCATCCCTCCTCCAACACTGTTTGCAGACACAATGATGTAGGAGTATCTCAGGGTTTGTTTTTATTTGCCTTTGTCTATTCCCTTACTTTGTTCCTTTATACTCCACAGAGGAATGAGATCATTCAGCATTCGTCCTTTGCCCTCTATTTCACTGAACACAATGCCTTCCAGTCCCATTCAAGTCATAGCATAATGCAAGATTTCATCTTTTTCTTTTCTTAAAAGTAGTTTTTTATTTTTTATTTTCTTGTTTATATCATTATATCTTAGGAATATGTTGATAAGTAGTATTAGTGTTTATGATCTTTTTCTTGTTGTTTAGTCTTTTTTTGTTTGGGGACCACACTGATGATGCTCAGGGCTTACTCCTGGCTGTCTCTGCTCAGGGATTAATCCAGATGGGGACCACACAGGTGCTGGGGATTGAACCTGGGTCAGGTGTGTGCAAGGCAAGGCCCTGCCTGCTGTACTATCTCTCAGGCACCCCATGTTTATGATCTTAATATACATAATTACCATGCCTCACCAAAGTGTTCAAGACTCTCCGCTAATGACTTCATATAATTTCTAGTCCACCAAGAGGGAGAAGGACAAATGCCAGAAGACATAGCTCATTGGTGGCACCCAGAGAAAAATTTTATCTTTTCCTATGGTTGAGTAGTATTCCAGTGTATCACAATGTATCCACTCATATGCTGTTAGGCACTTGGGTTATTTCCAGATCTTGGCTACTGTAAACGAAGATCTGCAATGAACATTGGTGTGCATATATCTTTTCAAATTAACATTTTTGTGTTTTTGGGTAAGATGCCAAGGATCAGAGCTGCTGGGCTGTATGGAAGATCAATTCTTTTTTTTTAGGCTTTTTAAAAAAATTAGTCACTATGAAATTACAAAGTTATTCATTATTGGGTTTCAGGAATACAGTGTTTCAACACCAAGCTCTTCAGCCAGTGTCCACTTCCCTTGACCAATGTTCCTCCGAACCTATTTGCCTCTCACCCACCCACCAGTCTGCTTCTATAAGGATTTCTTCATATATATGTATATATATCCACACATATATATACATATTATGTATATATGTACATATTTGAGAAAAAATTTAATTTGGGGGGAGGGCCAAACCCAGAAATGCTCAGGGATTACTCCTGGTGGTTCTCAGGAGACCATATGAGATGCCAGGGATCAAACCTGGATCAGTTGCATGCAAGGCAAATGCCCTACTCACTGTACTATTGCTCCAGCCCCCTAATTTTTATTTTTTAAAAAATTTATTGAATCACCATGAATTACAGTTCCAAAGATATTCATGACTGAGTTTCAAGTGTACATTGTTCTAACACCAATCCCTTCGTTAGTGTCCACTAGCCTCCACAGGGTCCCCCATTTCCCTCCTGACGCCTCTCCTGCCTCTGTGGCAGGCAATTTTCTCCTATCCAATTGTCCTAGTCTTTCCATCCCACCCCAGTGCTAAAGGTGGGGGTTGCTTCCAGCTGTTTGTGGGAGGCTCCCACAGGCAAAATATGTGCTCCAGTCTATTGAGCCATCTCTCTGGCCATCATTTAAAAAAATGCTTTTCTTTAGCCACTGTGATTTAAAAGCTGCCAACAATAGAATTTCAAGCATACGCTAACTCCAGTCCCACCCAGTATCAGCATCCCTCCATCAATGTCCTCTATTCCCTTCGGCACTCCCAGTTCACCTCCTTGACAACACATTTTTAACTACTGTTAAAACTGGAGCAATAGCACAGCACGGGTAGGGCGTTTGCCTTGCACCTGGCCGACCTGGGTTTCCTCTGTCCCTCTCAGAGAGCCCGGCAAGCTACGGAGAGTATCCCGCCCACACGGCAGAGCCTGGCAAGCTCCCCATGGAGTATTCAATATGCCAAAAACAGTAACAACAAGTCTCACAATGGAGACGTTACTGGTGCCTGCTCAAGCAAATCGATGAGCAATGGAACAACAGTGCTACAATTCTACAGTAGTTTGGGTGTCAAGTTTACAGAGATATTGGCTCTAGTGGTTTAGATACAGATACTGCGCTACAACACTAATGTGTCCAAGCCCCCTCCACTTTGTTCCCATTACCTCCAGACCACCCCTTCTTCCTCCCCCTCCATTTCTTTCCTTCCTTGACCTTTCCATCTCTGTAGTCTAGGTTTCTGCCCACCTTTACACCTTATTGATACCCTACTACATTATTCCTTATGCCACGGAAGATAGTCCGGTATTTATCCTTCTTCAGACTTACTTCACGCAACATAACCTCTAGTTGCATCCACGTTTCAGTAAATTATATGATTTCATTTCTTCTGGCTACAAAGAACTCCATTGTGTACATATAGCACACCTTCATTAGATAATTTAATGAAGTAGATAATTTACTCATCTACTCATCTGTCCTTGGACATTTGGGTTGATTCGTAATTTAGTATTTAATCAAGAAAAATCACTCTGGTATAGAGGACATATTGGTAGGTGTTGAAGGAGAAGGATCGGGAGGAGAGGGCTGCCCGATTTCCAAGAAAGACAATTAGTACTGGCTTTAGAGGATCATGGCAGTTTTCAAGAAAGAAGACAGGGGCTGGAGCGATAGCACAGCGGGTAGGGCATTTGTCTTGCACGCGGCCAACCCGGGTTCGATTCCCAGCATCCCATATGGTCCCCCAGCACCTCCAGGAGTAATTCCTGAGTGTAGAACCAGGAGTAACCCCTGTGCATCACCGGGTGTGACCTGAAAAGAAAAAAAAAAAAAGACAGGCCCAAGGTTTCCTCAGAGGCCCACCAAGACAGATTTCAGAGAGGACGAATCGATCCATTCAGAGTAACAGACTAAACCAGCTCAGAAAGGAGATAGATTTTCTAAGACCCCCCCAAATCCTCTCTCTCACACAAATAAAACTTTCACAGAAAAACTGCCAGAAATGGATGCTGGATACAGAGCCTGAGAATGGATTCAAGGCATATTTTTATTTGTTGGATGACTTTAGAGCAGTTTATTTTTTCTTCCTGTCTCTGAAGTTTCCAGATAGAGGGAGTGGAAGATTTGAATTCATTGTTAATGCTAATTCTCCACTCTAGGGAATTCTGGGAGTCTGTAGCCTTGAGACTTTCTCTAAGTGGAAGGAAATTCCTGGGAACGAGGTCAGACAGAGAAATGTTCTGGTTTTATTTTCTTAAAATAAGTCAAGCTTAAAGATATGAGGAAAGGAACAGAAGTTTTTTTGACTCCAAAGATGTTGGGTCTATATGAAATATCTTACATAGAAATATATCAACATTCAGGAATTCTCAAAGCAATGAGGTAAATTCCATTGGCCAGTTTAATTCCTTGGTTACAGACAATTAAGTTGTATCTTTTTTCCATTTTTATTATAATGAAATTATTTTTACTGAGATCAGTAATTTTCCATTAAAACTTGACTGAAAAAATCAGTTAATTTTTCTTTTTAAAGTATATCTTTATTGTGGCTTGTGGCACTTTGACTAAAGCTATTACCTTTTTTTTTCTATCAAGTCTAATTTTTCCAGATTATATTCCAAAGATCAAAATTCCATCCAAAAGCACTTGACTCTTCTGACAATGTATAACTTTGTCATTTTTATTTCATATTCATTATGTCCATGAGCTATCCTTTTACTGGTGCTGGGAACTGACTCCAAAGATGTTGGATCTATATGAAACATAATACTTAGAAATATATCAACATTTTATTGATAGGCACTGTAACACTGAGCCACATACCCAGTCACTCTGGTCAGTTATTATACTAGGATCCTAAAGATGTTATAAAGAATTACCACAAAAATGGTGGCTTATAGCAACATACATCTGTTGTCTTACATCTCTGAATTCTAAAACCTCAAATCAATATCACTGGGCCATACTTCTCCAAATGCTGTAGGAGATTGTCTCTTGCCTCTTCCAATTCCTGGTGGCTCTCAGCATTCCTTGGCTTGTGATGTCATCACTCTAAATTTCTGCTTTTGTGGTCACATTTCCTTCTCTTCTGTGATAGTGAATTCTTCCTTTTTTCTCCTTCTTCTAAGGATTTCATTTAGGGGTTACCCTCTTTTTTTTTTTTTTTTTTTTTTTTTTTTGGCTTATTGGGTCACACCTGGCGATGCACAGGGATTACTCCTGGCTCTGCACTCAGGAATTACCCCTGGCTATGCTCAGGGGACCATATGGGATGCTGGGATTTGAACCCGGGTCGGCCGCGTGCAAGGCAAACGCCCTACCCGCTGTGCTATCTCTCCAGCCCCAGGGGTTACCCTCTTAAACCATACTTATCCCCCATCTTAAGATCCTTTACAAAACTGGGGGGAGGAAACCATGGCAACAGTACAGAGGGTAAAACTTGGCCTCACATGTGGCTACAATGCAGTGACTCCGGTTTAAATCCCTTACACCACATGTGGTCCCCAAGCATTGGTAGGGGTCACTTCAGAGCCAGGAAGAGTCCCTGAGAACCACAGGGTGTGCCCCCAAACCCCCCAAAATAAAAATAAAATATGGGCCAGAGATAATACAGGGGTCACGGCACTTGCCTTGGTCATGTCCAACCACAGTTCAATCCTCTGAGCCCAGCCAGGAGTGATCCCTAAGTATAAAGTCAAGAGTAAGCCCTGAGTACCACCAGGTATGGGCTAAACATGCCCAAAAATTGTGGGGGGAGGAACATAACAAGTAATGCTGAACAAGATCAGCATATTTAACTCAGCAAGGAGTGAAGGTGGGGGGGGGGGATGTAACTCTGGAAGTACTCAAGGGACTAATGCAGTTCCAGCGACGAAATCTAGGACTCCCACATAAACATGTATACTCAGCCTATTGAGATACCTCTACATTTACTTATTTTATTCCCTCCCGCCTCCCTTTCTCTTCATTGTTGACATTGGTGTTGTGATGACCAAGGGTCACACACAATGTTGGCTGTGATGCTTGTACATTTTCGCTATGCTGTGCACTGGGGGTCGCATAACAGGCTGCATTGCTGGTACAGTCAGTGTTTACTGAGATTTACCCTCCTTAGTTAATGGTGCTTGCATATGTGTTCACCAGAGATCACATATCCTGGCTATGGTGCTTGCCCATGTTTTTGGTTGTGATTCTCACTAGTCAGGCCTTGTTTTATGATGCTTACACACAACCTGACTGTGTTTTGACTGGAAATTGCTTGCAGTGCTGGGGTCACAGATGGCAAGGCTGCTAGTCTCAAACAATGAAGTTACCAGGATCATATTTAATACATGTGGGACTTTGGGGAGTTGAACTTGAGCCCCTCTATATTACTTTACCCCTACTTAAAATCTTTAAATTAGTCACATTTGTAAACTCTTTGCCATATAAATTCACAGATTCCAGGGATCAGAACCTGATATATTTGGCAGGAAGAGTATGTAGGTGTTTGTGTATATATGTATGTCTGTGTGTTAACTCAAACCACTACAATTATATTAATTATAGAATGGACTAAATATTGATTATTATTTATACATGAATGTTCTCAGCAGCATGACTTGCAATAAGCAAAAACGCAGAGACTGGTGTCCACCAGTAGATGAATGGGCATATAACAGAATTACAATAGAATATTATGATGGAAAAATTAATGAAGTTTTGGCACATGCTGCAATATGTATGGGTCCTTAAAACTTAAGCTAAATGAAAGAAACTAGATACAACAGGATAAATATTGTATGATTCCAGTTAATGAATTATCTAGAATAAGACATTAATAAAGACAAACGCTAGATAGAGGTTACTAGGCACTAGGGGTGGAGTGGAGATAGTAACTGATAGTAATAATAACAAAATAAAAATTTTATTTGGGGGGGCTGGAGTGATAGCACAGCATGTAGGGTGTTTGCCTTGCACGTGGCTGAGCCGGGTTTGATTCCCAGCATCCCATATGGTCCCCTGAGCACTGCCAGGAGTAATTCCTGAGTGTATGAGCCAGGAGTAACCCTTGTGCATTGCCAGGTGTGACTCAAAAATTAAAAAAAAAAATTTTGGGGGGGGACTGGAGAGATAGTATAGTGAGGGTATGGCACTTGCCTTGCAGGCAGCTAACCCCTAGTACTCTATGGGGTCTCAGCCTATTGAGATACCTCTACATTTACTTATACAGGAGTGACCTGTAAGCACAAAACCAGAAGTAAGACTTAAGCACTGCCAGGTGTGACCCAAAAACCAAAAAATATAAAATAATTTAAAATTTCTATTTGGGAGGATTAAAAAAAGCTTTTGAATACAGGGAAACTGATTTCATAATATCATCATCATCATCATCATCATCATCATCATCATCATCCCGTTGATCGTCGAATTTCTCAAGCGGTCTCAGTAACGTCTCCATTCGTCCTAGCCCTGAGATTTTAGAAGCCTCTCTTTACTCGTCCTTCCCAACGATGCTGCATTGGAGGCTCTTTCAGGGTCAGGAGAATGAGACCCAGCTTGGTACTGGTTTTGGCATATTAATACACCATGGAGACCTTGCAAGGAGCTCCCATGTGGGCAGGAAACTCCCAGTAGTTTGCCAGGTTCTCCCAGAGGAGAAGTAGGCTATAAGATATGGCTCTGTGGCAAATCGGCCACGTGCTTCCAGGAGCTTACTTATAAGTCTCTGGATGCTGGCGGTGGATGGGATTACATAGCACTGGGGGCAGTCCCTGGGTGTGATCACCTAGTTACTGGGAAATGGGAAATCTGGGTGGAGGAGGCCCAGTCCCGATCTGAGCGGGCTTGGAG
Source organism: Sorex araneus (assembly GCF_027595985.1). Taxonomy (NCBI): domain Eukaryota; kingdom Metazoa; phylum Chordata; class Mammalia; order Eulipotyphla; family Soricidae; genus Sorex; species Sorex araneus. Next base: position 119,682,171 of record NC_073306.1, on the reverse strand, counting down.
GTCTCAGCCCCGGGTCCCAAACACCTGGGTTCCTCTGTCGGTACCTTCATGCAGGAGGCTTGTCTGAACATGTGGAGAGGGGCCTTGAGCATGGCTGTAGCTAGGTTCTGGAGGTCTTCGGCTCCAAGCTGGGAGCTCTGCTTGGGGCAGGGAGGGAAGCTGGAGCCCATCCTCTCTGAGGGGCCCTGGGGAAGACAGCCAGGTGCTCGGGCAAGAGACTCTCTGCTATATTATATCTATAATAATAAATATATAATAAATACTATAATTGTATTTAATGCTACTGAATTGTACATCCTTAAAATGGTTAAAATAGTAACTTACGTATATTTGCCACAATAAATATAACCACTTATATAACCAAAAATTAAGCAGAGTAAAAATCATGAATAGTGGTATTTATTTCTTAACTTAATCATAAATAATTATGACCAGTTTCCTTCTCAGATTCCAAGATAGCTGTATTTATTTAGAATATCCTTCTGTGTTGCTAACACAATCCTCCCACATATTCCTGATCACTTTTCATGTGGTTAACTGATCACAGTTTTGCTAGATCTAGAGAAAATGATGCATAAGTTGTCTTGGGAGAAAAGATGGAGGAGTCAAAATTCCTTCCCTGGATTGATATAATATACATGATACAGATACTGATGTAGCAAAGAGCAAAGGAGCTCTCTGCTTCCAGTGAGGACAAAATCAGTGGCTATTGAAACAGGACTTAGATTTGATATCTGAAGTTCTTTCTCCACAGCAGGATAAGAGGACTGGAGTAGTAATTTCCAAGATACTTCCAGATCCAACAGCACATAACTTGTAGCCAAAAAATGAAAAGGAATTTACATTTACTTGGTACCTGCAGCTTCTGTAGGTAGCAGCTTCTCCAGCTTCATTCCTCACAAGGACTCTGGTTGGTATTATGAAATCCATTTACCTATTAGGAAATAAGGTGTCATAACATTGATATAACTTCCCCAAAGTTCCTGGACTATGGAGTAGCACAGCTAAGGAAAGCAAGGTGAGTACAAAGTTCTGTACACCCACTTGGCCAAGTGATGGCTCTTCCTTTTACGGGAGCTGTTTAGGACTAGTTGACTCTGGGCAACAGGCTGGGGCCACCCCCTACTCAAAAACAAGAGCCTGACATGACTATTAACATCCCTGGTGCTGCTCCTCTCCTCATTCTGCCTCCCTTCAGTCTATCTGGTTCCAGGGCTGGGGGCTTCTGACACTGCCACTCTCTGAAACATCAGCTGCTAATACTTCAAAGACTTTCCAATACTTTCCAAGTGGTCACCTCCTGACAAATTGCAGAGCACCCATTTCCCAAGTGAAGTGGCTGCAGCCCTGTGTGACGAAAAGGGCAGCTCCTTTAGCAGAAACGGATTCCTCTGTCCTTTCAAGCTCTCTGACTTAGAATGGGAAGAACAAACCAACCCAAGCTCCATGATTGATGTGGGTTCAAGAATTTTTTTGCATAGTTTTTAACCACAGAACATGGGGAATAATAATCTGAGTACTTGGTCTTCTGGCCTTTATTCATTCCATACTTTGGTGACCTGATTGATTCTCCCAAAGCTCAGATCCAATAAGGTCTCTTTCCAGCTCAAGAGACAAGTCTAAATTTTTTTTTGCGCTTTTTGGGTCACACCTGGCGATGCTCAGGGATTACTCCTGGCTCTGCACTCAGAAATTACTTCTGGCAGTGCTCGGGGGACCATATGGGATGCTGGGAATCAAACCCGGGTCAGCCACATGCAAGGCAAAAGCTCTACCCGCTGTGCTATCGCTCCAGCCTGACAAGTCTAAACTTGAGTTGCATCGTCCCCCATGGTGTGTCTATTTCAATATTATATTTCGTCACTGTATCATTGTCATCCCGGTGTTTATCGATTTGCTCAAGCGGGCACCAGTAACGTCTCCATTGTGAGACTTGTTACTGTTTTTGGCATATCAAATACACCACGGGGAGCTTGCCAGGCTCTGCTGTGTGGGCAGGATACTCTCAGTAGTTTGCTGGGCTCTTCGAGAGGGGCAGAGGAACCGAACCTGGGTCGGCCGAGTGCAAGGCAAACACCCTACCCGCTGCGCTGTCGCTCCAGCCCTACAAAGTCTATATAGATTCCTCTCCTACTTTATCTTAGATTCTTCCCCTACTCTTTTTCTTTTCCTTTACAACAGGCTGTCAGTCAAGCTTGATTTTTACTCCCTATATTTTGGCCATAATCCCCTTTTCTTTGACTAACCCTTTGTTCTTCACTCACACACAAAATCCCATGTCCTCCAAGGGGACCTATTTTCCTGGTCACATTAATTCCAGGTGAGGTATGTGACCTATACTGACCCTATGACAATCTTTCCAGAAATTTTCTGCTATAGAAAGAAGAGAGGGTTGTATGGTTTTCCCTGATCTCCCATACTCTTTTTGAAAACTATTTGGTGGAGGAAAGGGAATACCCAGATGGGCTCAGGGATTACTCGTGGCTCTGTGTTCAAAGATCACTTCTTGGTGGGGCACAAGGGACATATGCAGTTCCAGTGATCAAACCTGGATCAGACACGTGCAAAGCAAGTGCCCTACTCACCATACATATCTCTAGGCCACTATCTCCCTCAACTCTTATCTGGACCTCTTCTAGGGCATCTAGAGCTCTGTGCCCTAGAATAAAATACCTATAGTTATTATATTCTCTGCATTACTCTGTCATTCCTGCTTTCTCCAATTGCTCTCCTTTTTTTTCAAGTGTTCAATTTTAACAGGCATTTCCTGACTGCCTTATACGTGCAGACATTGTGTTATGCTCCAGGGATACAGAGTTGGATAAAATATAGTCTCTTGTTGAATGGATAGATGAATGAAAATGCTCTTCTGGGCCTCACCCATCTTCTCACTGGGGATTTGAGCTGCAGAAAATAGTGATATAAAGTCCAGAGTCATTAGCCTGGCACTCAAGACCTTCTACAATCCAGTTCTAATTTTGTCTCCCCTACACATACTCTTAGCTCTAGACAAACTGAACTGTCTGTTGGCTTAAAATACTCAGAGACATCCCCACCTGTGTGTATTCATCCAGGCTGTCTCCAACTGTTTTTCTCTTCCATTCATGCCCTTTTCATCTCATCTATCTTTCTCTTTTACATTCTGTCTCTTCTCCTCCCTCCCTTTTCCTTCCTCTTAGCTCTGCTGGAGCTCAATTTCTACTCTTTCCTCCATCCCACACTGATTTTTCCCCCCACACTTACTTTTTAACTCAGTTTTCTCTCTTTTTTCCCTAATACCCTCTCTGCTGTGCACAGACCCCTCCTATTGGGGGAAAAATGAGATAAGACAAATCCAAATCAAATGGCTTCTGGATCTCACTCATTACAAGAAGCCCTGTCTATGAGGTGGAAAGCAGTGGGGGAGAATTCGAGGGGGAAAGGGTTCTTGGAGGCAGATGCTGCCTAGCGACTGCTGGTGAATCAATGGAGAACACAGCTCACGTCAGTCACCTGCCTACAACCCACCCCCAGCTTTTCCTTCTCATCCCTGTCATCACAGAACTATGAGAAATCCTTGACATTAACCTACTCAGTCTCCACAATTTGCAGCTGGGAAAGTTAAGCCCAAGTAGGGAAACAGAGGAACAGGAAAGGGGAAGTCACTAGTCTCTTTTCAACCAGCAAGTCAGTGGTTCAGCAGGAAGTGGCATTTTAACTCTCCTGCATCTGACCTAGACTAGTGAATATCTTCTCCCCTCAACCACACTACCACTCTTCTTTAAGCACCTACTCCGTCCCCAATTCCTACTCCTCCACCCAGGCTTGGAATTATATCTTAAGTTGTTCAAACCTCCTCACCACCCACCACTGCCTTCTAGTGAGTATAGTGTAGGGTCAGTGAAATAGAGGGTTTAAAAGCAGGGGCCAGAGAGGTGGTACAGAAGATAAGCTCCTTGCCTTGCATGCATCTGACCCTGGTTTGAATCCCTGGCACTGCGTGTGGTTCTCCAAGCACTGTTAAGGGTCACTCCTTAGCACAGAGCCAGAAATAGCCCCTAAGCATCACTGTGTGTGGCCCCAAACTCCCACCCCTAGCCAAAATAGGAGCAGAAGCAATAAGTCATTTCCAAAGGTCCAGTCCTCAGGGCACATTTGGTATTGGCAAGAATGGGAACTATGTCATTCTTGTCTAGAGAGGAACAGTTTCCTCTGAGGAGCTCCATTATAAGAAGGCTTTGTGGAGGAAGGTGCACTGTTCCATCAGGACCCTTCCTCACCCTCACAGTCACGCTGACTGCCTGGGTGACAGACAAGGTCATAGCTATCAGGGGATGGGGGAATGGAGGGTGTGCCCAGAAAAGGTTTCTAGCTCCATTTTTCAATCTATTCCTCCACTCCACAAAGACCCAGTGTCTGAACAGTGTCTGAGGGACCATGAAGGGAGGTCTCCCAAAGTGCTCAGTATGGGTCAGATTCCACCACACTAGGTCTCCAGAGCAAGTAAACAGCAGAGTAGGACTGGGCCTAGCCATTTCTGCAGGCAGGCTCCAGACCCCCAGCCCTAAGTGGGCTTAGGGGCATCCTTACTCACAGCTTCCCTAAGAGGAGGGCCAAGGCCGCAAAACCAAATTTTCCCCCAATAAATAGAGAGCTGAGATAAGGAACTGCCACTACCCTTATCCACTCCTATTACTCAAAAAAGCAGAGATTCCTTCCATTCCTTTCTTGGGCTAAAGTCTTACAAGAAAAATTTTAAGGGGCTGGAGTGATAGCACAGCGGGTAGGGCGTTTGCCTTGCACACGGCCAACCCGGGTTCGAATCCCAGCATCCCATATGGTCCCCTGAGCACCGCCAGGGGTAATTCCTGAGTGCAGAGCCAGGAGTAACCCCTGTGCATCGCCAGGTGTGACCCAAAAAGCAAAAAAAAAAAAAAAGAAAAATTTTAATGAGTTCAGGGAAAAGGGAACTTTCTACTCAAGGTGCTTGAAGATGTCTGGAAGATGTCTGGAAGAATGAGGATTTAAGTGGGATTCTACCCCCATGTTTAGGTAGAATCACACTAGATGGAAAGGGAAAAGAAACTTGCTGCTGGGGAGAATAGAGAACCATCAAGTTGTGGCATCTGGACAGCAGGAGCATTTGAGGTCAATGAGGAGTTCTCTCTGGTTAGAGAAGAGAACTCACATCAGAGAAGGTGGAAAATTAGATTGGAAAAGTCTAGTTGGGGTTTAAACCACAATTAGATAGAACCATTAGATGGAAGAGTCATTTACTTCTGAGGAGAGCAGTGATGGAAGGAAAGCAGAATTTTTTTTTAGAAGGAACTCAAGTTCCCAATGACAGATGAGTGGAAAAAGAAGTTGGGCCAGAGAGATAGTTCAATGGCTTATTCACATATTTTGATCCCATGGTCTCCAAAGCACCTCTTAGAGTGACCCTAGAGCAGAGAGGTAGGAGTAGATCCCTAAAGCATTGCTTTAAAAACAAACAAAAAAAAACACACCAGAAAAACTAAGCTTTGTTATATAAGTACTGTGGAATACTACTCAGTCATAAGAAAAAATGTGCTCTTATTTCTTTTGGTTTTTGTTTATTTGTTTGTGTGCCACACCTGGCAGTGCTGAGGGTTTACTTCTGACTCTGAGCTCAGGGATCGAACCCAGATAGGCCACGTGCAAGACAAGTGCTATATTATCTCTTCAGCCCCTGTATCCTTGGTTTTTGTGACAATATGGATGGAACTGAAAGGTGTCATGGAAAAATAAGTCAAAAGGACAAATACCAAGTGATCTTACACATATGTGGATATAAGGAAACAATTCAAGGGAATAGACAAATCAAATGAAAACAAACCCTAGGATGCTGACTAGAGAGAAAAGATTAGGAGAGGGAGAGGCAACAAGGGAAGTTGAAAGCAATATAACATAAATTACTGTGGGTCTGCTACAGGGGCAGGCTTGAAGGGTGGTTGGGAAAATTGGAGACAGTAGTGGAGGGAATGTGAGAGTGGTGGTGAGATTAATGTTGGAATACTGAATGCCTGTAACAAATCATCATGAACAACTTTGTAAACCACAGTGTTTATATAAAGTATAGGGGGATAAAAAATAATCTTACATATGTAGGACTTACCTATTTCATATAAACACCAAAATATATTAGCACAAAAGATTTTTAAGTTTATTAATGGAAAAAGAAGTTGGGCCAGACATGATTATTACCATAATGAGATCCAAGTATAAAATAAAATTTAATGAATATTTTAAAAATAAGATAGAGAGGGGCTGGAGCAATAGCACAGCGGGTAGGGCGTTTGCTTTGCACGTGGCCGACCCAGGTTCGATTCCCAGCATCCCATATGGTCCCTTGAGTACCGCCAGGAGTGATTCCTGAGTGCAGAGCCAGGAGTAACCCCTGTGCATCGCCAGGTGTGACCCAAAAAGCAAAAAAATAAAAAATAAATAAAATAAGATAGAGATGAGTGTGGTATAATAACACATATTTTGAAAAGGCAAATAATCAAAGCCCTAAAATGTAGTCTTGTAAATCAACATTGCCTCAATCATTTCTGAATTTATGTTCACTTAATTGAGGATTATATCAGAGAATCTTGAAACCTTTTTTCTCTAAAATGCAAGGTTCTCTTTCTTTTTATTTTTATTTGCTTTTTGGGTCACACCCAGCGATGCTCAGGGGTTACTCCTGGCTTTTCACTCAGGAATTACTCCTGGCAGTGCTTGGGGGACCATATGGGATGCTGGGGATCGAACCCAGGTTGACCGTGTGCAAGGCAAACGCCCTACCCGCTGTGCTATCGCTCCGGCCCCTCAAGGTTCTCTTTTGAAGAAACATGGACTACACAGAATGAAGGTAGGAGACAGAAATTGTAACTGGGTTGTATTTCTAGTATGACTCATTCACTGAGCAGTGGAATAGCCATCACCATCACCTCTAAAGTTTCCAGGCACTATACTATGTACATTTTCCTCTTCTACTTTATTATTTTGTTTTTATTTTAGGCACCACACCCAGTGGTTTTCAGGGACTATTCCCTGCTGAGTGCTCAGTGTTTGCTGCTGGAAGTACTTAAGGGATGAGAAGGTTCTAGGGATTGATCCCAGGACTCCAGCATGAAAGCATATGCTCCAACCTTGTAGGCTATCTCTTTGGCTCTAATTCTACTAAGGGCCACTTCCATTAATATTGGGATGGAGGGCATGTGATGACAGGGATCAAACTTTGGGCATCACACAAACTAGATACTCTACCATTTTAATTATCTCATGGCTCTCCCCTGACTAAAATTTCATATTTTAGTACAAGGAAGGCACATATATACTGTAAATTTTAAGAATGTATTAATGGTAAAACATAATTTTCTCTTCTTCTCCACTTTCAGCCATTCATTTCTTCTCCCATTGTTGCCAGATTTTTGGGTATTCTTTCAGAGATAATCTATGCATATATGAGATTCTTTCTCTTTATACAAAAGGGGACTGACTGGGAAACCAATTTTACACTGTGTTTTTTAACTTGGAAATTCTGAAGCTCTTTTCATATGAGTATATAAATAGCTACCTCATTCTTTGTATGCAGGCCCATGATTTATTAAACTTCCCTAAGGATAGATATTTAGGGTGTTTATTTTCTATTATAAAGAATGCATCAATGAATATCCTGAATATATCATTCAGCATAAGCTTGACTAGGTCTATAGGATACATTCTTAGCACTGAAATTATGTACTAAGTTCTTTATGTGATTAATACTCAGAACAACAGTTCAAAGAAATCAGAATTATACTTACTTTGAAAATGGGAAAATCCAAGCACAGAAGATTTTAGTCACACAGCTCTTCTGTAGTAAAGTTGAGATTATAATTGAACAGCCTGACACCAGTGCCAACACAATCATTTCTCTAGTAACTAGTAGGACAGTTAAACTTCTGCATGCCTCAGCTTCACCTGGAGGGCTAATTAAAACAGATCATTGTACCTTAAGATCCACCCTTCCTTTCTTCTATCCTTTCTTCTTCCCTCCCTCCCTCCCTCCTGAACACTGCTAGATGTGTACCCCATACAAAAAAAGAACTTCTAATTCAGTTCAGTGGTTGATAAAGCCTGGTAAGGTGCATTTCTAACAAGTTTGTTAATTACTGCACTGTGCTAGCTCTCCTATTTTCAGTTTGCAGGTAGTTTGAAATTAGTTGTTATTCAGCACCTGGCCTTGATAGTGCCAGAATTGAGGAGCATAGTGAAGGCTTCCTGAGACCCATAAATCTAAGCTCTATGAGGGCAGGGTGAAAGCCCAGTACAGCATTCTGGCTCACAATACTCAAATACTTGTTGAGTGAATGAATAAATAAATAAAGTATTGGTGCTCTATGCAATTTATCACTTCCTTCCGTCTCCACTTACTGAGATCCAGCTTTATCTTGGAAGACTGCTATAAGCTGAATCTTGCATGCCCCCAAATTCATATGCTGAAGTTCTAAACTCCAATGTGATGGTACTTAGAAGTGTAGCCTTTAGCAGATGTTTTGATGTAAAGGGAGTTATGAATGTGGGGGCTCTGGGGCTGGGGTGATAGTACAGTAGTAGGGCACTTACTTACCTTGCATGTGCTCACCCAGGTTCAATCCCCAGCCCTCGTTGGGTCAGGAGCAATAGCACAGTGGGTAGGGCATTTACCATGCAAGTGGCAGATCTGGGTTTTAATCCCCGGCATCCCATATGGTCCCCCAACACCTCCAGAAGTAATTCCTGAGTGCAGAGCCAGGAGTAACCCCTGAGCATCGCTGGGTGTGACCCAGAAAGCAAAAAACAAAGCAAAATCAAAACTCAAAATCCCAGCTCTCCATATGGTCCCTCAAGCCCATCAGAAATGGCACCAGAGCACAGAGCCAGGAATAAGCCCTGAAAGGAGGAGGAGGAGGAGGAGGAGGAGGAGGAGGAGGAGGAGGAGGAGGAGGAGGAGGAGGAGGAGGAGGAGGAGGAGGAGGAGAAGAAGAAGAAGAAGAAGAAGAAGAAGAAGAAGAAGAAGAAGAAGAAGAAGAAGAAGAAGAAGAAGAAGAAGAAGAAGAAGAAGAAGAAGAAGAAGAAGAAGAAGAAGAAGAAGAAGAAGAAGGAGAAGGAGAAGGAGGAGGAGGAGGAGGAGGAGGAGGAGGAGGAGGAGGAGGAGGAGGAGGAGGAGGAGGAGGAGAAGGAGAAGGAGAAGAAGAAGAAGAAGAAGAAGAAGAAGAAGAAGAAGAAGAAGAAGAAGAAGAAGAAGAAGAAGAAGAAGAAGAAGAAGAAGAAGAGAGGAAGAGGAGGAGGAGGAGGAGGAGGAGGAGGGGAACCCCTCTTTTTGGGATGGGATCAGTGTCCTTATAATACATGATGAGATCAGTGTCCTTATAATACAAGGAATTGACTAGAGTTCTCCACCATGTGAGGACACAATGAGAAGTTGGGTGTTTGAAGGACAATAGCTTGATCTTAGACATTATAATCTGTGTAACTCTGAGAAATAAATGGCTATTGTTTAACCTCTCTCCGTCTCATATTTTGTTATAGCAGCCCAAGTTGACTACGACAGTGCCCTTGGGAGCAGAGCTTTTTATTTCCTCCCATTTCTCCCTTGGCTTTATAATGAAATCAATGAGGAAGTCAGGACTCTGTTATTAATGGAGAGAAAACATCTTAGAATGCTAGAACTCGATAGAGGTAAGCTAGTCCAATGCTCTCGTTTATTAAGAGCAATAACTATAAATCATAGCACGCCCATGAGAGGAGAAAGGAAAGGGAGAATATATATGCCAATTGGCATGTATAGATGTTGTTTACAGAGAAATACATTCTCTTGCCAGAGGTATACAGTACATTAAATGAGATATGAAATTGTGTCTCTAAACAAAAATTAAATGCAAGAGCAATACTTAGTATTTAGGGAAAAGAGGATATGATGTTAAAATATTACAAATTGAAGTAAATATGATTAAAAGCATATCAAATGAATAGCATTGTGTTTAAGCCAATGAAATTAGGGAAAATATTTGTGAAGTTGTGATGCCTTTAAAAATAATATTGATAACCAGAGAAATAGAACAGCAGGTAGGGCATTTGCCTTGTACACAGCCAACCTGAGTTTGATCCTGGCACCCCATATGATCCCCTGAGCACCCCCAGAAGTGATCCCTGAGCACAGAGCCAGGAGTAAGCCCTGAGCATTACCAGATATGGCTTCCACCCTAAAAACTGAGGGATGAGAGAATAAATTCATTTAAAATAATGATAATATTGGGACTGGTGAGATAGTAAAAGTCACTTGGCTTGCACGTGCTGACTCAGGCTTGATCCCCAACACCATATATGGTTGGTTCAGCAAGCACAGCTGGAGTACCTAAGCCCTGAGCACCGTCAGTGTGACCTCCCAAACAAACATATAATAATAATGATAGTCAGAACAATAGCACAATGGACTGAGAACGTACTTTGCATGCAAGTCCCATGTAAATGTCCCCCAGATGGAGAAACCATCTTCTTAGGGTGGCATTCTGGGTCAGGGGCACCCTCACAGGACCCTCTTCTCCAGGTGCTGATTGTTCCAGAAGCAGATCCTGGGGCTCAGATCGTGGGGCTTCTTCCTCCCTCCGGTTTGGCCCTTCCCTCTCCTGCTGCCTCCCCCTTGAGACTGTCCTGAGTGCCTTTCCCTGAGGGCCCAGAGGGTGCTGCCTTCGAAGCACACGCTGTGAGGTCTGGACCTGACACGGCCAGGCCCAGGGCTCTGAGCCTCAGGTACCACCTGTTGGTGCCACAGGAGTGACAGATGTCATTAGTCAGAGAGTAACTCCTGGCATTCCAGTCAGTCTGCCCACCGTGGGCAATCAACCTGCCTCCCAGCCCGAGGAGAGCAGGAGGGCAGCCCTGCCGGCCCTGTCAGGTGGGGTCACACAGGGCTTGTGGGCCGTCTGTAGCGCCTGGGAGGGAGGCCCGCACTTCTGAGCGAGTCTTCATCCCACAGACTCCGAGACCAACCACCACGGTCGCCCTCGATCCTGATCACAGCCTGACCGGGCGGCGGCGGCCCGACCTTCCAGACGCGGGCGCGCAGGGCTCAGCAGAATGGGCGGCCCCCGCCACTCAGAGGCCCCCTCAGCACCAGGCGCTGTGGGCTGACAGGCCGCGTCAGTGCCGTCCCAGGCCAGACAGCCCGCGGCAGCCCATCGCGTACCCAGGGAGTCAGGCCAGTGAGAGGCAGTTACACCCACTCGGACAGGCTCACCCGGGGCCACCCGCCACGCCTGAGCGGTCAGTCAAAGCCGCGGCTGGGAGGGGTGTGTGTGTGTGGGGGGGGGAGGGTGTCCAGGTATCAGGATCACGTGGTCTGGGTCTGCCCGCCCCGCCCCCCGAAATTGTGTTCAGTCAGACACAGCGTAGCGTGTCAGCCTCGAGTCGTCAGGGGAAGATGGCGTCTGGTCAGTCAGACCCGGTGGGCCTGCGAGAAGCTGCGGGTCAGGCAGCGCGGGAAAGCAGCCACACACCGCGGCGGGGGAGCCCGGGCTCTGGCGCCCCGCGCGGCCGGCGCTGGGGGCGGAACCTCCTCCGGCCCGCGGCGGCCCCGCCCCCTCCCAGCAGCCTCGGGGCGTTGCCATGGCAGCGGCGCTCGCAGCCTCCTGGTGCCTGGGGGGGGGGGGGGGCCCTCTATCTCCCTTCCCCCCCTGAGGTCTCAGCCGGGTGTTGGCGCGACGTGGGGGTCCAGCAGGCCCTCCGCGCGGCGGTGGATTCCCTGCTGCAGGCTCGGCTGTTTTGTGAGCCCCGTGTGCCGATGGGGATGACAGGGCCACAGGCAATGACAAAAGCCAGGCCACGCTGGAAGACCTAGAGCCTCCTCTAGTTAAACATCCACACAGTGACCCTGCACAGCCCCTCCTGAGAAATCCAGTTTCTCTAGGCAGAGGGGACGGAGAAGGCGACAGTCCCTGTGAGGGCAGGTTTCCTGGAGTGTCTGTGCTTGGACAGGCCAAGCCCTGCCAGTACAGGCTTCGTGTACAGTAATTCATATGTCTCCTAATTTTTCTTTGAGATTCTGCAAATAATTTCCTTCTTAGATAGGCAAAAGCCAGAGAACAAAGGGCTTTGGTAAATTGCCCAGGCGCAGAGGGTTGCGCGGTGGGGGAAGCCAGGGCTGGAACCCCGAAAGCCTAACCCCTGACTGGCTCCTGGGCCTCCGACCACCACCCGCCTCTCTCTCTGCAGCCTCCAAGGCAAGAATCAGAGTCACTCAGGAAGGAACTCCCTTCAGCAGGCCCCCTCTTCTGCTTCAGGTCACCCAGCCCTCTGCTGAGCTCTGCAGTGTGGAGATTAGTATCTGCTGCCAGGAGCCTGACCTAACCAGGGAGCACACTTAGGCATTTGCCTTCTCACATCTTAGCAGGGGAGGCCTATGCTTCAGAGTCCCCAGAGCCAAGAGGACAAGAAAACTGTCTCTGAGAAGCTCCTTCGGATGGCTTTGGTCCTTCAGATTTTGATCAAATTCAAACAATGTGAGCCAGGAGTTAAACATATATCATGGTGGCCAGAGTGACGGTCCAGCAGGTAGAGTGCTTGCCTTGAATGTGGCCAATCTGGGTTCAATCCCTAGCACTCCAAATGGTTTCCTGAACCCTGCCAGGAGTGATGCCTGAGTACAGAGCCAGGAGTAACACCTGAGCACTGCTGGGTGTGGCAAAAACAAAAGGAAACTTTGTGGATTGTATCCTCCAATACCCAGCGAGGTGGTAAAGATAATAAAATTCAAGAAAAGGAGTCAAGGAACCAGGTTAGCAAACCTCACCCACTGGGAGGGGGCACTGCCCACTGGGTTCCCAGACACCTGCCATCTCCAGTCCTTTGAAGTTGGCAGTTGTTAGTTAAGTCAGTGAACTTCAAGTCTCTTGCCCCATCTGTACAATGAGAAGGAAAATTGGGCTTTATCTCACAGAGGATCAAACATGTTTTGGTTTCGTTTGGGGCCACACCCAGAGGTGTTGAGGGCTTATTCCTGGCTCTCTGCACAGGGGTCACCCCTAGCAATGCTTGGTGGACCACATAGAGTGCTGGGAATCAAACCGGGTTCTGGCACGTGCGAATCAAGCACCCTACCCACTGTACTATTTCACCAGTCCAAACATGTTTTTATATGTAGGAAATACTTTGTGAGCTGTCCACACACCCTCTTGTAGTGAAGAAGAAGGAAGAGAAGATTCAACATCTGCTGCCCACTGACACCATCTAGGTCTTCTGTCCTTCCTTTCAGGCAGGGCTTCGTGCCCCTCTTGGGTGTCCCTTGACGGAACAGAAAAAGGCTCTTCAAAGAGTCATTCCTTGAGTTTCTCAGGGTCACAAGGTGTATGCATTGGAGCCAGATTTAGACACTTAGGCTGGATAACTTGTGTGTGTGTGTGTGTGTGTTGTGTGTGTGAATCCATGTAGTTTTTATTGAACAAAACTTCCTTTCAAAGATTGGAGAGGATGGGGCTGAAGTGATAGTACAATGAGTAGGGCACTTTCCTTGCATGCAGCCAACCCAAGTTCAATCCCAGCATCCCACAGGGATGGTGCACAGGGGTGTGCACCATCAGAAGAGATCCCTCTTGTTGGAATGTTGAATGTAATAATTATTGTGAACAACTTTACAAAACCAATAATTTTTTAAAAATTAAATTTTTTTTTTTTTTAAAAAAGGAGAGATTCCCTTAGTGGAGAGCCAGGAGCAACCCCTGAGCACTGTTCAGTATCGCCAAAAAGAAAACAAGAATGTGAGAGGAGAGAGGGATGGGAAATATGTGTTCATGAGAGAACACAGGCTTCTCCGGAGTGGAAAAGAACGAGCAAAAAGCCACAAAGACAAGCAATCGAGGTACGTGTCCGGGGGGGAACCCAGGCTGGAAGAGCAGTTTAGGGTTGGGAGACTTCTTCAGCAAGTCTCTTGCACCAATTATTTTGCAAGTGTGGCTTGGTGGTGAAAAGTTCACATCAAGATATTCCAGGTGGGACCCAGATAACCACTTAAAAGATAGGTATAGTTTTGTAATTTGAATTTAATTTATTTTTTAGGGGGGCACACCCACGATTTCTAGTCGCCACACTCAAAACAAGTACCTTATCATCTGTACTCTCTCTCCCACCCACTGCTTTTTTAGAGGAGGCTTACTGGTACTCCAGAAGCTCTAAGTTTCAGACAGGCTGTAGTAGGTTGAATAGTGGCACCCACAGACATTGACCAAAGCTATGGAAGTTGTGGATATTGGTTTATTTAGGAAAAGGATATTTGCAGATGTGATTAAGATAGGGATTTCACAATGATGAGCTCATCCGGGATTATCCAAGTAGTCACTGAATGTCACACTTTATCCAAATGAGAGGCAGAAGAGTAGACAGAGAACTGGAGGAGGTGATGCAACCAGGGAGGAAAAGATCTACAGGGCTATGTGGCTGAAGGCCAAGGAATGCTGGCAGCCACCTGAACCTGGAAGAGGCAAGGTCAAATTCTTTCCCAAAGCCTCTGGAGGGAGTGTGGCCTTGTCAACACCTTAATTTCAGCCCAGGAAAACTAATATTGAACTTCTGGCCTCCTGAACAATGAGAAGCTGAATTTCTATTGTTTTAAGCTACAATTGTGGGCATTTGATTTGGAGTCACAGGAAACAAATATACGAATCTGTATGGCAGAATTTACGCTCTGAACCAATTATATAAAATGCCTCTCTCCTGTAAGCACAAACATAATATAATCCTGGCCCCTGGTTTCCTTGATTTTGAAGGGGGTCACATGGACCATAATCAGAAGGGCTTTGGGGGCTACTCCTTAGCCCAGTGCTCAGGGGTGGCTCCCAGTAGTGCTCAAAAAGATGGTGCCAGGCTTTGGACCTGCATATAAGACAAGTGCCTTAACCCCTATATTATCTCTGCAGTTCCAGTTTTCTTTAAAACAAACAAACAAACAAACAAAAAAAAACAACTTGCCTTACTAAGGAGCACTTCTTCTTTTTTTTTTTTTTGCTTTTTTCTTTTTCGGGGGGTGGGTCACACCCAGCCATGCTTAGGGGTTACTCCTGGCTCTGCACTCAGGAATTACTCCTGGTGGTGCTCGGGGAACCATATGGGATATTGGGGATCAAACCCGGGTCGGCTGCGTGCAAGGCAAACGCCCTCTCCACTGTGCTATCTCTCCGGCCCAAAGGAACACTTTTTACACTGAAAAAAAAAAATCAACCTTGGTGTATTTTGATTAACTCTACACTTCATCTGAATTTTGCTAGCTTTTCCCTAATCTCGGTTTTCTCCATTTTCTATCCCAGGATCCCACTCAAAATGACTTTTAGTCACCATTTCTCCTAATCCCTTTCACGTGGGACAGTTTCAAGCCTTTTATTGATGTCCATGACCTAACCTGGTCAGCTCTTCTATAGGCATAAAATTGCCTTTTTCTGAGTTTCTCTAACTTTCCTCTCATGAGAGTGATGTGTGGGGTTTCACAGAAGTGACATGGCTTTCTCAGAACACCAAGCCACAGGAACCAAGGCAGTGCTGCAAGTTTCTCCTGGTCGTAGATCCTTGTATCTCCACCCTCTCTCGTTTTTTGGAAGCTAGTCACTGAATGCAGCCCACACTGGAGTGGGGGTGGGGAGGGGGGTTAAGTTCCACATCCTACAGGCAAGACAATAAATGGTTTAACTTTCTCCCATAGGCAGATCTGTCTCATCTCCTCTACTTATTCTATCTATTTTCTTATTGCTGCTTTTTTGGTGGGAAGGTTATGGGGAGAAGAGGGGAACACATGTGGCAGTGCTCAAGAGTTCCTCCTCTAGTCATGTGAGGGAAACCGGTAGTGCGTGGAATCGCACCTGGGCCACACATGCAGAGCATGCACTCCAGTCCTTTGAGCCTCCTTGCAGCCCTACAACGTCAATCTTTTATTCATCTCACTATGGAATCATGGGTACCTAATTTACCGTAGTCTACATTCTAACATGGCATTACCTATTATGTTGGTCATTGATCCAGTTTTGGCCAGTGGAAACTTTTTCACATGTTTCTTTGACACCGATTATTTTATATCTTGGCCAGGGTGATGTCATGTAAAACTCAGATGAACATTTTTTTTAAAAAAATATCTATTTACATTAGTTGACATTAGGAAGACATTTAACCAGCATGCCAATTGGTGATTTTATAAAAACTGCCGAGGGCCAGGCTAATGGATTGATAGCTGTGCTATGAGTCAATTTACAGAAAGGTCACTGTCACTGTCTCATTGATTTGTTCAAGCGGGCACCAGTAACGTCTCTCATCGAGATACTTATTGTTATTTTTTTTGGCATATCCAATACGCACGGGTAGCTTGCCAGGCTCTGCCACTCGGGCTCAATACTCTCGGTAGCTTGCCGGGTTCTCTGAGAGGGGCGGAGGAATCGAACTCAGGTCGGCCACGTGAAAGGCGAACGCCCTACCACTGTGCTATCACTCCAGAAAGGTATTAAAGAAAAAAAGTGGTATTGGTGATATACAGATAGGGAACAATTTGGGACTTATTCAAGTTTAAGAAACTATAGGCAGGTGGGGGGGGTGGTACAGTGGGTAGGGCGTTTCCCTTGCACAAGCACCCCATATGGGTGCAGGAATTCCCCACACTCCCCCAAGCACTTCTAAGAGTGATCCCTGAGTGCAGAACCAGGAGCTGAACCCTGAGCACACCTGGGTGTAGTCCCCAAACAAACAACCCTCCCCCCAAAAAAAGCACAGCAAACTCCTTTGCACACAGGAGGCTTGGGCACCTCATGGCCACCTAAGCACTAAGCCAGGAGTAGTAGCCCATGAGCACTACCAGGTCTGAAAACAAAAGGAAAAAAGAAGAGAGAAAGAAGGGAGAGATAAAATAGCAGTTAGGTTGCTTGTCTTGTGTGCAGCCAACCTGAATTCGATCCCTAGCACCCCATGTGGCGCCCCAGACCAATACCACCCGCAAGAATGATCCCTGAGTGCACAGCCAGAAGTAGCCCTTGAGCACTGCAGGGTGGGTCAAAAGCAACAACAACAAAAAATAAAGAAACTTCGTTCTAGGGCTGGAGCGATAGCACAGTGGGTAGGGCCTTTGCCTTGCACGTGACTGACCCAGGTTCGATTCCCAGCATCCCATATGGTCCTCTGAGCACCGCCAGAAGTAATTCCTGAGTGCATGAGCCAGGAGTAACCCCTGTGCATTGCCAGGTGTGACCCCCCCCAAAAAAAAGAAACTCCATTTTAGGCTAGTGCCAGGTCGCAAGTGAAAGCTAAGACAATAGCGAGCACGAGTCTGAGGCCTCTGGGACACCTCCTACATACACAATCCATAGCCAGGACCCTGCTACCAACAGCGCAGCCCATGCAGATGTGTGCTGATGTGGATGAGGGTGCAAGGGTACTTGTGTGCCCAGGCCCAGAGGGCTAGAGACGCTGCAGCGTTTGCTTCCCCAGCGAGCAGCGTGGGCGGCCTGCAGCTCAGCACCATCCCTGCTAATGAGCTCCGAGCCTTTGGCCTGACAAACACCACTCGGTGTCACAAGCCTGACATGTGATGTTTCCCGAGGAGAAGTGCCAAGAAGTCTCGTTATTTTTGCTTTTTCCCCCTTGTCTCATCCTTGATCTGAGACAGGCAGAGAGACGCAGTAGACTCTGCTGTCACACTGGGTGTGCCCCAGGCGCAGAATCTTGTCTGGAGTCTCTGGGGTTGCATGGACTGAATCAGAACACTGAGCTCCCCTCATTCTGCAAACCCTGCGCAGTGCTCCAGCCCTTGAATGGGCTCCCAGCTGAGCAGTGACCCTCACTCCTACTCCCTACATCCCTACCCCCAGCACCAATCTCCAGCTGGATGCAAAATAAAGAGCCCTTGGAGAAAGCAGTCTTTCCTTTCCTTTCTGGGCTGAGGGTGGTTGCAAGCTAATGTGTGCTCAGGTCTCCAAATCCCCAAAGTGCCTTCCTGGAGAGTTGGAGTCAGAGACTGGGTTAGAATGTTACTTCTTGCTGTGAACTAGACAAGGTCTCTGGTCTATAAAAGAAACAGTAATAATCCTTAAACCACAGGCTCACAGTGCAAATTAAGTGAAACAATATCTGTGAAATAGCCTGGGCCATAGTAGATGCTCAATAAACATACTCATTTGTTTAATAATTCTTAATGTATACTGTATGCCAGGAATTGTACTGGGTGTTGGGGCTATAGAGGGAAAACAAGAAGAAATGAAACTAGTAAATGAACAAATAAGATGAAGCCCATAAAACCAAATCCTTTGTATGGCGCCTTGCATGCAAGAATTGCATAGAAATGTTCAGTATTATTGATACTGAATATTACTGAAATAATGAAATACTGGGTCAAAGAATACAGCTCAAGTGGTAGAGCATATACCTAGTACTCTCGACCCTGAATTTGATTTCCAGTACCACATGAACCCCCCACTCCTCCTGTCAGCACCACTGGATGTAGCCCCTATAAAAATAATGAGACAATCTGGTGGATAAAGGTAATAATTTGGGTGCTGTGGTATTAAATGGGAGAGGCCTTTTCCAATTAGGCAAGTCAAAGTTCCTTTAAAGAAACAATAGGTGAGAAGTGGGTGGAAGTGGGTGAGATCTACAAGACGAGAAGAGACATAGCCTTGCATAGACTCAGGTGAATAGCCTTTCAGGTAGAGGGAAAAGCATGTGTAAAGGCCCTGTGGTAGAGAAGAGTTAAGAGGGTGGAGGAATAGCAAGGATATAGCATGGCTGAGTCAGGACTGTAGGCCATGGTAAGGGGTTCTGGGTTTTGTTAAAAAAGTCATGAAAAGCCACAGAAGGCTTAAACAAGGGATGTGATTTCCTGATTAGGAGCTAACTGCCTTCTGCAGGTTGAAGGCGTTATTAGAAGGTAGAGTGGTAAAAACTGAGTAATTAAGAGGCAAGTTGAATCATGTAGCAATGTTGCTGATTTGGGCTAGGCTTCAGATCAGCACTGTCCTAGGGCTTTCTGGAATGGCGAAAATGTTCTATATCTGTTACGGGGGAGACACGGTGGCGACTGAACATTTGGAATGTAGCCAGTACAACGAGGAAGCGAATTCTTAATTCTGTGTCAAATTATTTGAAATTTAAATAGCCTCATGTAACTACAAGCTGCAGTAGTGAACAATACAGGAAATTAGCTAATTTGAAATACATTTAGGAGAAAGACTGGACTTGTGATTGTTGCAGAATGGAGAGGCAGAGAAAGAGCAATCAAAGAAGATATCTAGGTTATTATTTGGAAACTGGATGGATGATACAACCATTTATTGAACTGGGGAAAAGCAGGCTCTGGGGAGATATCAAGAATTTCATTTTGCATAAGAGGAGTTTAAGAGACTGTTGGAACAAGTAGAGCTATCAAGTAGCAGACAGGATGTATGTGTGTTTGCCCTGTTTGCTGTGATTATCATCGTCCTTTGATCTCTGGAATAACTTCTTCCCTTAGCATGGAGGCAACTCAGAAAGGGGGACAGGCACTTCCACCTGGAGGCTTCCCACTATGGCAAGCTTTATTATTATTATTATTATCCCTGACACCACATCTGGTCTCCTGGGCACCAATGGATATGACCCAGCACTCCCAGTGACAAATAAAAAACATCTAATATATGGACTGGAGCGATAGCACAGCGGGTAGGGTGTTTGCCTTGCACACGGCCGACCCGGGTTCGATTTCTCCGTCCCTCTCAGCTACCAAGAGTATCCCGCCTGCATGGCAGAGCCTGACAAGCTACCGTGGGATATTCGATATGCCAAAAACAGTAACAGCAAGTCTCACAATGGTGTCCGCTCAAGCAAATCAATGAACAATGGGATGACAGTGCTACCATGCTAACACAGGTACTTTGTTGTTTTTTGTTTGTTTTTGGCCCATCCCTGGCTGTGCTCAGAGGTCACTTCCAGATTATCTTTCTGGGAGCCAGTCAACGCCAGAGCTGGAGACTGGGTCTCTGTGCAGTCCAGCACATGCCATCCCAGCCTGCTGGACTCTCTCTGGCCCCTTTTTTAAAGGAACTGGAGCTCTGTACCCAAATCGGTTTTGGTGATACTGTCCTAGACCACACAGACCCAAAATCAAATAATAGGATCGTGTGTGTGACCTCTTATAGCTTAGTTCTCCCTCTCAGAGGACCTGGCAAGGTACTGAGAGCATCCTGCCCACACGGCAGAGCCTGGCAAGCTCTCCGTGGCGTATTCAATATGCCAAATACAGTAACCATGATGGGTCTCCTTCCCCTTACCCTGAAAGAGCTTCCAATGTGGCACTGCTGGGAAGAATGAGTAAAGAGAGGCTGCTAAAATGTCAGGGCTAAGGATGAATAGAGCTGTTACTGGTGCCTGCGCAAGAAAATTGCTGATCAATGGGATGACAGTGATAGAGTGATTATTATTGAGATAACATGGATTATAATAGTGTTAATATTCATGCCTAGGCATAGACTATCACTGTATTACACCACCACTTAGCCATCACTGACCCTAGGTCCCTTCCTGTCTACCTACTCCTCCCCACTCCCTGTTGAGTTCCCCCTACCCAATGATTGGTAATTTCTGTCTTTTATTAGAGTCTAAGAGTTTGTTTTCATTGGTTTCATTTCATTTCTATTCCCTTCCTTTGTTTCTTCATCTACCACATAGGAGTGAGATCATCTTTCTCTTTCTAACTTATTTGTTTATTTTGGTTTGGGGGTCCCACCAGATGATGCTCAGGAGTTACTCCTGGCTCTGCACTCATGAATTACTCCGGGCAGTGCTTAGAGGACCATATGGGATGCTGAGGATCAACTGAGTTAGCAGGGGAGAGGCAAACGCCCTATCCGTTGTACTCTCGCTTCACCCCTTCTTTCTAGCTTATTTTGTTTAACACAACACCCTTCGGTTCCATACAAGTTATGGCAAAATGCAGGATTTTATCTTTTTTTAATAGTTTAATAGTATTCTATTGTGCATATAGATCACAATTTTCTTATCCACTCATCTAGTTGCTGACTAATTTGATTCTTTCTAAGAAATTGAGTGGAGGGGATGTTGAGAAGAGACTGATGAGAAACTACAGGGGGCAAGGGGCAAGGTTCAGATACATTGGAGGTGTTAAGGAATGATAGGGCTAAATATCCAAATCAGGGCTGGAGGGATCATATAGCAGTCAGGACACTTGCCTTGCATATGACCAAGCAGGATTCAATCCCTGTCATCCCATATGGTACCCTGTGTCCAGCCAGAAGTGATCCCTGACTTAGGAGTAAGTCCTGAACACCACTGGGTGTGACACCAAACACCACCACCACCAACAAAACATATCCAAACTACAAACTCAGTCAACAACACTGAAATCATGAGACCCCCCCCAACAACCAGACTTTAACTTTTTAAAGTCTGTCGGGGTTGGAGCAATAGCACAGCGGGTAGGGCGTTTGCCTTGCACGCGGCCGACCCAGGTTCAATTCCCAGCATCCCATATGGTCCCCTGAGCACCGCCAGGGGTAATTCCTGAGTGCAGAGCCAGGAATAACCCCTGTGCATCGCCGGGTGTGATCCCAAAAAAAACAAAAAAGTGCCTGTCAAGATGGCAAACTGGGGGTTGGGGCAGGGAATAGGAGAGGGAACCTGGAAACATTGGTGAAGGGAAGTTGACACTGGTGGTGGAATCCATGTTGGAATATTGTAAAGCTCAATTATGAATAACTTTATAAACCACAGTGCTTTCATAAAATAAAATTTAAAAAATAAATTTCAAATTGGGTTCTTTCTAGATCTTGGCTACTATAAATAGTGTGGCAATGCACATGGGTGTTTATATATCTTTTCAAATTAGCATGTTTGTGTTCTTGGGAGAGACACCAAGGAGAGGAATTACTGCGTCACATGTAGTTCTACTTTCAAATTTTTGAAAAATCTCCAAACTGTTTTCCAAAGAGGCTGAACAAGTCTGCAGTCCCACCATCAGTGAGAGAGTGCTCTTTTTTCTCTGCATCTCCGCCTGAACCTGTTTCTGATCTTTTTGATATGGGCCATTCTCACTTATGTGAGGTGCTCTCTGATTGTCATTGTGACTTTCATTTCCCTGATAATCAGTGATGATGAACACGTTTTCGTGTGCCTGTTAGCTCTGTGCACGTTGACCAGTTCAGCTCTTTTCTCTATTTTAAAAATTTTATTTTACTATTACGTTTTTGGTCACACCCAGCGATGCTCAGGGGTTACTCCTGGCTCTGCACTCAGGAATTACTCCTGGCAGTGCTGGGGGACTATATGGGATGCCGGGGATCAAACTCAAGTTGGCTGTGTGCAAGGCAAACACCTTACAGGCTGTACTATTGCTCCAGCCCTTAATTTTTGATGGTGTCGTTTATTATGTTTTGTGAATGCTATATATATAAAGCACCTGACTGTTGGACCATGTTAGGCATATCACTGCCACTGTCATCCCGTTGCTCATCGATTTTCTCGAGAGGGCACCAGTAACGTCTCCATTGTGAGACTGATTGTTACTGTTTTTGGCATATCGAATACACCCCGGGTAGCTTGCCAGACTCTGCCTTGCTGGCAAGATACTCTCAGAAGCTTGCCGGGCTCTCCGAGAGGGGCAGAGGAACTGAACCCAGGTTAGCTGTGTGCGTGCAAGACAAACGCCTTATCTGCTGTGCTATCACTCTAGCCTGTCAGGCATATAATATGTGAATATTTTCTCCCATTTAATATGAGTCTTTTTATTTTAGTCCTGCTCCTTTTGCCATGCAGAAGACTTTTAGTTAGGTGGAGACCTTACCCACCACATACCCCTTGGTTCTCTCATGCAGCCTCATAGCTTTAAAGGCATTTATTTGTTGATGACTTCAAAATATGTACTCTCTAACTAAGACTCTACTCAGAATGGCAGGCTTATAAATTCAACAGTTTACCTATCACCTCCCCTGGATATCAGACATCTCAAACATAGCATGTCCAACACTGAAACTCCTGATATTACACACACACACACACACACACAAACACACACCACCAAACTTTCTTTTCCTAAAGCCTCTCCTATCTCAGTTAGTAGGAATTCTCTCCATTTTCCCAGCCAAGAATCTTAAAGTAATCCTTGGTTCTTCTTTTTTACATTAGATCTAACAGCAGAACTGTGGTATATTTATTTATCCTGAATCATGCCAGTTTTTTTTTCTACTTTGCTGTTATCACCCTGTACAAACCACCATTCTATTTCATCTGGTTAACTGCAAAAGTCTACTGCATGCAGCTCTCCCTGCTCCAGCCCCTGCCTCCTCAGCTCACTCCTGGCTGCAGTTCTGAAACCCTCTGATGACTCATATTTCACTCAGAAAATAAGGGAAAATTCCCTTTTTCCTTATTCACATTACACAGTCTGTTCTGATTCCTAATACTCCTGCCTTCTCACTCTGATCCAGCCTCTTCCATGTTCTGGAAGAACACAGGGTCAGGGCCCTTACACCAGCAGGAAGCTGGGTTCACCAGACATCCCCAAGTCCACTCATGACTAATCAAAAGTTACCGGGTCCGGGGTTGGAGTGGGCAAGGTGTTTGCCTCACCCAAGTTTAATCCCCAGCAACACATATGGTTCTCCAAGCTGGCCACGAGTGATCACTGAGCACAGAGCCAGGAATAGCCCCTGAATACAGTCAGGTGTGTCCCCCCCCAACAAAAAAAAAATTTTAAAATTTTAAAAAAGTTTCCCAGGGCTGGAACGATAGCACACGGGTAGGGCGTTTGCCTTGCACGCGGCCAACCCAGGTTTGATTCCCAGCATTGCATATGGTCCCCCGAGCATTGCCAGGAGTAATTCCTCAGTGTAGAGCCAGGATTAACCACTATGCATCACCGGGTGTGACCCAAAAAGAAAAAAGTTTCCTGGTCACCAGGTAAACACACACTCTTTATTTACTGCTATTTTTATTTTTCTATAGCACCTTCAGGAATGGCTCTTCTATGCAGGGTTTTTTTTTTTTTTTTTTTTTATGATTGTGTTTGCGCAACTAGACCACAAATTTCCAAAAGGCAGATAATCTCAGCTTTTATTTTTTCTTCCCGGATGCATTTCCCCCGGCATTTACGAGGTACCCAGTACGCGATCATCAATAAACAAGTGGTGAATGCTGAACGCCGAGAAGCCTAGGGTAGAGCGACCAGACCCGGAGGGCCGGCCCGGGGCGTCCACGTGACCGGGCCCCGTCCCGCTCCCCTCTCCGCCCGCCCCGGAACGTTGCATCCCCGGAACCTTGGCGCGCGGGTCCCGCGCGGGGACACTTCCGGCGCCGCCGCCCTGCTCTCGCTGGCGAAGAGAACTGCCAAGTCAGTTCCGGCAGAGGCGGCAGAGGAGAGCGCGTCGCGGCCTGCGTCCCCGGGCCTTCCAGGCCCTCGGGCCTCGGGCCGGGGGCCGAGCTGGAGGGCCCGGGGGCGGGAGCGGACTCGGGGCTGAGGAGACCTGGACTGTATCTGTTTGGGGCCGCCGGCCCGCAGCGATCGCCAGTCCCGGGCGCCCCCTCGTTTGCCGATGGCGGCGGCCGCCTCCCGCGCGGACCCCGCCGGCCGCCGGGGCAGGCCAGGCCCAGCCGTGTGGCCCGGCCCGGGCGAGCGCCCGCCGGCCGCCTGCGGATGGCCGAACGCCGCAGAGGCCCTTGAGGCCCCCCTTGAGGCCCATCGAGGCCCACCGAGGCCCCCGAGGGCCCCCCTGAGGCCCACCGAGGCCCACCGAGGCCGGGCGGCGCCAAGGCCCGCCCCGCCACCTCTTTGAGCCATGAAGCCGCGCAGATCCGGGACCCGGGCCCACCGCCCCGTCCCCCCCGGGCGAGGCCGCGCCTCGTCCCGACCACGACCGACCAAGGCCCGAAGGGGCCCCTCAAGGTGAGCGGAACCCGATCGACGCCACGCAGATGGATCGGCTCCCCCGGCCCATCGGCGCGCGATCTTCGTTCGACAAATAGATGCTCGCCGGAGAGAGAAAATGGTTTCTCGACCTAAAGTGCCCACCATCCTTTTGGGAAGATGTTTTTTTTTCCTGGCCGCCAAGCGAAGGCCTGTGTACATAATATGATAAAGCTGCTCTCAACTTAACCCCCAACCTTTTTTTTAAAAAACAAACAAAAACCAACAAAAAAAAAACTTGTGCTACATCTTTAGTTCTAGGCGGGAAGAGGTTGCCGACGTATGGTAGAAGTTAGGAAGGGACATGTAAATGCCTATTTGCTTAAAAGACAGAAACAAAAGAAAAAAAAACTATAAAAATGTCTTCTGGAAATGACTCTGGGAAAAGGGATTGTTACCACCTCTGGAAGCGAGAATCAAGAGCGACTCCCGGACACCTTTGTTTGCCAGCGAGAGGACGGGGAGCTGAAGACCTTGAAGAGAAGAAGGGCCCATCCATGCCGGACTGGTCAAATTCAGAAGACATTTTTATATGATAACCATTTTTTTGTGTCTGCATTTTATTCCCCACTGTTGCGTGCCCGATTGGCAATGTTAAGTACTTTTCTGAAATAGCTAATCTTTCTAGATGTTCTAAAGTGCCTGATGTATGTTTAAAGTAGTAGTTGTAAAAATGCTTTGTAAATTAAAAGAAATTCCTGTGGGGGGTGTGTGGGGGAGGTGACAGAGCGCCTGAGCCCTGCACTTGGTGTACTGGGTGAGGCAGGAGCAGGGAGAGGGTCGTGCAGCGAGCTCTCTGCCGTGTGGTTACAGTGAGTCAGGCTAATTGTTCGTTGTGTTTGCTTTTTTTGTTTCACATTGCTGTATATAGAATATATAATGGACAGTGAGTGCAAAGCTAATCACATCTAATCCTTATAGCTGTTAACAGAGGTTACCAGTGTCTAACCAAGAGTATATGTGCATTTTCTGCAAAGTTTGGGGGGGGGGGGAAGATTGTCTTTTGAAATGTGAACATTATAACTGGGGTTGGAAGAGGGAGAGGTGGGGAATGGGTGGTGTTAGGCTCGAATGTTCATATTTCCAAGACACTCCGATTCGATTACATGTGTGCAGTTGGTTCAAAACTGCTGTGTATATAGTGGACAGATTTAAGTCTTATTTGAAACATCTAGTCCATCTAGATGTTTAGAAGTGCCCAACGTATGTTAAATGTAGAGGTAGTGAAATGCCACGTTGTAAATACCATTTTTACTAAGACTGGGGGGAAATACTGTCCTGGGAGTGGGGCTGTTCAATCACCTCTGTGCGTAGTGTGCTTGCCTGCTAAGTGGTTTGAGGAGGTGGAAGGGAAAGAATTGCAAAAGGTGATGTGCTAGTGTGTTTGTGCATACAAAGACATTTTTTAAGACAATCATTTTTGTTACACGCCTTTTTTTTTGCTCTGTTTATAAGGGGCAGAATTTTTGCAGCATCTAGTCTCTAGCTCAAAATGATTCTCAAAGTGGGCGATACTGCCCCCTAGGGGCCACTGGGAGGGATGGGGGGGCAGTGGTAGCCTTACGTGCAATTGGGGGTGCGGGGTGGGTCCTTTGTTTCCCAGAGGGTACTGTGAAAAGGTGGTGGTAGGCCAAATTAAATTTGGGGACTTCTGCTTTGGATTTTAAAAGTTGCTGGTGTATGGCAAAAAAGTAAAATTAGCACCTTTAAATCTGTTGACTGTTACAGGAAGGCTTTCTATAAAAGATTTTGGGGTATGAATTAGTTCTCTAAACATACATTCCTGTACTTGTCCATGAAGTTGCATTGGTGGTAGAGAGAAGAATAAGGGAAAAGTTAAGGCCAGAATGGTCATATTTAGAAGATACCTCAAAATATAACCATTGTTATGTGTGCAGTTTGCTTTAATAGTGCTGTGTACATTGTGGACAGATTCTTAAATGAAATATCTAGTCTTTCTAGATACCTAGCTAAGTGCTGAATGTAGTTAAAAGTAGTATAGTGCTTGTAAATAAAAAGTCGGTGGGAAATATCCTTAGAAATGCAATCTTTAAGCCACCTCTTCAAACAGTATGCTTACTGGGTTGAGGGAGGTGGAGGGGAACAAATTGCTGAGTAGAAATTTTCAGCTTATTTTCAGCTTACCTGCTGCCCTGATATGTTACATTGTATTTCATCTATAACTTTACTGTATATAGTGTATATATATATACAGGACAAATGGGTCCTGATTTTTTTAAATACTTAATCTCCAGATATTAAAGAGGTTGCCAATGTATGACAAAAGTAGAGTTAGTAAACTAACACATTTGTAACTTAGTGTTAAAATTCATCAAAAGCTGTCTTCAAGAAAAAAGACCTTTAAAAAGAAAGAAAAGGACCTTGTTAGGAATGAAATTGCACTTACCTTCACCGGGGGTTGGTGGTGGAGTGGAAGAATTAGGGAAAATGAAAGGTTCTAGACCACAGTGAAGAGGCTTTGAGATAAAACCATTGTTACATGTGTGTGGTTTATTCAACACTACTATGTATATAGTGGACAAACTAAGTCCTTATTTGAAACATCTAGTCTTTCTAGATGTTTAGAAGTGCACAAAGTATGTTAAAAGTAGAGGTAGTGAAATTAACACATTTTTTAGATAGTTTTTTGTTAAAATACATTAGAGGTAGTCTTTTGGAAATGGAATGACCAGAATGATCCACCTGCTTCTGAACAGTTTTCATTTGTGCTGGTTCAGAGAGGGAGGAGGGGAGCACAAAGGGCGTTAGACTCATGTTTTTAGTTAGGTGAGATTAGCCATTGTCCCTTATGTCTGTCTTTTGCTTTATTTAGCTGTGTATATATTGTATATAAAGGACAAATGTCCTAATTGCAAACATCTAGTCTTTCTAGATGTTAAAGAGGTTGCCAGTGTAAAAGTAGAGTTAGTAAACAAGTCCATTGTGTACACTTTGTTGAAATTCTTAGGAAAGGCTTCTGAAAACAATTTGAGGGAGTAATAACTGTTACTATCCACTTGACTATTAGAGTTGTTTTGTCGACCCAGTCTGTCCACTGGGTTGATAGGGATGAGAAGAGGCAGGATTCTAGGTGAGAGGAGCTGGAGTGACAGCACAACAGGTTGGTACTTGCCTTGGATGTGGCCAACCTGGGTTTGATTCCCTCTTACCTCCCAGCCCACCAGGCATGATTGCTGAGTGGAGAGGCAAGAGGAAGCCCTGAGCACAGCCGGGTGTGGGCCAAACCCTTCCCCCAAAAAAAAAATTTAAAATCTTAAAAAAAACAAAAAAAACCTAGGTTAGAAAGTTTTTATGTAGAAGGCACTCAGATTGTAGTGGACAAAGGACAAAACAAATCCTTGTTTGAAAGTACAACATTAAAAGTAGAAAAGAATCTTTTGTAAAAAGAATTCATAGGAATGGTTGGATCTGGGAAAGGAGCTGATGGAGAGAATGCTGACTGTTGGGGAGGGGTTTGCAGGGAAGGGTTCTGTACCCAAGAGTCTTATAGGCATGTTCAGATTATCTTTTGTTTTATATATGCATTTTAGTTAACATGGCTATAAGTCCTAATACAATATATTTTAAAAAGTAATATTAGTAAAGAATTCCTATATAATTTTTAGTTTTTAGGAAGGACTGTCTTCTGGGAGTCTATTAATCCACCTCTTGGAGCAAGATGTGTCCTGTACTTGGCCACTGAAATGGTGAAGAAAGAAGAGGAAGGGTGAGGGAAGGGCTCTGATAGTAGCTCAGCTAGAAGACAGTCTAGGTTATAACTGTAGGTCTAGACGTGTACTTTTGTATACCCGTGTTTATTGTGGACAAAGTTCATTGATTACTTTGCAACATCTAAGCTTTTAGATGTCCTGAGGTGACAATGTATGATAAAAAGTAGAACTTAGTGAATTAACCCAATTTGTATATATATTATCTGTTGTAGCTGATAGAAAGGGAGCTTCTGGAACATAACCTTGTTAAAACCACCTCTGAGTAATAAAACATCAAGTCTTGTTTCTGCGGTTGGCAGCACAGGGGAGAGTGACTTGCAGGGGAAGGGGCTGTTCTGGTCACATTGGATGTTGCTGGTTGGTTTGATGCGTCTCTGGTTGCGTGCAGGAACACGGTGTCGGTACTTCGTTAGCACTAGGCTTCCTTACTAACCTTTAACTAGAATGAGTGGATAATTCTCTTAGAAGCTTATACTTTGTTACTGGGTTACTTTATCTCGTTTTCACTTGAACATTACAGGGAATGCAGTATTTTAATTGTAACTATGCCAACATCTTTATCTAGAGGCCTTGCTGCCATTTTTGTCTTTTAAGAAATTTTCATTGCCAAGAAAGGCTGGATTAAAATTTTTCCTTCCAGTTAGTGTTGTGTATTTTTGTTTACTAAATACTCTATAGCTTTGGGACTTTGAAATGGTAAATATTCATCGCATATAAAGAAGCATGATACATAAACATATGATCTTAATAACATAATGGATGTTTAGTTGTGTAGGTAAACAGGACCTAGAAGGACATGTCAGACATAACTGCGTGTAATTGTGTATGACTGTTCTTTGCTTCTTTTTTCCATTTCCTATTCACATGTTAACTTCCCAAAAAAATAATAAATATTTTAAAAACCTGCATAATGTCTCCGTTGCCTCTTGAGTGAGCATGTTCCGTGGCTGGACAGTGTCCACCCCCTCACTGGGCTCTGCTCTATCTAAAGTTTAGGGATGCCTTCATCAGTGGGTCCTCCACTCCACCCCACCTCCCACCCCCACTGCTCTTCAGTGTAACTTCACAGCTTTGTGATTCCAACTTTACACAAATAAGTCCATTAAGCTTTTTCTATGTTTTTTTTTTCACTTAGCAAATTCATCTGTGATTGCCTAACAAAGTTGAATCTCAAGTGCAGAAGAGTGCATACTTGCCTTGCATACTATTGACCCTACTTCAATCCCATGTTCCACATATGATCCCTTGAGAGCAGAGCTAGAAATAAGCAATTGAATAGGGGCTGGAGAGAGGGCCCGTGGGGAGCTGTCTAATTCCAGGGCTGTAGCATGAAAAGCACAAGACTGTCCTTGGAATATTCTGTTATGACAAAATAAGACAATGCTCAGAGAATGGTGGGGAAATATCAAATGGTAGGGCATTTGCTATGCACACGGCCAACCCCAGTTCAATCCCTTGCACCCTGAGTCCTGAACCCTGCCAGGAGTAATCCTGGGTTCAACTGTATGTGGTTTCAATTCTTAGGAAGAGGGAGAAAAGAAAAACACTGGCCTTCAAGTATGGGAAGATGGCATTTCTTGTGTTTCCTTGATGTTGGCATAGACTGGGAGGATAGGAGCTGGCCGGGGGGTAGGTGGGGAGTAGGCAGAGGAAGTCCTTCCTGTTGCTCTCCAACCCAGAGCACATTGTCCTTTTGTCTATCGCTGCGAAAATGTCTGTTCAAGCACGTTCTTGAAGCATCTATGAGAGGCGTGAGCCACCTGTGATGGGCTTTACCTCAAATCCCTGGCCCAGTCAGAGAGACCAGGGGTCCACCAGGTCCCTCAGTAATCAGTTTGCAAGCCCCAAACCCAATGGAGCTGGAGATAAAAGCTTAAGCAGGGCCTCTGCAAGTTTTAGTTGGATTCACTCAAAGGACCTCTGGGGAGCGGGGACCGGAGAGAGGTTACAGGGGGAGGACAGTTGGGTTCCTATAGAGCTAAAAGTAGTTCTGGACACTTAGAGTGAAACTAATATGCAGTGGAAGAGGCAAGTGAGGTGCAGACAGGACAGGCCCTGCTGCAATCATACCTCATAACTAGCAATTTGTGTTGCCAAGGGAGAAGAACTAGGCAGGGGGCCAGAGACCTCGGCTTAGGCCAAGCTCTCTAACTGGAGAACACTGAGCAGCTGATCCCATCTGGGCCTCAGCCTCCTCTTTGGGAAAGGAGCGCTTTATTCCCACTCATGATGAGGTACGCTGCTCCCGGCATGCTGGGCCTTTCAGAGCTACACCGTTCACCCCGCAGAGGCAGAGCCCAAAACTTCTAAATTATAGTTATATGTAACAAGGTCCCTGGGGAGCTGGCTAATTCCAGGGCTGTAGCATGGAAAGTACAAGACTGTCCGTGGAATATTCTGTTATGACAGATAATAAGACAGTGCTCAGAGAATAGTGGGAAAATGCCTAAAGGAAAGAAGCTAGCCTGAAGTAACTTTTATTGATCAATCTGTGACAATATGTGCATCAAAATGCAGAATGATAACATCATAATAAAATAAGAAAGCATGGTAAGGCAACACGTATGTTCTCCCGAGCACTGCCAGGAGAGGTACTTTAGCTCAGACCAGGAGTACTACCCTGAATACCACTGGGTGTACCCCCATCAGTCACCCAGAAAAGGAAGCCATCGCACTCTCCGCTCAGATGAGACCCTGCAGGCAGCCATACACGAACGCCTCTTCCACTTCTAAAAGACCATGATCCCGGAGGCCAACTAACTACTTTTGGCACCCAGCGGCTTCTTGCAGAAATGCCTCTAGACTGTGAACTAAGCTATGGCCCCATGCCACCCCAGGAGGGGAAAGGTTTTTCTCTCTCGGCCTTTCCTTTCGTGGCGGCGTGGTGATCGCCATCTTATGGAGCCCACTAACCAGAGGTAGAGCTTGCAGTGATACAATTTCTGGCATAAATTTCTCTGGACTTAATTACTAAAATGCCAGAAATCCAAAACTGTGCGACCTCATATGCTCTTCATTCTCAGCAATGGAAAACAAATTATCAAATGATGCCTTTTCTGATTTGGGGGGGGGAAATTCCAAATAATAGTAGTGAGTTTTCTGTTGAAATATTGAATGTAATCAAAGTAAAGAGAGAGTAAAGTGAAAATCATCAGCCACACAGGTGGGGTGAGGGGTGGGATGGGAGGTATACTGAAGTTCTGGTGGTGGAACATGTGCACTGGTGAAGGGATGGGTGTTGGATCATTGTATGACTGAGACTTAAACCTGAAAGCTTAGTAACTTTTCTCATGGTGATTTAATAAAAAATAAATTAAAAAAAATCTAATCTGCACTTGAAAAAATAAAGTCTTTTTAAGAATTAAAAAAAAAAAGGAAGCCATGAGTCCAATGCTGATCTGAAGAGATCAGCTCAACTTTGCTAAGAAAAGGGATATGGTATACTCCCTTATACCATATATGGTATCATATGCTATATGATATAAAACAAAATTTAGTACAATATACCTTATATTTTAGATTCCAGAGTTTTAAGTACTTATGTAAATGAGAATAAGCATTTTGTTATATTGTATTAAATGTTTTGTTTTCCTTATTTACAGAGATTAAAATCATATAGCAATTACAAATTGGTTCTGACTGATTTATTTTCTGATCATTCTTTTTGCCATTTCTTACGGTTTTGTTGGAATAAGAAATTAAAGTAAATTTATGTGCCTAAGGGGGCAGTTTGGGTTTGGGAGGGAAAACGAGCACTAGTGGAGGGAAGGTCACACTGGTGGTGTTGGAACACTAAATGCCTGAAAGAACTGTATAATGAACAACTTTGTAAATCACAGTGTTTTTAATACAAATAATATTTTTTAAAAAAAGGAAAGGGGCTATGATTTCAAGGTACCTCCTCACAAAACTATCAACAGTGAATAATAGAAAAGGCAGCATATGGAATGGGAGAAAACATTTGAAAATAATATATCTTATAAGAGGGTAATATACATAAATGACACTGTCACTGTCACTGTCATCCCATTGCTCATCGATTTGTTCGAGCGGGCACCAGTAACGTCTCTCATTGTGAGACTTATTGTTACTGTTTTTGGCATATCCAATACACCACGGGTAGCTTGCCAGGCCCTGCCGTGTGGGCGAGATACTCTCGGTAGCTTGCCGGGCTCTCAGAGAGGGGCGGAGGAATAGAACACAGGGCATAAATGACAACAACTGAAAAAATCTACCTGATCAAAAAATGAGCCAAGAATAGGGGTGAGAGTAATAGTACAGGAGGTAGGGTGTTTTTCTTGCACGTGGCCGACATGGATTCTATCCCTGGAATCCCATATAATGCTCCGGGCATGGCCAGGAGTAATTCCTGAGTACAGAGCCAGAAGTAACCCCTGAGCATTGCTGGGTGTAGCCCCAAGACAAAAACAACAAAAATGAACCAAGAACTTGGTGGGCAATTTTTCCCTAAAAGATACTCATTAGGGAAATACAACTTAAAACCATGATATGATAGTACCTAACACCGTTAGGATGACTATGAATGAAAATCAGAGTAACAGCTTTTGACAAAGAGGTAGACAAATTAGAACCCATAAGGTGTGTTAGTAAGAATCTGAAATAGGACCACTGTGATGGAGAACAGAGTTGACAGTTCTCAAATCAAATGAGAGGGGCTGGAGAGATAGTGCAGCGGGGAGGGCGCTTGGCTTGCATGAGGCAAACCTGAGTTCAATCCCCGGCATCCCATACGGTCCCGTGAGCCCTGCCAGGAGTGATTCCTGAACACAGAGCCAGGAGCAAGTCCTGAGTACTGCCAGATGTGACCACTCCTCCCTCACCTGCCCCAGCCCCCCCCCCAAAAAAAAAATCAGACGAGAACTACAGTATGCTCCACTTCTGCATATTGATGCAAAAAAAAAAATTTTTTTTAACAAAAGCAAGGTCTCCATGAGATATTTCCATGCCCTTGTTCACTGCAGCACTATTCACAAGAGCCAAGAGGTGGAAGCAGCCCAGATATGCAGGAGAGAGTCATTTGCTTAGCATGCAAAGCTATCATAAGCCTGTAACCACTGGTGACCATATTCCAGATTGTAATCAACAAAACACTCATACTCATGAAATCAGAGTCATTCATCTCAGTACAACAAAGGAGCTCTTGACGCGCTTCCCTGGGTTTTAGTGTCAATGCTCTTACCAAAATCTGTTGCTATTCAGGCATTAAATTAAGATATTTTTTTTTTGGTGAGGATTGGCAAGTCCAGGAGAAAATGAGGAGTTGTGCGACTCCTAGGACCAACGCCCTGTTTCCTTCTCATGCTGAGACCCCTCAGTGATTCTCTGCTACAGTGTCCTGTCTTCTCTCTTCAGAGTCCAATGACTCTCCCCATTGGAAGTTATTTTGTTACCATGGCTGGGCACCAAATGTTCCTCAGTGGATAAATGGATAAATAAGCTGTTACACATATATGCACTGGAATATAATTCAGTCTTGAAAAGAAAACCTGAGTTGGAGAGTACAGGGGTTAAGGCACTTGTCTTACATGGGACTAATCTTGGTTTGATTCCTCGCACCATACATGGTCCCTGAGCGCCATTAGGGGTTATCCCTCAGCATGGATGGAGAAGACAGAAGGAACCCTGTGCTCAGGGTGTACTCCTGGTTCTGAGCTCAGGGATGACTCCTGGTCAGGGCCAGGGATTAAACTGGGTCAGTTGCGTGCAAGACCAGTGCCTTTCCCACTATCTCCCTGGCCATGCCTACAGTTTTAGAGCATGTTTTAGGGATGGCCTGATATCTGTGCAGTGTGGAGTGATCTTATGGTGAGGAGGTCTAAGGGGATTAAAGTGTCCTGGATCATATGACTGAAATGTAATAATGAAAGTGTGTACATTTGTAATTCTATCTCATGGTGTTTCGTTAAAATTTTTTTTAAAAAATAAAATAAGTGTCCTGGCTCTTGCAGTAATGCTCGAAGAGATGAGCAGCTTATGGGCTGTCACCCGTCTCAGCGGCCAACGCAGGCCCCTCCCCTGCTTTGGCCGCTAGCCTCAAGCAGGGGACAGAGTTGGCTCCTAAGAATGAAGAAGAACTGTCTGACAGCGTCAGCGTGTAACTCCAGTGACAGAGCAAGGGGAGGCTGAGGATGTGTAAAAAAGGCAGATCTGGAGCCAAACAGACGCGGGGTAAGTCCTGGCTTTTCTCCCAAATCAGCAGTGGGAAAGTGGGGGAGTTACTTAATCCTCAGCTTCAATCATCTCCTGCTAAAAATGGGGATAATAGCGGAAAGAGTGCCAGGAACAGGGCTGGAGTGACAACACCGTGGGTAGGACACTTGTCTTGCATGTAGCCAACCCAGGTTCTATCTCTGATACCCCGTATGGTCCCTCAAGCCCACCAAGAGTGATCCCTGAGTGCAGAGCCAGGAGTAAGCCCTGAGCACACTTGGATGTGACCCAAACTGTCCCCCTGCTCCCATAAAAGAGTGCCAGGAACAGATCTCACAGTTCCCCATACCATTTAAACCCTTTGTTCACTGGACTGTTTCTAGAACCCCCTTGGAGTGGGGGAGCCTTCACTCATTCTGCTGAGCCATGAAATACATGCATGAGGCCTGGGTTTGATCCCTGGTACCACAAGATCCCTGGGCACTGCCAGGAGCAACCTCCTAGCACAGAGCCAGTAATAGCACCTCCCGCACATTGCCTGGAGTGCCCCACAAAATGAAAATTTAAATAAAATGAGCCCACACTCCTGCTATTTCCCTTGACGGTGCTTCTCCCACTCCCCTGCCCTAGCAGCATTCTCCACTCCTCTCTCAGTTTACCACCCAAGCGTGTCCAGGGCCGGCCCCTCACCCTCCCTCCATCACAGCCACTGCAATCTCTTACTTACTTGGATTATTCCACTGCCCAAGCCCCCTACACACACACACACACACACACACACACACACACACACACACACACACACACACCCCACTTTCATGCTCACCTCCCAAGTCTATAGAGAGATCCTACTTTTCCTCTGTTAAGAACCTTCCAAAGGTTCCCTTCATACACTCATGAGCTGGGCTCCAGGCCTTTCCCCTCATCTGTCTGTTTTTCTCTTTCTCTCCATTCTAGCCACACCGGCTGCCCATACGCTGTCTGCCCTGAATCTTGCCCCACCCCACTCTGTATATGAATGGCTCTTTCCTTCTTCCCTAACTCCCTAATGTCGAATCCTCTGAGAAGCCTTTCCTGATGACCCTTTGCAGTTACCTCTACCTCCTTCATCCCTCAAGCTCCTCAGCATCTCCTGTGCATTGTGCTCGCACGTGTGTGTGCACGCATATGTGCACGCATGCTCTTGTGTGCCTTATACCACTGATCAAGAATGTAAGCTCTTGCTACCTGGGACCGTGTTTGCTTTGGTACTGTATTTCCAAACCTGGACCCACAGCATTATCTGCTGGGTGGATTCGCCTAAAATTTCAATTTAGTTCAACCAGCTCCAACATGCCTATCTAATGGCCAGAATTCCAACCCACTGTCTAATGGTGAGACCTGGAGACTGAGGAACAGGTGACCAGCTCTGGGCCAAGGTAGTCAGAGGCGAGGGCAGCAGGCAGTCAGCAGGCCCCAGGGCTCTCAAAGCGATGGCTGAACCCTGTGAGCTGTAATCAGCAGCTGATAAGGCTGATGCAGAACCCAGCAAGCTGCCAGCCCAGAAGGACTAACTGGGGAGTGTCTGACGTGCAAATGCCCAGTGGCTTTACTCTGTGGAAGAGAAATGCCCCTACACAGGACTCTTTAGCTTCATCTTTAGAGTTGGGCTGGCCCTCTCATACCTACTATGTCTTCGGGGCCTCTGGTCTTCCCTCAGACAAGGTGGTGGAGTTAAGCCGCGGCTGCTTTCTGCAAGTCAAACTCCAACTCTGGTGTTTCACCCAGACCATGTAAGTGAATCTTCATGACCATCAGTTGTTTTTATTATTTCCATATTTCAGATGCAGAAACCGAGGCGACAGGAAGTCATTTGCCTATTGTCCCACAGCTGGTTTGGGGCAGAGCCACCTGGATCCAAAACTCCAGCTCACAGCCCCGCTTCTCCTACTCTGGGCTGGCAGCAGAATCAGGAAGGGGACAGTCAGGCCTTCATGGGAGTTGGCTTCTAGGAAGGCCAAGAGTGGATTATCACTGCCACTTCTGTAGTGCAAGAGAAGGGTGTATAAAGAGCACGGTGAGCGGGGCTGGAGCGGTAGCACAGCAGGTAGGGCATTTGCCTTGCACACAGCCTACCAGGGTTTGATTCCCAGCATCCCATATAGTCCCCTAAGCACCGCCAGGAGTAATTCCAAAGTGCAGAGCCAGGAGTAACCCCTGTGCATCACTGGGTGTGATCCAAAAGGCAAAAAAATATATATATCATCATCATCATCATCATCATCATAATCATCATCATCATCCCATTGATTGCCGATTTTCTCGAGCGGTCTCAGTAACATCCTAGCCCTGAGATTTTAGAAGCATCTCTTTACTCGTTCTTCCCAACAGTGCCACATTGGAGGCTCTTTCAGGGTCAGGTGAATGAGACCCATAATAATAATAATAATAATTTAAAAACAAATTTTAAAAAGGCCACCATGAGTTTGTAGAGAGACTTGCTGACAATGTATTTCAAGATAAAACGTGCTCTCCTCAGAGGAAAGCATCATCTTGGAGTCTGTCAGGGTCACATATGATCACTGTGAGGAGGGCTGGAAGCCACGAGTCCACTGACTCTTCAGATGGTAAGTCATTAATTAGGGACATACTTGGGGGACACCTTCCCTGCAGCCCCCAGTCTGGACACGTGTGTGGAGCCTGAAAGGGCCTGAGATCCTGAAGTCTCGGGTAGGCTAGACACAGACCCACCAAAAAGGGAGCAGCAGTTGAATGAGAGCATGGGGACACAGCTCCCCAACCTGGGTGGGGAAGAAAATCCATGGCTCTCCCCGGAACAGAACAGACCCCTCTCCTTTCAGACCACGAGAGGCAGCTTTTCTAATTTGCCGTGGCTACCAGAAGCACAAATTCAGGTTTTAGAGTCATCCTGATTAATCCTTAATACAAACATTTATATTTTTCTCCCTCCTCTTGTCCATTTTTAGTGAAAAAGCATCTTTCCCTTCTCACCTTGGCTATCAGGAAGCCCATGGATAATTTTAAAAAATCAGGGGCTGGAGTCATAGTAAGGCATGGTCCCATGGAGAAGCGACCCGGAGCAAAAAGCCAAGAGTAGCTCCAGAGCACTGCAAGGTGTGGCCCCAACTGTCTGGAGCGATAGTATAGTGGGCAGGGTGCCTTGCACGCGGCTGACCCGGGTTCGATTCCCAGCATCCCATATGGTTCCCTGAGCAGCGCCAGGAGTAATTCCTGAGTGCAGAGCCAGAAGGAACCCCTGAGCATCGCTGGATGTGGTTCAGAAACAAAACAAATCAATGATCAGTTTATTTATTTTGGGGGGATTTGGCCACACCTGGCTATGCACACTCCTGGTCCTGACTCAGGGATCACTCTGGGTGGGGGCTGGGGGACAATACGTGGTGCCAGCATCAAACTTGGGTCACCATCGGCAAGGCAAGCGCCCTACCTGCTAGACTATCACTCCAGGCCCCGCACCATCTCTTTTAATACTCAACAACCACTCAGCGGCAGAGCTGGAATGGGATCCTAAGGTCACCCAGCCTCAGGGCACAATGCCCAGCAAGATGGCACCCACAGAGGAAATGCTCATCCACAAGTAACCTCCCTTCCCAGGACAGTTCAAGACCAGGGAAGCTTCCCAGGCTCCCCGGGCTGGGAGCAGCCGCCTGTACGCTCTGGCCATGAGCCCATCGGCCCAACACCTGTTGCAAAGTCAAGTTTCACTGGCGCGGAGCCGCACCTGTCTGCTGCTATTTCCCACACACAGCTGAGTTGTTGCAACAAAGACCCTATGCCCCACACAAGCCAAAACACTCATCACATTTGTCTCTGGCCCTTCCGGAGCTGGCCGACTCGTGGCCACGAGAATGAAAAGGGACAGCAGGAGGAGAGCTTTGAGTCATGTGGGGGACGTGCTGTGGAGTCCAGACTTCATAAATTCACTCTGAGTGAGGGAATACGATGGGTGCCCAGCCCGCAGCCACACCGTCAGCACACACAGGTCCTGAGCCACAGTCAGCACATGCCCGGCAGGTCACAGTTGCCTTCCCCTCTTTCCCTCCCCCAGACATGTCAAATCTGACCCTCTAGGCTGGTTAAGGTGCTGTCCTCAAACCTTTCCTGAGGTGGAGCTACTCCTCCTTATGGAACATGGAAACAGTCACTGTCATTGTCATCCCGTTGCTCATTGATTTGCTCGAGCGGGCACCAGTAACGTCTCCATTGTGAGACTTGTTGTTACTGTTTTGGCATATCAAATACGCCACAGGTAGCTTGCCAGGCTCTGCCATGTGGGTGGGATACTCTCGGTAGCTTGCCGGGCTCTCTGAGAGGGGCGGAGGAATCAAACCTAGGTTGGCTGTGTGCAAGGCAAACGCCCTCCCCGCTGTGCTATCGCTCCAGTCCCATGGAAACAGTTTCCTTTTAAATTCAAAGATCAGGGGCCTGAGACATAGAGTAGGGATTGCCCTTCTCTCTCTCTCTCTCTCTCTCTCTCTCTCTCTCTCTCTCTCTCTCTCTCTCTCTCTCTCTCTCTCACACACACACACACACACACACACACTGCTGACCCCAGTTCAATCCTTAGCATCCTGAGAGATAGAGTAGGGATTAGCCCTTGTCTCTCTCTCTCTCTCTCACACACACACACACACAAACACACACTGCTGACCCCAGTTCAATCCTTAGCATCACGTATGGCCCCCTGATCAGACCTCCAGAAGGGATCCTTGAGCACCACCAGGTATGGCCCAACCTCCCCACGCCCCTAATCAAACTAACAAAATAAAGTTAGATTCAATAACGGCAAAACAACTACAGTGCTGGGCCGGGGAGAGCACCAAAGAGCAGAGTACATGCTTTGCTTCGCTTCATTTAAAAATGTTTTTGCTTTGCGTTGCATCCTAGGTTCCTCAGGATTCACCAGGAGTCACTCCTGGTGGTGCCAGGGACGGCACCCTGGGCTCCTACAGGCAAAGTGTGTGCCCAGCTCACTGAGGCATCAGTCACTCGCCCCTTCTCTGTCGGAGAGAAACCACAGGGTTTCCCAGAGAAGAAAGATGACTCCGTGCAGAGTCTCAGGCTGACTGGAGCCAAGAACAGGAGTCTGGGCACAGCATGACAGACAAGGTACCCAAAATTCAGGAGC
Organism: Sorex araneus; assembly: GCF_027595985.1. Taxonomy (NCBI): domain Eukaryota; kingdom Metazoa; phylum Chordata; class Mammalia; order Eulipotyphla; family Soricidae; genus Sorex; species Sorex araneus. The sequence goes on along the minus strand of NC_073306.1, from coordinate 119,642,204 downwards.
ACCCCCCCTACACACACACACACACACACACACACACACACACGATTTAAGTCATAGCCATCGCCTCCTACTTCAGACTGTGATTCATCCTTGACCCAGGATGCCTCCCCTGTCAGGCTGTCATCTGCTTCCCTGGCTCCTTGCACTTCTCCCCGATGCCTCACTGTGGTCCCTGGCACCGCCCTCTGAGTCTGACAGAGGTGCCTGACGAGCACTGGCAGACTCGCAGCCTGTAGGCCCAACACAAGCCCACGGATGGGTTTTGTTTGCTTCACACTAGATTTCAAAAACAATTGGAATTAGTTGTTCACATGCGAAAACCAGTAGGAATCATCTGAAATACTGGATTTCTTGGTTCTCTTGAAGAAGCCTGTTTGGCACCTGCAATATTTCTTGGCATGGAACCAGCTAACTAGGGTGAAGGAACAGCTGCTCCATTGGGCTGGGGGCTTGGCGCTGTCCCTGCCATCCCAGTGTCTCCCCGAGATCCCGCCAGCCCCGTGCTACTGTCCCTGTGATGACCCACTGACCTCAGAAGACACTGGAGTTTGCAAGTGTGTCTTGCCCACCTGGGTCTGAGTCCCCCCAAGCCCCCCCCCCCGTGCCTCCTCCCAGGTCAGATCAGACCCCCCAGACCATCCCCAGCAGTGAACCTGCCTGTTCATTCAGCCCACAAGTGCCAAGCGGGGGACAGACCTAGGGGCGGCTCCTAAGTGCCACCAGCCCGGGGCTCAGCTTCCGGCCACCCACCGTGGCGAGTCGGGAGACAGAGTCATCAACACAACATTCTTTATTGCTTCTAAATAAGGACGCCCGCATTCTTATACTGAGGCAGCACGTCCTGGATCTTGTACCGGGGTCCCGTGATGGCTTGGACAATTCTCAATGGGGGGAGGAATTTCTGGGGTGCCATAAAAATGGGGTATGGATGGTCTGTCTTGTTCAAGCTACCCAAATCCAAGAACACGGACCTGGGGTTGAAGATCCCTTTCTTCTCAGGGGCTTTTGGGGTAAATGACCGACACTTAGGAGAGGACACCAGCAGACGTATCAGGTCCTTCCGGAAGACATTCCAGCTGTTCTCCATGAGGAACTTCTGGCAAATCTCATCATCGCTGAAGGAAAGGTACAAAGTTCAGGGTTTCTGTGTCAGCTCCCCCTTGGCCCCTTCCTATTCTTGCCACTATTTTCAAACCCTAAACGAGTGCTCTGTCCCCCTCCCCTGGCCAGGCCCTTCCCAGACTCCTCTCTGCCCCGTCATGCCACAGCTCTCTTCTCCTAAACCCGGGTCCCTTATATGTGTGGTCAGAAACCAAATGGGTCACTGAGCTTGGACAGTATCACTCAGAGATGGGTGTGAGTGTCAAATCTGGACATGCCATTTTTCAAAGACTTTAAAAAAAAAGAGGGGCTGGAGAGATAGTACAGTGGGCAGGGCACTTGCCTTGCACGTGGCTGACCGAGGTTCTATCTCCAATATCCCAGATGGTCCCCTGAGCATGGCCAGGAGTGATTCCTGAGTGCAGAGCCAGGAGTAACCCTTGAGCATTGCCAAGTGTAACCCAAAAACCAACCAACCAACCAAAGAGACAGTAGAATATCTCATTCAACAAATATAATGCCAATGTGTTGAAAGGAAGCAGGTCACTAGCCTGACATACAGCCAACCCAAGTTCAACCCAGACAACAACCTTGGTGTCCCAGCCCGCCAGGAGTGACCCCTTAGTACAGCTAGAGGAAGCCTCAGCACAGCTGGATGTGTCCCCAAAACAAACAAAACAAACAAACAAAAAACACACATACGTATATTTTTGGTTTAGGGCCTACGTTTGGGATGCTCAAGTGCTACCGTTCTGGGCAGCATTCAGAGGACCATGCAGTGCAGGGGATCAAACCCAGAGACCCTTCATGCAAAACATGTTTAAGTAGTTTTCTCCCTTTCTGTAGTTATCTCCCAGCCCCAAGAATTGTCTTTAAGGGTCTGGAGCCATAGTACAGTAGGGATCTTGCATCTGGCTCACTTGTGTTCAATTCCCAGCATCCCATATGGTCCCCTGGGCACTGCCAGAAGCAATTCCTAAGTGCAGAGCCAGAAGTAACCCCTGAGTCTTGCTGGGTGTGACATGAAAAGCAAAAAAAAAAAAATTAAATTAAAAGAATTATCTTTAAGAAAAAAAGAATAACTATCTATATACATGTATACATATACATGTACATGTGTATAGCTAGGGGTTCAGACAGGTACTTAACCTCTGAGCCATTAACATCAACTTCACTCTTTTCTTTTTATTTCTTGTAATCTGGCATCTGAGAAGCCTAAGTGACTAATATAATATATGACTAATAGGAAATGCAAATCAAAGCTGTAGTGATGTCACTTACAGCGTCAGTTAGAATGGCTGTGACTTAGATGTCTGGCCAAGGGAACGGAGATACTGGCAGGATGGCACCAGGACAGGGCTGGAGGGAAGGTCAAGGTGAACTGAGCCACTTTGGAAACAGGGCGGCTGCTCCTTCCTCCAAAGATTAAACAGAGAACCATGACCAGCAACTCCATTTAGAGAAGTGAGAACCTGAGTCCAGACACTTGCAGAGCAGATCCTTAAGTATCATTTCATTCAACAACACTTTGTTATTAAAAAAAAAAATCATGGGAATAATGAAGCAATAATGGGGGGCGGGTAGGGCATGTGCCTTGCACACAGCTGACCAGGTGCCAGAAGTGACCCTGAGCACAGAGCCAGGAGTAAGCTCCAGACACAGAGGGCTGCAACACACACACACACACACACACACACACACACACACACACACACACGAGGGCCATAAGGTTCTTGCCTTGCATGTGGCTGACCGGAGTTTGATCCCGGGCACTGCATCTGGTTCACTAAGCACTGCCAAGCGTGATCCCTAAGCACTGCTGAGTATGACCCCAAAACAAAACAAAATACCAACTCCTAGGTTAGGGAGATGACTTCAGAGGCAGAACTGCATAGTCCTCTAAGCACCAGGAATGACCTCCATTTTTTAAAAAAAGAAAATAAATTCCTGGTGGGTCTGTGTGCTGGTGGGATGTTCTCCCCTCATCCATAGAGTTCTTCTTTGGGTGTCTGGTTTCCACCCAAAGCGGCCCGAGTCTGGGAGAAGTGTAAGAACTGGGCTAGAAGGGCTTCCTATTAGGGCTGGTTCCCTCCTGGGGCCCTAAACTTCTAAAATAGGCTCTAGCCACCCCCAGCCTGGAACTAGAATAAGTAGGCTACAAGTGAATGGAGTGAATTATTGTTTAGTATTAGAAGTGTTTCTGGTCTTGGAGCTGGAATGATAATGCAGCAGGGAGGGCACTTGCCTTGTATGTGGCTGGCCCGGGTTCAGTACCCGGCACCCTGTATGGTCCCCAAGACTGCCAGGAGTGATCCCTGAGCACAGAGCTAGGAGCAGGCCCTGAGCACCACTGGGTGCGGCCCTAAAACCAAAACAAACAGAAAAAGAAGGGCTTACAGTCTTTATTTTTTATTTGGGGATCACACCGGGCAGTCTGGTGCTCAGGGACCACGGGGTGCCAGGGATAGACAGGGCCTCCTGCATGTGGAGCTTGTGCCAGGCCTCTGAGCCATCTCCCCTGCCTTGGACCTTTATTTAGAAGTCTGGTGATTTTTTAATGATTTAGGAACTTAATTTTTTTAAAAATTTTGCTTTTTGGGTCACACCCAGTGATGCTCAGGAGTCACTCCTGGCTCTCCACTTAGGAATTACTCCTGGTGGTGCTCAGAAGACCACATGAGATGCTGGGGATTGAACCCGGGTCGGCCACATGCAAGGCAAATGCCCTACCTGCTATAGTATCGTTCAGGCCCAAGGTACCTAATTTTTGTTTATATCACTTAGCCTATAGAAAAAAAAATCAGTTTTAGACCTTTTAAAAAGTAGTCTTGGGGCTGGAGTGATAGCACAGCGGGTAGGGCATTTGCCTTGCACACAGCCGACCTGGGTTCGATTCCCAGCATCCCATATGGTCCGCCAGGAGTGATTCCTGAGTGCAGTCAGGAGAAACCCCTGAGAAATGCCAGGTGTGACCCAAAAAAGAAAAATAATAAAAAGTAGCTTTTTTCTAAGAACCTATCAAGCTGCTAAGTGAGGACTTATTGTATAAGAAAGTTCATCATAACACTACTCATAATAGCCTCAAAGTGGAAACAGTGGGGGGCTGGAGCGATAGCACAGCAGGTAGGGCGTTTGCCTTGCACGCGGCCGACCTGGGTTCAAATCCCAGCATCCCATATGGTCCCCTGAGCACCGCCAGGAGTAATTCCTGAGTGCAGAGCCAGGAGTAACCCCTGTGCATCGCCAGGTGTGACCCAAAAAAAAAAAAAAAGAAAGAAAGTGGAAACAGTGGACCAAGTGTCACATGTATGTAGAATAAACTATTATTAGTAATAAAAGAAGGAAGGGCCTGAGGAGGTGGCTCAGAGATGTAGTACTTGTCTTACAGAGGTGAGGCCCTGGGTTCAATTCCTGACACCAGAAAAAAACAGTGGGGTGGGAGGCCAGAGTAATAGTAGTGGGTAGGGCACTTGCTTTACATGCAGCCAATCTAGGTCCTATTCCTTGCACCTCACAGGGCCCCCCAAGCAGTGCCAGGAGTTATCCCTGAGTGCAGAGTCAGGAGTAAACCCTCACACAACTACAACACAGGTGAACCCTGAAAACATCATAGGAAGAGGTCAATCACCGAAGATCATGTATTGCTTTACTCCACTTACATGGAATGTGAGAACAGTCTGTTTGGACTGGCCTTAGTGGCCTAGCCCTGCAGTGGCTCCTGGGGGGTGTGGGAGGAGGCAGAACTGGACGAATGATCTGAGATTCCACCAGGGAAGGGCCTGCCCCCGCACCCAAGATGGTAAGTTATTAACCAGTAAGCACATTCCTCTGGCTAGACTTTTACCGACCAGATGCAGAGATCAACTTAATAAAACACCCGGGGTCAGAACGGGTGCGAGCAGCAATCCTTGGGTGTCTGTGGCGTGTGAGTCTGCTTGAACCAGGCTCTTCCTGAGACACGATTAGGGACACCTCTTCCCAATTCAGTAGCGCCAGGTGGGAGGCGTGCCCCACCCAGGGGCTGTGGGGAGAGATGACAGACATTATCTGCTTCTGCCATTGAATTTTGTGGTTGAATATGCCACAAAATTCAGCAAGTCTCTTGTGGAGCTGGAACACCCCGGGATAGTCTCAGTAACCAAGTTCTTTGACTACAAATTCCAAGTTGAATAACTCATAGCAGTAATTGCTAATGCTGACTTAGTATTTTCCATGTGCCAAGAACTTTCTATTTTTAGTTTTTGGGCCATCCCCGGCAATGCTCAGGACTTACTCCTGGCTCTGTGTCCAGGAATCACACCTGGTGGGGCTGCAGCAACCATAATGGGATGCTGGAGATTGAACCCTGGTCAGCTGCATGCAAGGCAAGCACCCTACCCTGCTGTGCTACTTCTCCAGCGCCACATTCTATTTCTTAACTCATTTAATCCTCAAACATTTCTTGGGAGCCAGGGAGATGGTTCAAGTGCCTAGTGCTCATGCTTTGCAAGTGGGAGGCTCAGGGGTTTTTTTTTTCTTTTTGGGTCATACCTGGCGATGCACAGGGGTTACTCCTGGCTCTGCACTCAGGAATTACTCCTGGCGGTGCTCAGGGAACCATATGGGATGCTGGGAATCGAACCCGGGTCGGCTGTGTGCAAGGCAAATGCCCTACCCGCTGTGTTATCGCTCCAACCCCGAGGCTCAGGTTTCATTTATGGAGTACCACATGGTTGCCTGAACACCCCCAGGAATGGTTCCTGAGCACTGCTGGCCCACGGTCCCCCAAAAAGAGAAAGACAAGATTCTCTATCCCCCATCCTGATGCAGGTGGACTCAACTCCTGGTCTGCTTTTTCCTTTAGAGGTATTTTGTAAAAGCCTCAATTTCATGCAGGGGTTTTCATTCCAATCCCCTGCCTCAGTTGAACTGAGGCAGATGAAGGTTCCATCCATCCTTTTGGCCTATACGCCTTAACCCAGGATGCCCAGAAGCCCCACCCCTTACTGCCATGGGCAGTTCAGTCCCAAGGAACACACTGCACCTGCCACTTCAGGCTTCACCTGGGCCCTTGAGGGTTTCCCTTCTTTCCTGTGAGTTCCCCCATCTTTAATTTACTGATTTTTAATCTCTGCAGGTTTTCTAGGGGCACTGGCACCACGTCATCTGTCTCTGCCATTTACAGGACAGATCTCTTGGTCATATCCTGTTTCCTGGCCTTCAATTAACACATGGAGAAAAGAGAGCATAAAACGACATCCCATAACCATGCCACTGGACCCCACACCAGGCTGTTACATTCAGAGCACCCTGGGGTGGGGGGATGAGGCCCCTCCCTACCCCAAGGACACAGCCCTGGCTGCTGAAAACCTCCAGAACTCCACCGCCACCATGCTCACAGCTACTTTCCACACGCTCAGCCGAGCCTCACCCATGAGTGAATCTGCTGAACGTCACTCATACTCCAAGAGTAGCATAGCACATTTGATGGGGTTTGAAGTAGAAGGCAACCATTCTTAGAGGGAAATATATTTTTACATATATATACATATATTATATATAAGCACATAATGCTCAACCCTTAACAACATATTAGTAATCTCTTTATAGAAGGGCTTAATGGCCCCTGGGTGAAATACAATGATCTTCACACACTCTCCTCTAAGGAAAGTTTTTTTGAAGCACTTTCAGCGACTTACTCATAACAAACAATACAAAATAAATTATTTAGGTTCTGCTTTGGGGCAGGGATCGGGGTTTGGGTTAGAAATATCCAAAATATGGGGGCTGGAGCAATAGCACAGCAGGGAGGGCGTTTACCTTGCACGCGGCCAACCCGGGTTCGAATCCCAGCATCCCATATGGTCCCCCGAGCATCACCAGGAGTAATTCCTGAGTGCATGAGCCAGGAGTGACCCCTGTGCATCTCCGGGTGTGACCCAAAAACCAAAAAAAAAAAAGAAATATCCAAAATATGGTGGTGGGAAGGTGTAATGGTGGTGGGGTTGGTGTTCGAACATTAAATGTAATCAAATACTGTGAACTATTATAAAAATTAAATTAAAAAAATTAGATGTGCTTTCTGCCTACTTTAGCAGTCTCGAACACCATGAGTTCCTCCATTAACGAGGCAGACAGAATCCATCTGTCAGCAGTACAGATGATTGCAACTAAGTGCTGACTGCACAGTGCAGAGGCCAAGAGCTGCACATCTGCCTCTGCAAGTCTATGCAGACTGCTCCTGAATTCCAACTCAGCAAACGCTGATGGATCCCCTTGTCCCATGTCCTGGGAGAAGCTGAGCCATTTTCTGTCTTGCTTATACTCAAGGATCTAGCACCAGGTCTTCTTGGAACAAGAAGGAATCACCAAGTGTTTCCCCAACTTGGTTTGTGTTTTCTTTCTTACAAAAATGCTCCAGATAAGTCAGAGCTGGGTGCAGGCTTATTTGCGTGAGACCCAGTTTGATTCCCAACACCACATCCTCTCCAGAGCACTGCCAGGAGCATCCTCCAAGTACTTCTGGGTGCAGCCCCAAAAGCAATTAAAAGAAGTCAAAACTACTCCAACTGAAATTGCATATACATCACAGCTCTTCTTTAATTTACTGATTTTTAATCTCTCTCTCTCTCTCTCTCTCTCTCTCTCTCTCTCTCTGTTTTGTCTGTTTGGGAATTTTTTTTGGGGGGCACAACCTGCAGTGATCAGGGTTTACTCCCAGCTCTGAGCTCACTTCTAGCGGGGCTCAGGGGACCATGTGGGATCCCAGGGATCAAACTCAGGTTGGTAAAATGCAAGGCAAGCACCTGCCTACGGTACTATTGTTCAAGCCCCTCTGGTGATTTTCTTTTTTAGCTTTTGGTTTTGGCCACACCTGGTGATGCTCAGGGGTTACTCCTGGCTCTGCACTCAGGAATCACTCTTGGAGGTGCTCGGGGGGACCATACGTAGTGCTGGGAATCAAACCCAGGTCGGCCATGTGCAAGGCAAGTGCTCTCCCTGCTGTACAATCACTTCAGTCAATGATGATTTTTTCTTAAGCTTTAATTCTTTTGGTCTGGAGCAATAGCACAGCGGGTCAGGCATTTGCCTTGCACGTGGCCCACCCAGATTCGATTCCTCTGCCCCTCTCAGAGAGCCCAGCAAGCTACCGAGAGTATCCCACCCACACAGCAGAGCCTGGCAAGCTACCCATGGCGTATTCAATATGCCAAAAACAGTAACAAGTCTCACAATGGAGACGTTACTGGTGCCCGCTCGAGCAAATTGATGAACAATGGGATGACAGTGCTACAGTACTAGTTCTTTCACTAACTTTACTGTGGCCCTTGTAAGTAATAGCATTTGCTAAATCCTGGGTTTAGTAAGCTAGTAATATCATTTCCTAGTTTACATTAGAATCCATAACTGCCAAAACTAAAATGCCAACCCATGACCACCAGAGACCACCCTGTGAGTCTTCTGCAGCTGCATTTCATACTTTGGACAGCCAAGATCTCATCCCAGCACATCGCTACTGGAATCGCTTCCCTCTCTGCCAGAAAGACTGTGTCTGATTACAACAGCATCAGAGTAAAGAAAAGGCAGGGAGGATGCAATATTCTATAATTAGCACCAACCTCATTGTGAAACTTTGTGTGCCTGAATGATAATGCATATCTGACACATATTCATGCAGTTAAAAATTTTCAAAAACTAAACTAAAAGGGCTGGAGCAATAGCACAGTGGGTATTCGATATGCCAAAAATAGTAACAAATCTCACAATAGAGACATAACAAGTCTCACAATGGAGATGTTACTGGTGCCCACTCGAGCAAATCAATAAACAACAGGAGGACAGTGCTGCATTGCTAAACTAAAAGACAAGGCATGAAAGAGTACTCGGGATTGTCAGGAGAATATAAATGGTTCTGGTTTTCACCCTTTTATTTATTTTAGTGGGTGTGAATTTGGGTCACACAATAGTACTTGAGGTTCACTCCCTTTCTTTGCTTTTTTGTATCATACTCAGCAATACTCAGGGCTTACTCCTGATTCCGTGCTCAGGAATTACTCATGGCGGTGCTCAGGGTACCATACGGGAAGCCTGGGGTCAAATCTAGGTCAGCTGCATGCAAGGCAAATGCCCTACCTGCTGTATTATCACTCCAGCCCCAAGGTTCACTCCTGGCCATGCTTGAGGGACCATAAAGTTCTGGTGATTGAACTGGGATCAGCCACATGCAAAGGAAGTGCCCTAACCCTTGCACTATCCCTCAGGTCCTTTGCATTATTATTTTTTTATTATTTATGTTTAGATTTTTTTGGTCACACCTGGTGATGCTCAGTGGTTACTTCTGGCTCTGTGCTCAGGAATCACTCCTGGAGAGCTTTGGGGACCTTATGGGATGCCGTGGATGGAACCTAGGTTGGCCGTGTGCAAGACAAACACCCCTGCACTATCGCTCTAGCCCATCTCGCTTTCTTGTTCAGTGTTTTTCAGATTTCAAAAAAAACAATGCTTTATTCATTTGTTCAACTTTTACTGAGCTGAGCATGGACAGACACTAAAGGCAAAAACCATCTCTGCCTTTGAGAAGGATTCAGTGGGGTTGAAGGAAGGTGATAGTCAAATCACACAGCTTGTTACAATACTGTCTGGTCCATGACACCCAGTTGGTCTCCCAGCCCACCCAGAGTGAACCCTGAGCCCAGAATTGGGAGTAAGGCACACTCAGGTATGGCCCCAAAACAAAACAAAAAATAAATAAAAAGCAATTTATCAACATTATCAAAAATTGAAATTTAAAAAATCCACTTGGAATGTTACTAGCCTGACAAGTTTTTAAAGCATATCTTTTGTTACTAATTATAAAAGCAATGCATACTCATTATGAAAAAAACATGAATGGAATATATAACTAGAAGCAGAAAGTCTCTTTTTTGTTGTTGTTATTTGGGGGGTTGGGGCTGGGCCATACCCAGCAGTGCTTAAGTGCTTGCCTGGCAAGCAGCTAACCTGAGGTTGGCATCCCTGGCACCACATATGGTCCCCTGAGTAGCTCTAGGAGTGACTGATCCCTGAGCATAGACTTGAGTAAGCCCTGAGCAAAGCCAGGTGTAGCCCAAATAAAATAATAATAATAATAATAATAATGCATCATGTGCCTGTATCATTTTTCAAATTGCTGTGAGGGCCATATCCATGGATGGTCATGGTTCTGGGTCCTTCCAGGGCCTCATGCATGCAAGACCTATACTTTAGTGCTTGAGCAACCCCCATAATTTTATGTAAAGTCATAGTGGACCATTGCTTCAGAGGATAAAAACAATTTATGGACCTTGAAACATAATACTAAAAATATAACAAAAGGACTGATATCTTGCTATCTAATATATTGCTAATATATAATATGTATATATGTTATATATTATCAACTTCATTTCACCCTTGTCATAATTAAAGATTATATTTTTATTTTTCCCATTAAAATAACAAGTGAAAGGCTGGAGCAATAGCACAGCGGGTAGGGCGTTTGCCTTGCACATAGCCGACCCGGGTTCAATTCCCAGGATCCCATATGGTCCCCTGAGCACCGGCCAGGGGTAATTCCTGAGTGCAGAGCGAGGAGTGACCCCTGTGCATCGCCGGGTGTGACCCAAAAAGCAAAAAAAAAAAAAAAGTGAAATACCATCCAGTGGAGAAACAGCGAAGTGGCCCATAACTGCCTTATAACACAGTCACAAATTCAGCCCTCAGAGTTGGCACATATGCCCAGCACAATACTGGCAGCTCTGCTCTCTGTGACTCCTAGCTCAACAAGCCGTTTCTGGCCACACTGCAGCCAAATGTGTGAGCACCTCAAACAGAGGGAACATAAATAAATGCGTGAAGAGTACGGCCTCCTGTGTGACTGTCGGTCACCACCAACACCAACAATGATGAAGGCGAGGGAAGTGGGATGGATTAAAAAATAAAATGAATTTTTTTTCTTCTTTGATTTTGGCTTTTGGTTTTAGGCTACACCTGCCTCTGTACTGAGGGATCGCACCTGGCTGGGCTAAGGGACCCTATGGGATTGAATGCCAGTCGGCTGGATGCGAGGCCTTCTCCACTAGACTCTCTCTAGCCCCCAAAGTACCCTTTTGATTAAAAATGGCTTGGCCTGGTCAATTCATCCCCATTAGCACTGACCTGGGGTACTGGATCTGGTACCTTAACAGCTTTCTCTTCATCTCCTCCTCGTCGAACATTTTGTAAAACTGATCTCTGCTCATCCGAATCAACTCAACTCCCAGGCTCACGAGGATGAGGGGCCTGACGTCCTGCTGGCTCTCCGGCAGGAGGATCTGGTGAAGGCCCTGCAGAAGAAAGCGTATGAAGCCAGAGCCCAGAGACCACGCGCTCCTGCCCGTGTTTCACCAGATAGGAAAGATGCCGCCTCTGCCGCTGAGCTCCGTGCCCCGGCACAGACGAGAGTCCTGCGGGTCCTCTGCACTGTCCAGGAGCCGCCTGGCCACCAGGCACCCAAGGACAATGGCTCCTCGAGGGACAGTGTATTCCAAGTCCCCCCGGTCCAATCTCAATTCTTTTGTATGTCTAGAAAGACCATTTTCTATCCCTAGCAGCATGACAGAAAGAAAGGGGAAAATGCAGCTGGCCTCATCTCTCCAGCCACCACACCCAGCTGCATCCCCGCCCCTTCTGCAGGCTTGCTCAAAAGGCCTGTCTCTGCCCAGCCTGCAGCCTCTGCTCAGCGTTTCCCAGTTCCCCATAAAAGTGGGCCCCTGGTAGCTGCTCAGCCCCGGATTCTATGTTTGAAGTCATACACCTTGAGGAAAGGGAAGGAGAGGAACCAAAGGGTGAAGTGACTTGCCCAGGCTGCAGGATTCGAACAAAGATGTGCATTCAGGGCTGGCTGGGAGTACACGGGCGCTCTCACCGCTCTCGGGTCCAGGCTCCACTCCGGCCAGACAGATCCCTTCTCTGCTGACCTCCTTCACATAGCTTCCCAAAGTACCCAGCATAAAATCAAACTTCTCTCGGACCGCCTGGGCACTGTCAGTCTTGCCTGGTTCTCTCTGGAGCCACTTCTGTTCCCTGCTATGCCCGCACTATGGTTCCTGATGTCTCCACCAGGTCTTCACTTGTCACTTTCGTCAGGAGCACGCTTCTCCTGGGGGACCAGGACTCATCTTTTCCGTCATTCTGGTCTCCATATCAGTTCCCCGGAGCCGCCTTCCTTGACAACACCCCCCCCACACCCCCAAGTGCTCTTCCATTCACCCTCACTCCATCTGCTATTCCATTCCTAGCAACAATTTGTAAGTTCCTGCGTGTCTGCTCAATTATCTGTTTACCATCTGATCCCCGGAGCAGAGCCAAAGTCCAAGGAGGGCAGGAACGTCAGTAGGCATGCCTCACGCTGGCACCTCGTGCAGGGTTTGGGCCTGACACAGGCTCAGGAACCACCTTTGGGGTAAATGCTCAGGGAAGCCAGAACGTTAGGGCCAGCAGCTGGGCCAGGTGAGTGTGTTCCCTGGGCAGGTGAGCGGGCCCCCTGATGGGCAGGTGAGCTGTGCTCCCTGATGGGCAGGTGAACGTGCGTCCTAATGGTCAGGTGAGCAGGCTTCCTGATGGGCAGGTGAGCTGCGCTCCCTGATGAGCAGGTGAGTGGGCCCTCTGATGGGCAGGTGAGCGGGCCCCCTGATGGGCAGGTGTGTGCCCTCTGATGGGCAAGTGAGCGGGTCCCCTGATGGGCAGGTGTGTGCCCTCTGATGGACAGGTGAGCGGGCCCCCTGATGGGCAGGTGAGCAGGCCCCCTGACGCAGGTGAGCTGTGTTCCCTGATGGGCAGGTGGGCGGGCCCCCTGATGGGCAGGTGAGTAGGTTTTCTGATGAAGGCACAGGTTTGAAGGATGGAGCCCAAGAGCTAGGACTGGGAAGCAGAATCCAAGAGCCTCTGCCTGGCCATCTGTCCTTTTCCTGTGGTCCTGCCCCGCCTGGACCACCTCTGGGGTCTCAACCTGCCTGTCCCCCTCCACCCTGTGAGGCTCTTTCCCCTACCTGCTGATTCCTGCTCTGCCTCTGCTGTGTCTGGGGCTGGCCCAGCTCCAAGCTCTGCTCCCACGGCCAGGAAATTGACTGCCTGCTGGTAGGTGGCTTCGGCCACCACTATTACTGCCCCCCACTGCAAACCAGGGAGTGAAAGCAGGGAGAACAGAATTCCCCCAAAGGCTCACCTCCAGATGGGATGGCCCAAAGGCGACGTGTGTACGTGCCTCTTTGTGGGGGGCTTTCACTGGGCTGGGCCCAAGAGACCATCACACAAGCCAGTCCGAGCCCGAGCCCCCGACCAGGCCTCTCGAGGCTTTCCAGACTCGGGGCCGGTGCTGTCCTGGCCCTGCAGACCCACAGAGCCTGCTCCTGTGCCACCGCACACGGCCACCAGCTCCTGGCACCATCCACCAGCCTGGTCACCTCCCATGCCTACACTCTGCCGGGGTGCCAAGCGGCTCCGACGCTTCCTGCCTGCGTTCCATCAGGAGAACCCTGCTCTGAAGCAGAGACAAACTGCTGCGAGCCGCCGCCAGGAGGGCCAGAGGTGGCATCCCGTGAAGACGCGAATATAGCAGATAATCCCAGCACCCTGGCACCTGGCATCCATGAAAGCCTGGATGAGACCAAAGAGCACCCTACAAAGAACTGGCCTAGGGCGGGGCGGGGGCTGGCCTGTGTGAGGCCCTGGGATCCATCCCCGGCAGCCACACCTCCAACAGGCTCTTTTGTTCCTAGTGGTGGAAGTGCAGTGAGGAAAGGAGAGGTGGCTCAGTAGTCTGGGCACATGTCTTGCACGCAGGAGGCCTGGGTTGGATGCCAGCACCCCACAGTTCCCCAGGCATCACCAGGAGGGACCCCCACATACCAAACTGGGGGTAGCCCTCCTTGGGTATGGCACCACTGGGTTTGGCCCACAAAGAAATAAAGTTGCAGGAAGCATGTTTGACCCACCAACTGGAAGATACCCCGAGGAGCTGGGCACTCCCTCTGGCACACAGAGGAAGAGCACTGGGAGGTGCGGGCATGCGGAAAAGCAGGGAGAGCAGACAGGAACAGGCGGGGCCGCACCTGGGGTGGGGTGGATGGCAACTGGGATTACGAGGCACGATCAAGGCACGGGGAGACAGTCCCTCCCCAGGCAGATCAAGTCACGCCTAGTGGTGTGCAGAGGGGAGAGGGACCAGGTGGTGTTTGGGGACAACATGTTGCAAAGGGACCAAGTCCAGGATCTTTCACAAGCAAGACATAAGTCTGTCACTTGAGGCACATCCTCAGCTTGTCTTATGTTCTCCTGATGCTGCTCAATTAGCCACCCAGCTCCAGTACCTTTTACACAGCTCTAGAACCTATCACCCAGCTCCAGTACCTTTTACACAGCTCCAGTACTCATCAACCAGCCCCAGTACCCATTCTACGGCTCCACTACCTATCACCCAGCTTCAGTACACAGCTCCAGTACTCATCACCCGGCTCTAGTACCCATTCCACAGCTCCAGTACCTATCACCCAGGTCCAGTACTCATCACTCAGCTTCAGTACCCACTACACAGCTCTTTTCATACTGGATTGTTTCACTTAGAAAATTCACTGTAAACTTCAGGAGTCATTTTCTTCTAACTATTTGAAGATGTCTACACACCAATATGTCACCTGCAATCAAAGACAACTTTATTTCTCTGTTTGATAGGGTTTTTTTGTTTGTTTGGGTGCCACACTCAGCAGTTCTCAGGGATTACTCTTGACTCTGTGCTCAGAAATCAATCCTGGTGGGCTCAGAGGACTATACAGAATGCTGGGGATCGAACGCAGGTTAGCTGTGAACAAGGCAAGCACCCTGCCTTCGCTATTATCTTTCCAGCCCCAGCTTTACTTCTTCCTTCCCAAACTTGACATACTTCTTAAAATTTTTATTTTTTCTGTTTTTGGGCCACACCTGGCAGTGTCCAGGGTTTCCTCTATGGTCAGGGACCACCCTTTTAGTGGCGCTTGGGGGAGGCCATATGTGATGCTGGGAATTGAACTCAGATCAGCAGCTTGCAAAGCAAGCATCTTAACCCCTGAACTATCTCTGGCTCTTTTTTCCTCTCCTTCAGCCAGTGCTCTAATGAGTATCTCCAGCACAATGCTGAATAAGTGTAGTGAGAAGGCTCCAGCTTTGTTTGGTCATGGACTATTTTAAAGCAAGTCCCAGACGTCATTTAATTTTATCAGTAAAATACTTTCATACATAGCTCCAAAATATAAGGACTCTTTCAAAACCATCATAGGGCTGGAGAGATGGCCCCAGTGTCCTGGGGTACAAAACACATTTACAGGAGCCCCAACAGCCCCACATTTGATGCCCTACATCCCATAACCCCTGAGCACCTCCAGAAGTGGCCAAAAATCAAGCCACATCCAAAACATGGCTACAGTTCCATTATCATATCTAAAATGTTTTACATGGGGCCGGAGCAATAGAACATCGGGTAGGGTGTTTGCCTTGCATGCTACTGACCCAGTTCAATCCCTAACATTCCATATGGTCCACCCCACTCCCACCAAGCACCACCAGGGTAATTCCTGAGCTCAGAGGCTCAGAGCTGGGGGTAATCCTTGAGCATCAATGGGTGTGGCCCCAAAATGAAAATAAATAAATGTTTTACAAATATCCCTTAAGATGATCAAATATGAGTGGACTTGGGACCAGAGATAGCACAATGTGTAAGGCACTTGCCATGCATATGTTGACCCTGGGTTTGATCCCTGATACCCTCTATGGTCCCCTGAGCCCCACTGACAGTCATCCTGAGCACCACTGAGTGTGGCCCAAACAAAGAAACTATGAATGGACTTTTCTGGCCTTTCCTATTCTGACCGCACACTCCTGGCCACAGGTGACGGTGCACTGGGAACCAGGCTCGCTGCACACTCACAATGGTTTCTCCCTGCTCCACGGTGCGGATGCTGAGGTAGGCTCCCACCGCAGCCTCCTTGGGGATTTTGCCATGTTTCGTATCAATCATCGGGTAGTTGAGAGTTTGATAAGTCCTGGAGCTGAAATTTGAAATTTGACAGTATGTTAAAAACATTCATTTGGAACACAGCCAGTTCACACGTGGCCCTGGATAATCAACGTTTCCTCTCAATAATCAGCATACGGACATGCCCTTTGTGAAGCTTGGAAAGTGAGAGTTCAGAATTAGGGTCCTGGGAAAGAGAGTTACTATGCCAAGAACTGGAGTTCTCGCCGGCTCTTCAAGCCCATCTTCTTCCTTGAACACACATCTCGCTCACTTTGTCTGTACATTTCCTTGCTTGTCCCACTCTGGAAAAGTCTGTGTTCTCTCTTGAACACACACATCTCCTCTTCCCTCCCCTCACATCTTCATAAGTTTCAATTAAAAACTATCTTGCTTGGGGGCTAGAGCAATAGCATAGCGGATAGGGCGTTTGCCTTGCACGCGGCCAACCCAGGTTCGAATCCCAGCATCCCATATGGTCCCCTGAGCACCGCAAGGAGTAATTCCTGAGTGCAAAGCCAGGATTAACCCCTGTGCATCACCGGGTATGACCCAAAAAGAAAAAATAAATAAATAAAATAAAATAACTATCTTGCTTGGCCAAAATAAAAAAGAATTCGGGCTCACTGGAGGGTGGGGGTGGGGAGAGGAGCAGCCAGAGTCCTTGATGCCTGGGGGCTATTCCCATCTCAGCCTCAGGCCCCAGGAAGGAAAGTTCAGGCGGGAGCTGCTGGGATGCTGACTCTACGACAGAGGGCTGAGGAGGTCTGGCCAAGAGGCATCTCGCACGCGTGAAGCCCTGGATTTGGGTCCTAGCACCGCATGCCCCGGTAGCCCTGGCATGACTGGCTGTGTCTCCCATAATGCCAAAAACATCAAATAAACTTTGATACGGTAGGAGCTGGGCTCTGCTTTCTGATAGAAAGAGAAGAGATTAATTTGGTTGTTGGGGGATGATACCCAGCGCTGATGCTCGGGAGTTACTCCTGGTTCTGCACTCAGATCCCTCCTGGCAGTACTTGGCGGACCATGTGGGGTATCTGGGAATAAACCTGGCTCCCGGCTGTAGTGAAGGCCGCCTGCTGGGCACAGCTCCTAGCTCTCCGGGAGACCATGGAATAGGATACCCAGAATGGGCACCAAAAGGCTCCTCAGGTTCGAATCCCACCTCTGCCACTTCCTTCCCACCTGTGGCCCCTCAAGTATGTACCTTGGTGTCTCTGGACCTTGGTTCTCCCTCCAGAAAGCCAGGAGCGAGGATTCGCACTGGCCTGGTAGTATTATTGGGGAGAACAGATTGGATAATGCAGTCCTGGACACGGGAAACGATCTCCTAAGTACTTGTTAAAGATACAGATATGGGTGGGAAGGTGGCCACACCTGGCAGTGCTCGGGGGCTATTCCTGGCTCATTGCTCAGGGGAGACCCCCGAATATGGGGGCATATATGATGCTAGAGCCAAAGTTTGGCTGTCTCCCACACACCCCAACCATGAGGGATAACCTGGGCCTGCCCTTCCCCTTGCCCAGGTCCCCCTCACAATCTACCCTATGTGCCCACACCTCCTTTCATCAGAAGCCACGCCCCTCTCTGTCAGGGCTGCCGCTTACTTGACCTTCGGGCCCAGCGTCCTTGGGAGGGTGCTCGCCTCGGTATTAATTTCACTGAGACTGAACTTCGGGGGCCTCCTGGCGTTCTGCAGATGCAGGAGTTTCAGGGGGCTGTAGTCCTGATGGGGGAAGGATCTGATCTGGAACTGCCTGAATCTTTCCTCCGGAGAAGGTTCTGCAGAGGAGAGGAGAGAAGAGGATTGGGAGAGGAAAGGGGCTTCCCAGAACCAGGGTTGGCTCACAGGCCCTCGTGGTCACCTGCCTCAATAGTCTGACCCAAGGGGACAGAAGGAGAACGGAAGGGGCTAGGGAGAGAGCCCAGGAGCTAAGGCACATGCCCCGCGTGTGGCTGACCTAAGTTTGATCCCAGCACTCCTGGGGCTGGGGTCTCCCTGGGCTTCCGCAGTACTGAACCATGGGCTGGGTATTTGGGAATCACCAAGAATGGTCTCTGGGTCCCCTGAGCACCATTTGTGAGTCTCCCCTGCCCCCTAAGCAGAAAATAGGAAAGAAAACACTGTGGCTTCCTGTATTGTTTCTGGAAAGTAAAAAATAAAATTAGTTGTTTTTTTTTTCTTTTGCCACACTCGACAGTGCTCAGGGACCACTCCTGGGTGGCTCAGGGGACCATGCGGGATGCCGGGGATCAGACCTGGGTTGGCCGTGTGCAAGATAAATGCCCTTCCCGCTATGTGATCTCTCGGGCCCTGAGCCACATCTTTTACCTCTACTCCACCCAGACAAACGTCATGGCAAGCCCATGGTCAGAACATATGATCTGATTCAAAAGAGCAAACGAATAGCAGAGGCCGGGAGGAATGTGCCAGCCTCACGAGCCTGGGCCCCGTCACATCCCCCGAGTCCCGCACAGGCCCAGCAGGTCCGGGCAGCTATCCCGCTCACGAGAGGGCTCAGCCCCAACACAACCAGGCCTGGGATGGGGACGCACACGGAGACAAGGAGGTGGCCAAAGAGCTGGAGCACCCACTTTTCCTGCAGGACCCCCAAGTTCAACTCTGGTACCATGTGCTCCCCCCACCACCTCTAGAAGCGAACCCAGAGTCCTGAGTCCTGGGAACCACTCAAGCACCACTTGACATAGCTCTTTAAAGAAAAACAGGGCCCTGAGAGACAGTGCAGCAGGGAAGGGAATTACCTTGCACGCAGCCAACCTGGATTTGATCATATGGGGATCCCAGCACCCCCGATGGTCTCCTGAGCACCCACTAAGTGCAAAGCCAGGAGTGAGCACTGCTGGGTGTGTCCCCCAAACCAAAAAAAGAAAAACAAAGTGTGTGTGTGTGTGTGTGTCTGCACAGGGCAATCTCTGTTCCCCTAATTCAGTCGAGCTTGAAATGTGCCAGACAGGAAGCAGCAGTGGAGACAGGGCCAGTCTCTTCAGGACAGTCCTGCTCTGTAGGTGGGGGCCGCAACTGGAGGCAGCCCCCCGTAAGAGCTCGGGAATGGCTCAGTCAGAGCTCAGAGGAGAGTGACAGTGGTTACCCCTCCCTGCAAGGGAAGCTGAGAGACTAGTTTGGGGGGGGGGTGGAACATAGCCAGGTACCACATTGTCTAGTCTGCTTACTCTGCCACATACTCTTCATTCTGGAACCCTGTGTTCCCCACACTCCTCAGCCTCAATCTGTCTTTTCGATGTCAGCTGGTGTCATACAAAGGGCACGGGAAGCACACACACTCAGCACTCTTTCGCTGGTCAGAGACTCCCTGAGTGTCTGTCCTTGCCTACTCCAGATGTGCCTGTGTTGTAAAGCAGGGGGTTCTGGAGAGAATTGAGGAGGGGGAGACGTCACCCTAAGAATGCTTATCAGTTCTTTTGTTGTTGGGATCTGTAAGGGGGAGGGACGGTTGGGAAAGCTTGACCTTGTGTCTTAGTCAATAAGCTAATTTACACACACACACACACACACACACACACACACACACACGAAATAAATTGAAAGAAAGAGAAAAAGGAAAGAAGGGAAAGGAGCGGGGAAAAAGGCATAGGGGCCAGAGTGACGACAGTACAGCAGGTAAGACTTTGCCTTGCACTCAGTGGACCTGGGTTCAATTCCTGGCACTCCATATAGTCCCCTGGGCACTGCCTGGAGTTATTCCTGAGTGCAGAGTCAGTAGTAACCCCTGAGCATTGCCGGGTGGGTGACCAAAGCACAAAAAAGCCGTAAGACCTGTGAAGCTCACTATGGATATCTTATGAGGCCGAGTGTTCTGACTGAAACATCAAGGTAGACCTCAGGGAGGGCAGGTGGGAGAGGGCAGTAATGGAGCATCTGCCTTGAATCTGCAAGTGGGATCCCTGGCACTGCCCCCCATATGCCTGAGAACAATCCCGGGGTACCTGCACCAGGTCTGAGACATGCCCCCCCCACCACCACTGGGAGCAGCCCCCCATAGGGACAGAAACAGGAAACAGAAAAGAAAAATTGTGTTTTAATTAAAAGAAAGAGACCTGGGTGGGGAACAAGGGCTAAGGGCAGGGAGGTGCTTGGTACAAGCACTGTGAATGGTTCGAGGACTGGCAGGACACAGGACCCAGGTCCAGCACCTGGCCAGTCTCAGAGAACCCCTGACCATGCTCAGTGACAGGAAATGACAGAGGCGGAAGGCTGGAGACATAGGAAGCGGGGAGAGTGTGCTGAGAAACCCAGCTCTGGGGCTGAGGAACGCCTGCCTGGCACGCACAGTGTCCCGGGTGAGAGTCCCAGCATTGCATGGCCTCCTGCCAGCAATAGCTCTGGTGGCCCCAACACCACTGGGGAGGATTCCCCCCATCAAGAAAAAGATACAATAAAAAACATAAAAAGGAAAACCGCTGACAAATCCTGAGCAGCGGCTTTTTTTCCCCTTTTCGGGGAAAGACAGCGTGGCGTCCGCCATTTTATAAAGATCATTAAGGAGGTACGAACTTGGAGGCACGGGAAGAAAAGGAAAAAAAGAGGTATGAACTTGCAACAGCGGGACACGCAGGTGATCTCGGGACGGGGGTGATACTGGTGCTCTCTCTGCTGAGATGCGACCCAGGTTTGTCTGCTCACCCCAGGCTAGAGGCCAGGCGAGTCACTCATTGCGGAAAATGCAAGACTCTTTTTTTCCTTTTGATTTTTGGGCTGTTCTCAAGCCTCTGTGCTCAGGGATCCCTCCTGACGGGCTTAGGGGACCATATGGGATACGGGGGACCCAGCCTGGGTCGGACACCTGCAAGGCAAACTCCCTCCCCGTTGTACTATCCCTCTGGCCCCCTGGACTCTTCATTCTCATGCTCTCCCTCTTACCTGCACACGGCTGGTGGTGGGGCTCACACACCTGGCCTCCGTGCTCCCGGGGTCACATTCATTCAGTGGTGGTGCTCCCGGGAATGCTGGGATGCACACACGTGCCTACTCAGGACCACACTCTGGGCCATAATTTTTGCTAGGAGGGGATCTCCATTTTTTCCAGTTTGTGGTGCTCACACCCACCTGGCTGCATGCTGGAGATCCTGCTCTGGGGGTCGGGGGGGGAGCCCTGGGGACAGTACTTGGTGGGCATGGGGGCTACCAGGATATTGAGCATAAAACCTGAGGGGTAGTTTGACCGCGGAAACATTCCCCAGGCCATCCTGAATGTTTTATTCATCTTTCTGTGGTGCTGGGCATCAAGTCCAGGCCCTCAAACCTTTGAGGCGTGTACTCTCCGCTGAGCTATATTCCAGTTACAGAACTCTCAGCAAGACTGTTCTGAAAACCCACTCAGTCACTGACACCCCCACATAGGACAGCCTCACTTCAGGATTTTTGCAATAGCACAGCAAGTAGGGCATTTGCCTTGCACACGACCAACCCGAGTTCAATTCCTACATCCCTCTCAGAGAGCCTGGCAAGCTACTAAGAGCCCAGGAAGTTACCGAGAGTATCCCATCCACACGACAGAGCCTGGCAAGCGACCCATGGTGTATTCAATATGCCAAAAACAGTAACAACAAGTCTCACAATGGAGACATTACTGGTGCCTCCTTGAGCAAATCGATGAACATCAGGTGCTACAGTGCTACAGTGCAGTTCTACAGAGGTACCAAGAGACATCAATTCAGCCTAAACTGTCCTTGAATTTTCATGTTTCTGGCCCTGGCACACAGCTGTCTGTTTCCCCCGAGCCTTAACACCTTCACCACCACAAACCACAGAAAAAAAAGATTCTCCAGATGCTGGGCAGTGACTGAGTTTTGGGCCGGATTGTTTTGCCCAAAGTGCAGCCCGCAGTGTAAAGTGGCCAACCAGAGACTTTGGGGGCAGGTATTTGTAGTAAACGGAGTTTAGGTACAAATGCAGTTCACTTCCTGTTTACAATGGGTTTCTCACCATCCAAGCTCAAAGCAAGGAAGATGTGCACGTTCTCAATGGGGAGGGAAAAAAAAAAAGAACCTCAGTGGGGTACCCTGGGCCAGAGAAGGGCCAGCGTGAGAATCAGTTTAGTCTGGGGAAGGGATGTTTAGTCTCAAATCAAAGTGCAGCTGGGCAGAAAAGAAGGGGGGGGGGTGAGGAGGGGGTGGTCAGGGGGGTTTGAGAAAGCCCAGGCCACTCGGAGGCCTGAGGCAAGCAGAAGGAGGTGGGGGGAGCGCCGTAGCCGGGCTGAATGCCAGGAGGCCAGCTGAAGCCTAACCCTCGGGCCACATGGGTGAGGCCGGAGCCGGAAGGCCATGCTGACACCCCTCGAGGTCCCTCTAGCCCTCACTCTCCGAGACTCTGTGGGCCAGGAAGTGGCCACGGGAGGCTGCCTCCGCTTACCCATTAAGTGAGTCTTCAGGGAGTGGGCCTCTAGGAGATGCAGCTGCTGCCAGATCCATTTGTAATAGAAGATGGAGTTGGAGAGTTCCACCAGGCGCAGGACTTCACAGGTGCCCTGGACACGGGAGCAGCACAGGAAAAGGCTTAGCCCCGGGGCCTCCCGCACGGGGGGCTCAAAGAGTTGCTCTGGGTCTTGCCCCATTTATTTTTACGTTGCTGAATGCAAACGTGATTTTCAGGTGATCTTTTAAAAGTGAACTTGTTCTATGTTCATTTAAAAACATTCAATTCTGAACCTTGAGAACCACGGGCCGGAGTGAGAGCTGGAGGGGTGGGGACACCTGGCAGGCAGGAGGCCAGAATTCCACTCAGCCCCAGATTCGAGCCGTGGCATCACGTGATTCTCCCTCCATTTTTATTTTTCAGTTATTTTTGCTAAGAATCATGTGAACTTTTAGGACTGAAGCGATAGCACAGCGGGTAGGGCGTTTGCCTTACACACGGTCGACCAGGGTTTGATTCCTCCATCCTTCTCGGAGAGCCCGGCAAGCTACCAAAAGTGTCTCGCCCGCATGGCAGAGCCTGGCAAGCTACCCGTGACGTATTTGATATGCCAAAAACAGTAACAACAAGTCTCACAATGGAGACGTTACTGGTGCCCGCTCGAGCAAATCGATGAACAAAGGGATGGGCAGTGCTACAGTGACAGTGCAATGTCAACTTTTACATCTACATTCCTGACTGATAGTTACAGATTTCTTTTTCTTGTATTATCATCTTTGTATAGTATCCCCCCCCCCCAGGATTCTTTTTTAGTTTGTTTTTTTGGTTTGTGGGCCACACCCAGGTGTACTCAGGGGTTACTCCTGGATCTGCACTCAGGGATCACTTCTGGCGGGCTCAGGGGACTGTATGGGATGCCGGGAATAAAACCGGCATTGTATTATCACTCTTTTATGTAGAGTTGATATGATTTCTTTTTAGAATGTTTGGTAGGACTCGCCAATGAAGTCATCTAGGACAGGATGAAATTCTGTGCTTCCTCTGTGGGAAGGGAATTAACAGTGAATTCAGTTTCTCCAGTACACACTGAGTGGGTAGGTTTCTTTCCTTTTTGGGGGGAGGGAGGGTATTGCCACAGCCCACAGAGCTCAGGGGTTACTCCTTGCCCGACTGGAGGTTGCTCCTTGCAGTGCTCGGGGCACCATGGCTGAATACTGGGACTCCCACCTGTGTGGCGACAGTCTGTGCTGCCTCTCCGGCCCAGGCTTTATGTTTCTATTTCTAGAATAAGGTTTGGCAGTTTCTGATCTGCCCCCTCCCCACCAAAAAAAAAAACCCGTTTTATTTCATCTAGGTTTTCTATTTTTTTTTTTGACAAAGGATTTTTAAGGTTTTAAAAATGAATACTTAGCCATTTTATACATAATTCAGATTTTCAGGACAGCAAAACCAATTCCCAGTTTGAACCCCCTGCCTTACCCTATCACCTTCCCTAACGCTTTGCAGTGGGAGTGGCAGCGGGCAGCTCTTAAGAATAACAGGGAAGGGTCTGGAGCGATAGCACAGCGGGTAGGGTGTTTCCAGGTTCGATTCCCAGCATCCCATAAGGTCCCCTGAGCACCGCCAGGGATAATTCCTGAGTGCAGAGCCAGGAGTAACCCCTGTGCAGAGCCAGGTGTGACCCAAAAAGCAAAAAAAAAAAAAAAAAGAATGACAGGGAAGCCAGAGGGGGCTGGGCACCAGGCTGCCCTTCCCCTTTCCCTCAGCCAGACTGCAGACCAGATGCCAGGATGGGGCCGGGATGAGCAGCCCACCAGGGTTGCCACAAATGTGGATGGTGAGGGCAAAGCTGGAAGCCAGCAAGAACCTTGGTGCCCGAGTTCTTAGATCTCCTAGGACAGCTCTTCGCCCCTGACTGGCTTAATTTTAGACTCTCTTGCATGAGAAAAATAAATTACTATTCATTAAGCCGCTCTATTAGGTTTCTATGGCTTGCAGCAGACTTTAATTGATAATCTTGTCCATGCATCTCCTGCCGAGGGTGGTCAGGCAGGCAGTGCCCAGATACTCCTTCTTTCCCCGCAGGCACACGGCGGAACTGTATTTTTCCATCCTTTGAATTAAACATGGGCCTCTTACTGGGGCTAGTTTCCTGGGCAAAATGATCCATGATAGACGGGGTGGAAACTTTAAAAGCCAGTGCTGAGCTCTCTTCTGCCTTTCCTGTCCTATTGATTGTGCCTGGGACAAGACAGTCTCCAGGGCTTGGGCCCCTGGGGTGCCTCTGGAGCAGGACCCCCCACTGACCTTTCAGGATCAAGCAGTGAGAGGGAGGAATAAATCTTCGTGAGTGGATCCCCTTGGGATGTGAGGTTGCTGACAACTGCAGCATAACCTGGAGACCAGTGCCAGTACTCTATTTGGTTATCTCCCTGGGACTAATTCTTAACGGTAGGCATGTTTTAAGTTTTGGAACACCGTCAAGCTGCCCTCCAGTAATGCCAGCTAATCCTCTCTCTGACGTGCCTGCTCGGTGCAACACTGACAGCTGTGTCTGGACAAGCTTTTCCTTCTTTCCTAATCTGACAAGTGGAAAGTTCTTTTTATTTGAAAGGTCTTACTCTCTTTGGGTTGGAGAGATAGTTCAGTGGGGCACTTGCCTTGCACACGGCTGACCCAGATTCGATCCCCGGCATTCCTTAAGACCTCCAGGAATGATCCCTGAGTGTAGAGCCAGAAACAAGCCCCGAGCACTGCCAGGTGTGGCTCAAAACTTAAAAAAAAAAAAATCTTTACCCTTTTTATTTTGTCTTGGGGTTTATCCCTCCTCCCCCCACCCCCCTGTGGTGCTGGTAGCTACTCCTAGCTCTGCTCTGGGGTTGCTCCCGGCAGTGCTCAGGATACTATCTGTCCTCAGGGAACCATATAGTGTCAGGGATCAAACCCAGGCTTCCTCTATGCAAAACATGGGCTTAGCCCTTTGAACTATTTTTTTGGCCTAAATCCTTCGTTCCCTCCCCTCCTTCCTGTTGTTTTGGGGCCTCATCCGGCGACGCTCAGGGCTTCCTCCTGACTCTGCACTCAGGGATCACTCCTGGTGGTGCTCAGGGGACCATATGGAATGCCGAGGTTGAACCCGGATCTGCCTCGTGCAAGGCAAGCGCCCTCCCTGCTGTACTACCACTCCAGCCCCTAAAACCTTACCCCTTCTTAGCAAGAACCTTTCAGATTCAAGACAGATGATTACTGAAGAGGAAGGGGGATGTATAAAACACTTAATAATCCCTATCATATTCCAGGCCTTGTGCTTGATCTTTCATCAATACTCATTCAACAAACGTTTATCAAGCAGGAACTGCAGGTGCTAGAGGAACACAAGCAAGCAGTCTCCTCTTGGAAAATCTTTAACCGCATCTATAGCTGCAGAGAAAAAAATTTCTCATGTGCTCCTCAAATGATTAACTGCTCAAAATGTCTTGATTACCGGTTCTGCTGACGTTCTCAGCAGGAAGCTAATCCCATCCTCCAAGACTCCAGACACCCCCGGCACCCGCTACTGCTCGTGCCCTCTAGTGGTAATAGGAGTGAAATGCAGGCGTCCAGAGCCACGGGTGCCCAGTCTTGGGGCTCAAAATGAGGACAAAGAGCAGTTGGCCGGGCAGGTGCCCTTCCACTCTGCCTAGAGTGGCTGCACCAGGGTTCCAGGCCCAAGAAACAGAACATTGATGGACAACCTTCACACTGACAAATTAGCTTGTCTAAAATACAGTGATTACAATGATCTGCTCTGCTTAGTGCAGTATTTTTTTCTCAGCGTATACTTCAAACACCCTAGCATTAGAACACCATGACAGCGCCCAAGAGAAAGCACAGGGATTAGGGCTCTTGCTTCGAATGCAGCAGACCCCGCTGGATCAGGAAGCTGCCACTGAGCACTTCCCTCGCTGCCCCCACAAAGGAAGCTCCAGGACAGATTTCCAGTGAATGAGAGATTCCGTGGGGCGGGCACTGGCCTTTCTTCATGGGTAAGTAACCAAAATGGAAAATTCATCCCTTAGATCAGACACACACACACACACACACACACACACACACACACACACACACACACACACACACACACGTTCCTTACATTATTTTGTATTTGACAGCTTTGGGTGGGCCTGAGGGTGTGTCATGTCATGAATTCCAGGTCATCCAGCAGCTGCTGCCCTGCACTGGACTTATATTAACAAGGACGGGCTAAAGTCTCTCTTTAGGGACTTTGCAAGGCACGTGGTCGCCCATTTCACGGACGAGGAGAAGGAAGCTAACCCGGCTTCTGTGTCATGCCTCATTTCTGCTGGGCAGGATACAGTCACGGATGCCCCTTCCAGGAAGTTTGTTTTTTTCGGGGGGGTCACACCCAGTTACTCCTGGCTCATGCACTGAGGAATTGCTCCTGGCGGTGCTCGGGGGACCATATGGGATGCTGGGACTCGAACCCGTTCGGCAGCGTGCAAGGCAAATGCCCTACCTGCTGTGCTATTGCTGCATCCCCCCTTCCAGGGAAGTCTTTTTTTTTTCTTTTTTTGCTTTTTTGGGTCACACACCGGGGTTACTCCTGGCTCATGCACTCAGAATTACTCCTGGCGGTGCTCGGGGGACCATATGGGGTGCTGGGAATCGAACCTCGGTCAGCCGCGTGCAAGGCAAACGCCCTACCCGCTGTGCTCTCGCTCCAGCCCCTTCCAGGGAAGTCTTGAACCGCCCCCCCTTCCTCCCCAACCCGAGTCTCTCCTGGCGGTCTGCAAAGAACTTGGGGACACGAGATATTTCGCAGCTTTGGAGCTGATCGCCCCACATTTTCAGGTAAAAGGCATCAAGCTCTCAGGGAAGAAACAGAAGAGACAGATCTGGAAGTGCCTGCGCGCCGGGCCCCGCCCATCTCTGCTCACGTGACCGTCCCCGCGGCTCCAAAGCTGACTCTGCACTCGGCAAGGGCCTCACTCATCTCCCCAACCTCCTGGGGGGTCCTGGGGATCCGAGTCCCCTTTCCTAGAAGCTACATTTTCTAGGCTCCCTTGGGCTGCGGCTCTGGATGTTGCCAAGACTCGCTGGTCACGGCTCCCGGGTCGGTGAGGTTAGGGGGTGGGGTACATCCTGCCACCCTGCCTGATAGCGTGGCCGGAAAGCAGCTTTCTGACTGTGGCAGGAGCAGCCACATCTGGACCCTGACTGGACCCGGCCCAGGATCTGTTTCTTCAGAACCCCCCAAATCCCAGGAGGCAGCAGCCTGCAGCACCCCGTTGCTGTGTTAGCGACACTGCTCGCTTCCCAGTTCAGGGGAAGAAGGAAAAGACAGCCCCGGGGCTGGGACATTAAGTGACTCTCCGGGACAACAGTTATGCTGGAACATTTTACCACGCAGTAAAGGGTGTGTTGCAGTTCACAAATAATAGTGAAATAGTCCAAACGATTTTTTTTTTAATTTTGAGGGGCCTCCCAAGTAATGCTGGTGGTGGTGGGAGGGGAGTGTTGGGGTCACCCCCAGTGACCTCCGACCCAGGCCGAATGCTCAGTGCTGCGGCTCGGCAGAGCAGTGGTACCCAGGCCTGGAGAACCGTTCATCTTCCTGATAGAGCCACGGTGGAGATTTATGATGAAACGGTGCTCTGTACATGGTTATTAATTGAAGCACCATTCCAAGGGGCAAAAGGTCTATAATGTAAATATCTGTCAGTAGGGAATTGGTTAAATATGACACTGATCATAAAAACAAATAAATGAGCTCTCTGTATACTGACAAGAAATGACCTGGAGAACTATTCTTGGGTTTCGTTGTTATTATTGGTGGTGGTGGTGGTTTGGGGGCCACACCCAGCAATCTCAAGGCTTACTCCTGGCTCTGCACTCAGGAATCACACCTAGCAGTGCTCAGGGGACTGTGTGAGATGCTGGAGATCAAACCCTAGTTGGCTGTATGCAAGGTAATCCCCCCCCCCCCACCACAAACACACACGCTTGCTGTACTATTGCTCTGGCCCCAAGAGAAATATTAAAACTGCAAAGTGCAGAACGGTTCATAGTAGGCCACAAGGAAGAGGAGGAGGATGAAGAGGAGAAGGGGGCGGAGGGGAAGAGGAGGGGAGAGGAAGAAGAAGAAGAAGAACTATACACAGGCCTTTGTGTGTAGGTGCAGGGAGAGCTGCTGCAGGGGCCAGAGCTAGTATAGTGGGTGAGGCATTTGCCTCGCACATGGCCAACCTGACCCAGGTTTGATTCTTGGAGCCCCATATGGTCCCAGAACCCCACCAGGAGTGATCCCTGAACCCAGAGCCAAGAGAAAGCCCTGTGTATCACCAGGTGTTCCCCCCACCCCTGACCAAAAAAAAAGGAAAGAAAGAAAGTGCTCCAGAGTATAGTAGGTTGTGGCTCAGAGAACTTACTTTCGTAGGTGAGGATCTGGGTCTGATCACTGGTGCACGTCAAAAAAAAAAAAAAAAAAAAACAGCAGGGCTGGGAGGGTTGATCTGAGCAAGATTGCCTTGCATGCAGGTGACCCAGGTTCAATCCTGGCATCACACATGTCTCTCGAGCACATAGCCAGGAGTAGGCCCTGAGTACCATCAGGCGTTGCCTACCCTGCACCCCCCCACCCACCCGAATGGAGGTTGGAGAGATAGTACAGCAAGTGGGGCATTTACCTTACAGGTGGCCATCTCAGATTCGATCCCTGGCATCCCATAGTGTCCCCTGAGCCCTGCCAGGAGTGATCCCTGAATGCAGAGCCAGGAGAAAGCCCTGAGTACCACTGAGTGTAGTTCCAAGACAAAAGATAAATAAATAAATAAATAAATAAATAAATAAATGGGATTTTGAGCCAGCCTCGGTTGGCTTTTCTGAGCCTCCCCCGTTTCCCTCCGCCTTGTCCTAGTGCCTCCTTCCCTAGTTTACCCCCCTCCCCCCTGCCCCAGTGCCAAGCTTCCTACTGAAGACAGTTCTCCTGCTCTTGTTTTTATTGCCTTGGGCCTTCGTTATTCCCTTCCAGACCTTCTTTCTATCCCATGTCCGAGAGATCATCCTGAGTCTGTCCCTCTCCCTCTGGGGAGAGGAGAGCATGGAGATCAAACCCTAGTTCCCTAGTTGGCTGTATGCAAGGCAATCCCCCCTCCTCTCCTCCCCCCCCCCCACACGATACTCTCCAGATCTGTTCATGTGACAGCAAATCCCATGACTTCCTCTGCCCTTATGGCCCCGAATCTCAAGTTTTCAGCTTGGGGTATGTACCCGGCTCTCCCCTGCCCGGAGAAGCCTGCTACCCTCTGATCACGTTCCTCTCTCTCTCCGCTCATATTTCAAAATGAAAGTGTTTTCCTTTACTATTTATGTCCTTTCTGAAATTCTTTTCTGCAAGGGCAGGTGACAAACCTAGTTACAGAGGCAAAGGCAAGGACTGACGTTTCCTCTCCTGCAAAGAGCAGCTCCCTGGATCCGAGGACTGGGGGGTAGGGGGGATGGGGGGTATTTGTTCCAGCAGCATGTGGAGGGAGCAGAGCTCGGAGCAGTCTGGCAGTCTGGCGGCTGCCGGGCAGGGCTGCTGGGACACGAGCTCCCGTCTGTGCTGGGTGGGTGCCCGTGGCAGACTGTATCAGTACCCACCCCCCCAGGCACTTCCTGGGTGACCAAGGTGGGGAATGGGGAAGGCGGGGACTGCCCTCTTCCCACTTCACATGAGCCACCTGCAATAAATCCCTGGCAACACACACACACACACACACGCACACGCACACGCACACACACGTACGCATGCATGTACGCCAAACGTGTAACTCAAATATGCACCTACATAGAAATACGCATGGGTCCTGCCTCCAGCCCTGTCTCTAATCCCAGAGTGACTTCTCTCCACGTTCATGGGAACCCTTGCAGGGGTGCAGGCCCTGCCTTTCGTGACCTGGAAGCGGAAGTTGTCGCACAGCGCTGGCCAGAGATGGTCTTTCTGGGCACAGGACACCAACAGGCGGCTCTGCCCAGCTGCCCCCTCCCCTCTCACCTTGCAGATAAACATGATGGAGCCTGATTCTCGAAAGTCCGCTGAGATCAGCTGCCCATAGGAGAACTTCTCCAGCTTCCCCATGGACACGAACTGCCAGAGCTTCTCTTCTGGCCACGAGTAAAACAGGTCCATCGCCCTGCGGGGAGTCATCAGGGCCCAAAGGGCTGAGCACGGCACCACCCCAAGCCTGCCCCCAGCCCCCCCACTACGGGGACCCCTCCAAAACTCTGCCCTCCACCGCAGGAGGTGCCAGCGGCCAGCCATGCCAGGAAGGCGGCATGTCCTACTCGGGAGCTGCCCTTGCTCGGACCAGCTCTCTCTCTCTCTCTGGCCAGTGCCCTCTGCAGCCAGGGGCCCCTCTAGGCTATCGTCCCCACCCTGCCCCTGCCATCCAGGCCCTCCCCTGCGTGCCTTCACTCCTGCTCCTCCTCCCCCCAGCAGCTTCGGGAGAAGCCAGTGCCATTCCAAGGAACACCCTGAGTTTCTCAGCAGCCCACCCCTCCATATGTCTGCAGGGGATACACGTCCAAAGGCAGCCCAGGAACCATCCCCCGGTCCAAGGATCTGGATCTCATCTGGGAGATGAAACAGAAGTAGGAGCATGGGAAAAGGAGCCCGCAGGACTGCAGCTGGGGGTGGGGGGCTTCCTATGGCAGCATCTTCAGGACCCCAAGTTCCTCATTTCTCACTTAGAATAAAACACACCCCTCTCGGCCACTCTCCTGACATGTGTTCTATCTCATGTGGAACAAGAAACAAGAAAGCTACTAGCAGTGTGGCAGTGTGGCAGGGTGTGTGTATTTGGGGGCTCTGTTCTGGAGCCCAGGTAGGTCAGGGACGGGACAGTGCAGGCTCTGGCACCCACCACTCTGGGCCTGCTCGGGGAGAGTGCGAGAAAGGACATCAGAGGGTTGGCTGTGAGCTTAGCTATGGCACAGGACAGAGGGCCCAGCACATACATCATACACATCCCCTCACACACACCACAGACACACACACCGCACCCCTCACACACACCACAGACACACACACCGCACCCCCTTTACCACATACCGTGCACACATATCACACCCCACACATATATACAGCAAACCCCACACCTCCAGCTCCACCCACACACATACCCCACCCCACATATCCTGTACAAACACAAGCGCGCGCGCGCACACACATACACACACACACACACACACACACACACACACATACACACACAGAGGAGGAGATGCTGACTGACAGGATATTACCTAAAAAAATCAAACCGATGCTGAGCATCCTTCTGCACTTCCTCATCCAGTTTGTACTCAAAGAAGTCCTCTCTGTCAACCACCAGGAACTCCGCCTCCTCCATGCAGACCACAGTGGCCTTCTTTAAGGACGTGTTGAGTAAGCCCACTTCCTGTGGGGGACAGGGCCCAAGGCAATGAGAGGCCACCCCGGCCCCCTGGCTCGCAGTCCCCTCTACCTCTCCCAGACTGCAGGTACAAGGGGGGCTTCACCCTTTTTCCCCTCTGTGGGGCTACCCCCTTCCCTCCTGATATGCTTCTTCTAGGAAAAAAGGCAACAGACTTGCTCGGCGGAGGCGAGGGACCGGAAGGAGCCATGTACCAGGCTGGGCAGGGCTGCTCTACACCTCGGCTCACCGCCCTTTTCTGCCTGAGAGGGGGAAAATTCTTATTTTGGCTTTCTGGGTCACATCCAGTGATGCTCAGGGCTTACCCCTGGCTGGCACTCAGGAATTACTCCTGGCAGTGCTCGGGGGCCATATAGGATGCCGGGGATTGAACCCGGGTCAGCATCGTGCAAGGCAAACACTCTCCCCACTCTGCTGTCACTGTCCTCTGCCGAAGAAAATTTTTACATAGCCCCATAGAGGGAGATATAAAAAGATCTACAAATCAAACACTGAGAATAAAGTAAAGCAACGTAAAATTTTGTAAGTCTCGTGATTGCATCTGGGGAAGTGCGACCCGCAGTCTGAGAAGCCGGGGCCCAGGGACCCTCCCCCTTAAACACCACATGGAAGGAGCTTGCTGCAGCCATCCCCAGGGCCCACCCCTCTCCCCCCTACAGGGAAGGATCCTGCACAGAGAACAAGGCAGGACTGGGCCTGGGGGCGTCCATCCAGCTCACCCCGGCCCTGGCCCAGGAAGCCTTATCCCACTCTCACCCCAAAACAGTCGCCCTTGCACAGCAGTTTTGGGTGGGGGTCCAGGAAGGCGCTGCTGCCATCCTCATCCTCAGTCACTGCCACTGTGCCCAGGTAGATGAAGTAAAAGCAGTTGGTCTTCTGTCCCTTCCTGATGATCACGCGCCTGCGGCCAAACCTGGGGTAAGACCAGAGCTGGTGACCCGGGAGCAACGGGGCCCAGGCAGGGATCTGCACATGCGTGCTCTTGCATCCGGAGCACGGAAGCACCGCCAAGGCCAGCCAGGACCTGGGGACTGCCTAAACCCATCACATCCCACCTCATGACGAATACTCCGTCCCTTGCCTCCATTACACAGAAGCTTCCCGAGCACAGCGCCTGGTCAGCCGGCAGAGCAGCGTGACAAATGCTGCTAACTGCTTAGCCGTGGCTTTAGAGTCGTGCCAGAATCCAGATCCTCGTTCTGCTCCCAGCTGCATCGCGGGGCAGCGCGGATCCCCTCTCAGAGCCTCAGTCAATAACCTGTGCCTGAGTGAGCCCGGGATAACAGATAATTCCTCCTATTACGCTCCCCCAGAGGTGCGCTGAGCCTACAGGACACGTAGGGAAGAGATGCTCAGACACAGAGCAAACTTGAAATTTCTGTTTGGGTTTGGGCTACACTGAGAGGTGTTTGGGGGCTACTCCTGCTCTGTGCTTCGGACTTGCGGGTATTTCCTGGCAGTGACCGGAAGACCACGTGGTGCCAGGGATCAACCCTGCGTCTCTACCTTACGAGGGGTGCATTAGGCCTGTTGAACAATCACTCATGCCCTTGGGGATTTGTTGGTTTTGGTTTTGGTTTTTGGACCATGCCAGCAGTGCTCAGGGCTTATTCCTGGTTCTGCGCTCAGGGGTCACTCCTGGTGGAGGCATATGCTGTGGTGGGGTCTGGACCTGGACCAGCTACATGCAAGGCAAGTGTCTTACCTGCTCTACTATCTCTTCAGCCCCAAAGAACCACTTTCTTGACTCTCAGAGAACTGACATATCAGTGGTCCATTGATGAGTTATGAGAAGCCAGAAAGAAGAAGCCCCAAGGCTCTGACCTGAGGGTGGGAAGGGAAAGACTGGCATGCCAAGCTGCGGCAGCCCCCGGTCCCATGAGAGGAAAGTCTGGTTGAGGAGATGGATGTGAAGGAAAAGGCAAGAGACAGGCAGGCAGGCGGACAGAACAACGCTGGGTCCTGGTGACACTGAGCAGAGCTGACCTGGAGAAATACCCCAGGACATTCCTATAAACAAACCCTCGATGCATTCCCTGATGTCCTCTGCTCCCCCTTGGCCTGGAAATAATCACCAAACCAGCAGTCTTTTTTTTATCTTTAATTGAATCACCATGAGAAAACTTACAAAGCTTTCAGGTTTAAGTCTCAGTCATACAATGATCAAACACCCATCCCTTCACCAGTGCACATGTTCCACCATCAAGAACCCCAGTATACCTCCATCCCACCTACCCCTCACCTGTGTGGCAGATGATTTTCACTTTCCTCTCTCTTTACTTTGATTACATTCAATATTTCAACAGAAAACTCACTATTATTATTTGGAATTTTCCCCCCAACAATCAGACCTGCCGAAAAGGCATCATTTGATAATTTGTTTTCCATTGCTGAGAATGAAGAGCATATGAGGGTTTGGATCTCTGATATTTTAGTAATTAAGTCCAAAGAAATTTCTGCCAGAACTCGCGTCACTGCAAGCTCGTACCTCTGTCTCATGGGCTCTAAAAGATAGCGGTCACCACGATGCCACCAGCACCGAAAGGAAAGTCCAAGAGAGAAAAACCTGTCCCCTCCTGGGGTTGCATGGGGCCATAGCTTAGTTCACAGTCTAGAGGCATTTCTGAAAGAAGCCACTGGTGCTGAAAGTAGTTAGTGGGCCTCTGGGATCATGGTCTTTTAGGAGCAGAGGAGCCACTCATGTGCGGCTGCTTGGGGTCTCATCTGGGTGGAGAGCGCACTGTTTTGTTTTTTTTTAATTGAAAACAGGTAGTCTTTAACCATAGCTCAAAGTCTTTGCTAAACCCTGTCAAATTCATTATTTATTGTCATTTCCCTGATGGGAAGACTGAGGCTCTGAGAAGTAAGTTGCTTGCCTGAGGTCACTCGAGGCGGATTTGAGGCTTCAATCCAGAGCATACTGTCTCCACGATTCTTTTCCTATGTGACTCTATTCTGCACCTGACCTCCCACCCTCATGGAATGTTCCTTTAAGAAAGAAGGAACTTCCACAACTCAAGTACCTAGGGATAGGTACTTAAGAGGTAGAAGACAAAGAAGCTTACAAAACACTACTTTAAGAAATAAAAGAGGACACAAGAATATGGGAACATATTCCCTGCTCATGGATCAGGGAGATCAGCATTGTCAAAATAGCAATACTCCCCAGAGTATTACAAATTCAGTGCAGTCCCTATAAGGATATCCATGACATTTTTCAAAGAAATAGATCAAACACTCTCGAAATTGATATGGAACCAAACACACACACCCCACCCCTGACAAGTAGCTAACGCAATCCTAGGAGGAAAAAATACAGAAGGTATCACTTCCCCAACTTGAAACTATACTACAAAGCAGTAGTAATTAAAACAGCATGGAACTAGAATAAAGGCAGACCCCTCAGATCAATGAATTAAAATTGTAAAGTCAGAGACAAACCTTCAGGTATATGGTCAGTTAATCTTTGTATAAGGAGCAAAACATAAGAAGTGAAGCAAGGAAAGCCTCTTCAACAAGTGTTGCTGGGAAAACTGGTCAGTCACCTGCAAAAAAAATGAGCTCAGATCTTTTTCTATGTGCCATACAAGTCAAATAAAAATGGATTAAAGACCTAGATATCAGACTTGAATCCATAAGTTGCATAGAGGAAAATATAGACAGAACCCTCCATGACATTGGAGGTAGAAGCATCTTTAAAGATGAAATGCCACTGATCAGCAAGTAGAAACAAAGACAGACAAATAGGACTACATTTAACTCAGAAGCTTCAAAGTATATGAGGACTAGAACACAGAGATAGCCCACAGACTGAGAGAAATTACTTTCCCACCACTCATCCAACAAGGGGTTAATATCCAAGATATACAAAGCACTGGTAAGCTCAACAAGGAAATAAAATCCAACCCTAACCAAAAATGGGGAGAAGAGATGAACAGGCACTTCTTCAAAGAAGAAATACAAATGGCCAAAAAGCACATGAAAAATTTCTCTGTGTCACTATCACCAGGGAAATGCAAATCAAACCAACAATGAGATATCACCTCACACTACAGAGACTGGCACTCATCATAAATAACAAAAACCAGGATTGACAAGGATGTGGGGGGGAAAGGGACTCTTATTCACCACTGGTGGGAATGTCCACTGACCTTTTTTTTTGCTTTTTAGGTCACACCTGGCTCTGCACAGGGGTTACTCCTGGCTCTGCACTCAGGAATCACTCCTGGCAGTACTCAGGGGACGATATGAGATGCTGGGAATCTAACTTGGGTTGGCCTTGCGCGTGCAAGGCAAACACCCTACCCGCTGTGCTATTGCTCCAGCCCCTGACCGAGCCTTTTTAAGAGAAAATATGGACATTCCTCAAAAAACTAGGAATTTAATTCCCAGCAATTCCATTCCTGTTAATAGTCCCAAAGGGCCCCAAAGCACAGGTCAGAAAAGACATTTGCACTCCTATGTTCATTGCAGCACTGTATACAATAACTAAAATATGGAAACAACCCAAATGTCCATGAACAGATGGTCGGATAAAGAAACTATGGTACATTTACACAATGGAATACTACTTAGCCTTAAGAAAGATAAAGTCATGCAATTTTCTGCAATGTGGATGGATCTGGAGAGTATCACATTGAGTGAAATAAGCCAGAGGGAGAGGAACAGACTCAGAAAGATCTCTCATATGCGGGATGGAATGAAACTTCAAATAAAATGGCAATAGAAACAAAGAGCAGAACTGGTCTTCAGTAGGAAGCTTGGCACTGAGGCAGGGGTGAGGGGGATAAGTTAGGAAAGGGAGCAGTAGGATAATGGGGGAGGGGGAAAGTGCCCACCACAGAGGCAGGATGGAGGGTGGGAGGGAAACTGGGGGCACTGGTGGAAGGTAGTGGGCAATAGTGAAGGGGTTAGAATTGGAACAATATACACCTGAAACTCAGTCATAAATATTGTTATAACTTTGTAATTTATTGTGATTCAATACAAGGAAGGAAGGAAAGAAGGAAGAAAAGATGAAAGAAAGGAAAGATGGAAGGAAACAAAGAAGGAAGGGAGGAAGGGAGGGAGGAAGGAAGGAAGGAAGGAAGGAAGGAAGGAAGGAAGGAAGGAAGGAAGGAAGGAAGGAAGGAAGGAAGGAAGGAAGGAAGGAAGGAAAAAGGGACAGAGGAGGGTGGGGTAAAAACAAAGCAGATGCAGAGTACAATTTGATTTCCGATGGCCCAGGTTTGATCCCCAGCATGGCCTCCAAGCATCCCTGAGAGCAGATTCCCAAGTGCCCACTGGGTATAGCCCCAAGCACAGCCCTAACAAACAAAACTAAAGCAAAACAAGCTGGTGTTTCTCTCTGCCTGGGAAAGCCTTGCCTATACCTCTACCTGTCCAATGCACCTGTTCAAACGCCACCTCCCAAGGTCACCCCAGTCAAGGGGCTGCCTCTCCCGACAGGGTTATGACTGCGGCCGGGGTCCTAAGCAGATAATCAAGGATGCTGGAGGTGGTGGGGAATGGACCCTGGTCAGCGACCTCTGTGGTGGCAGCCTTCAGGGCACAAGCCTACAGCTACCTTCCATCCTAGACCCCAAGACAGGATGTGCCTGTGATATTCAGGGCCTGGAAGTCACTGACAGTGTGCCCACATGTTGGCTTCTCTCCTACAAGGTGCCTTATGTCTAGGAGCTGTTCGCACCACAGTCACTTCCGCACTCAAGGAGGTCTTCAGGGAATCACTATTCATTTATTTATTTTTGGTTCTGGGGCTACACCTGGTGGTGGCTAGGGGCTACTCCTAATGCATATTTTGGGGGTTGCTCCTGCTGGTCTTGGGGCTGTGAGATGCCAGGGGTTGAACCTGAGCCTCCCACATTCAAACCCTGTGCTCAAGCCTTCTGAGCTACATTCTGGACCTGGAATCACATTTTCAGCATAGGAAAAATACAGCAGGAGAGCAGCTGATTAAAATAATAAAATTGTGGGGTTGGAGCAATAGCACAGTGGGTAGGGCATTTGCCTTGGAGGCAGCTGACCCAGGTTCGATTCCCAGCATCCCATATGGTCTCCCAAGCACTGCCAGGGGTAATTCCTGAGTGCAGAGCCAGGAGTAACCCCTGTGCATTGCCGGGTGTGACACAAAAAGCAAAATAAAATAAAATAAAATAAAATAATAAAATTGTGGGGAGTGTGTAGCTAGGGAAATAGCTCAAAAGGCTGAGTCACATGTTTCACATGTGGGAGTCCCATGTTCAATCCCCTTTCCCACAAGATCCCCTGAACATTGCTGGGAGTGATTCCTGAGTAATGAGCTGGACAGCAAGCTATCCCAGGCAGAACTGCATGTGGCCTCCAGTTGTCCTAAAATAAATCGCTTTTCTTTACCTTTTTTGATTTGGGGCCATACCTGGAAGTGTTCAGAGCTCATTGCTGGCTCTGCACTCGAAAATCATTCCTGGCAGTGTTCAGGGGACTATACGGGGAGGGGGGGGGCCAGCAATCAAACCTGGGTTAGCCACGTGCGAGGCCAATGTCCTAACATCCTGGTCCCTGGATCACTTTTCTTCCTCCCTTCCTTCATTTCTCTTTGTTTTTGTTTTGTTCTGTTTTGTTTTGTTTTGTTTTGTTTTGTTTGTTTTTTGTTTTTTGTTTTTGGGTCACACCTGGCGATGCACAGGGGTTACTCCTGGCTCTTCACTCAGGAATTACCCCTGGCGGTGCTCAGGGGACCATATGGGATGCTGGGATTCGAACCCAGGTCGGCCACGTGCAAGGCAAACGCCCTACCCGCTGTGCTATCGCTCCAGCCCCGTTTTGTTTTGTTTTTTGGGTCACACCTGGCGATGCTCAGAGGTTACTCCTGGCTCTGCACTCAGGAATCACTTCTGGCGGTGCTCGGAGGACCATATGGGATGCGGAGGATCAAACCCATGGGGGTCCTGTGCAAGGCAAACGCCCTACCTGCTGTGCTATGGCTCTACTCAGGAGGTGGAACTTCATCTCAGGTTCCTCGAAGAAAAGGAAGAGATGGGAGCGGCCGGCTGATTTCCTACCAGAGCCTCTCCACATGAGGCAGCTCCTTCACGCTGGACATCCTATCCAGAAGCGCCAGGGAGGAACCCTGTGGCCTGTGGAAGCCAGAGTCCGCCCCTACCTGCCCCACCCCACCTCGCCCCACCCCGACCTGCTCCCCCAGCCCAGCTCCCGCCCTGCTGTGCCCACTGACCTTTCAAATCGCATGATCTTGGCCAGCAACAGCTGCAGCTTCTCTGAGTAATTGCGGAAGCTGTCCAGGTTCTGCAGGATGCTGCAGAGGGACTGGACCTCTTGGTGCGTCCTCCATGAGGGCTTCTTCATCATGATCCGGATGGCTTTAGGCGGAAAGTGGCCCTGGAGACAAAGGGTGGGAGTGATTCCCAGGGCCTCCACATCTCCCCAGGGGAGGCCCCTGGGAGCCCGCCTTCCGTTATCCCTCTCAGGGGACATGGTGGTCACACCCACTCAAGGCACCTGCCTACGCACACCATCTCATAGCCCCAAGCACAGTCCAGCGGACCCCCCATTCCACAGATGAAGACAAGAGGCGGGCCCATGCGCTCAGGCTGCCTCCCCCCCCACCTCCTCCTCGGCTCTTCTTGGCCTGTCCTTGGGCAGGTCCTGCTGCCCACCCGGTGATTCCTCCTGGCGTGGATGCAGGAAGAAAATCCCCCAGCAGTCATACCTCCTCTGCAAGGAAGTCCATGGTATCAAAGTGGATCCGGCCTTCCTTCTTTTTCTGAAATAAAGTTGGGGGCAGGTTAGAGAGTCAGCAAGGCTGTACCTCAAGTTTTA
Organism: Sorex araneus; assembly: GCF_027595985.1. Lineage (NCBI taxonomy): Eukaryota > Metazoa > Chordata > Mammalia > Eulipotyphla > Soricidae > Sorex > Sorex araneus. Next base: position 119,602,411 of record NC_073306.1, on the reverse strand, counting down.
TGTTTTTGTTTTGGGGCATACCTGGTGATGCTCTGGGTTTACTCCTGGCTCTGCACTCAGAAATCACTACTGGTGGGCTCGGGGGACCATATGGAATGCTGGGGATCAAACCCAGGTCGGCGGCGTGAGAGGCAAATGCCACTTATTAAACGCTCTTAAGATCTCCGCGGGCTTTATTGTTGTTTTTTTTTCTTTTTGGGTCACACCCAGCGATGCACTCCTGGCTCTGCACTCAGGAACCACCCCTGTCGTGCTCAGGGGACCATATGGGTTGCTGGGAATCGAACCCGGGTCAGCCGCGTGCAAGGCAAACGCCCTACCCGCTGTGCTATTGCCCCAGCCCCCCTCCGCAGACTTTGATACTTACATCCCAGAAAGAGAAGACAGGCTGATTTCGCTGTGTAGTCTCAATGATCTGGTATTCCCGAAACCCCCCCAGGCCTTGGCGGAACATTTTACACACTCGGATCATGATGATGACATCTGTGACGAGCTGGTACAGGCCCTGGGGAGATGAAACAAAAATCAGTGGGATGCATCTGCTCTCTGGAGCCTACAATACTCAGGAGAGGGGGGCAAGTGGAACACAGTGGATGGACACGGAGATAAAAGGTGACAGAAGGCAAGGCTGGCTTCCCAGCTCAGGAAAGTTGCTGGTGCCCTTGAAATTGGCTGGAAACTGGCAACTGTTACAGAAGTTGGCAACTACTGCTTCTGCATGTTGTCCAGAACTACCACTAGTCTAATGCCATGCCTGAAATATACAGGGCTTAGGGACAGTGAGGAGTCTGGAGAGATACCAGGGCCTCAACCTGGAGCTCTGCTGAGGCAGGCGGAGGTCACAGTGTGGGCTGGGATGGCAGGGAGGAGCCAAGCCCTGGGAAAGGTTCCTGGCCTCCTCCTGGCCTCTAGACACATGCCCGGTCCTTGCACATGGCCAAAAGGAACGTGGAGAAAGGGTAATCAGTGTTCTACGTGCCAAGCAAACCCGGATAAGGAAGCAGCTCAATGTCAAAGGACAACAATCCACCAGGCATGGACTCAATTTCTTCAAAATGTCCGTTTTTGAGGGACATGTTTGGAGTGGGACAATGGTGGGGAGGAGTGGAGTGTCTGATGTGGGGTGTGGTGTTTGGGGTGTTGTATGCATGAAATCCTATCATCAATGGCATTGTCAATCATGGTGCCTAAATGTTTAAAGATTAAACATTTCTTTTTTTTTGCTTTTTGGGTCACACCCAGCAATGCACAGGGGTCACTCCTGGCTCATGCACTCAGGAATCACCCCTGGCGGTGCTCAGGGGACCATATGGGATGCTGGGATTTGAACCTGGGTGGGCCTCGTGCAAGGCAAACGCCCTACCCGCTGTGTTATCACTCCAGCCCCAAGATTAAACATTTCTTAAAGAAATGGCGTGTTTCTTGAGGAAACAGCAAGGTGTGTGGTGCTAGAGCAGTAGGCATTTACCTTGCACACGGCGACCACGTTTGATCCCTGGCACCTCATATAGTTCCCAAACACCACCAGAAGTAACTCCTGAGTGTAGAGCCAGGAGGAATTCCTGACCTTTCATTCCCTGTTGTGGCCCCCGCCCCTCCCCACCCAAAAAGCAATGTGTGTAGCTATTTCTAGAATGAGATTCAAAAGACATTCAAACAAATGCAAACTATAAACTTTGCTTGCATTCTGATTCATATTGAGAAGTTGAAAAGATACGTAGGGACAGATACAAAGATTGAGTATGACCAGCTATTATATTTTAAAATAAGAATTATTTTTATGCTATAATAATAATGTGGTTAATATTTTATTTATTTATTTTTTAAGTATTATAAGGCGTGCAGGAGGAACCCCTGGGAACAGAGTGAGGAATTATCCCTGAGAACTGTGGGGTGAGGCCCCCCAAACTGAAAACCTTATATGTGCCAATACAAAAAGCCAAAATGACAAAATACTGATTGTTAGATCTAAGGGATATCATGTCACATGTTTCAGTTTTTATGTATGAAATTTTTTATAATGCAAAACCAACCTTTAAGAATTCAATGATCTAAGAACAGATGTTGGATTGAAACCCAATCATGAACAACTTTGTAAGTGTATAATTCACTGTGGTTCAATGAAAAGAAAAAAAAATAATTCAATTCTGGGGCAGGTAGCTAGCTCAGTGGGCTGAAGGAAGCCTCTATGTGCAGGAAGCCCAGGGGTGTCCCCAGCTCTGCTCGGTTCCCCAGGCTCCCCCAGGAGCAACCCCCGAGCACTGAGCAGGGAGCTGCCCCTCAGCACTGCTGGGAATGACTCAAAAACAAATAAAAATTCTGGTTATCAAAAATGAAGAGACAAACTGGAAACTGGAGGGACATATCTGTCATGAACAGATTCAATGTAGATTGCTAAACAGAATGACAAAGATTATCCAGAATTTATTTATTTTTTTTGGGGGGGGTCATACCCGGTGATGTACAGGGGTTACTCCTGGCTCTTGCACTCAGGAATTACTCCTGGCGGTGCTCGGGGGACCATAAGGGATGCTGGGAATCGAACCTGGGTCGGCTGTGTGCAAGGCGTTTGTGCTGTCACTGCGTGCAACCCGCGTGCAACCCGCTGTGCTATCACTCCAGCCCCCAGAATTTCTTAATAAAACAAAATTCTAAAATCAAAAGAGCACCACAGAAAAATAAGCAAAAGTATATGATAGGTAATCCAGAGGGAAAACAGAAATCCTTAGAGCGAATGAGAAAATGCCTGATTGCTAAAGATGACAGGAAAAGTAAGGAACAGACACTGTTTTATACTTACCTGACTGGGAAAATTGAGAATACCGCACAACATATTAGCAAGGGATTTGGAAAAAATCGAAAGGGGCTAAAGATAGCCCTGGTGGCCCTGGTGGCTCTGGTGGCCCTGGTGGCCCTGGCCTGCACAGGCTGGAAGCAGCACCGCCTCCTTGGGCACAACACTGATCTGTCAGCGTGGTTGGCCAAGGATCCTTCGAGTGAACCCGAGTCTCCTGAGCACTGCTTGGGAGGCAAAAAAAAAAGTCTGGTTTTTGTTTTGGGGCCACACCCAGCAGTGCTCAGGGTTTATTCCTGGCTCTGCACTCAGGAATCACCTCTGGTGGTGCTCAGGGAACCCTCTGGGATGACAGGGATCACACCTGCATCCGCTGTGTAAGAGCAAGCGCCCTACTCACTGTGCTATCATTTCTGTCCCAATTTTCTTTCTCAAAGCAGAGGATGTTTATTGCATTCAAGGACTTATATGTGCTGTGTATGTACTTTAGAGAGACCCACATGCTCACAGAGATGCCGTGGAGATGAGCCCAGCACACCCTAGCTGTGACAAGGTGAGAACAGCTGGAAGAATGGGTGTTGGAATAGCCAGGGACTGCCACAGGGTTGAACAGGCTAGAGAGGATGCATGCCCAAGGTGAGAGCTAACCCATCGCCACAACTGTACCATGTGTTATACTTTGAGTCTGGGAAGTGTTGGGGATCAAACCCAGAACCTCATGTATGCCAGGTATGCGCAGTATCTCTGATTCCCAGTCTTCCCTTTTTTTTAAAAAAAAAAAAAAGTGTGCCATGGGTCAAAGAGATAGTACAGAAGACAGGATGCTTGTCTTGCACATTGCCCACCCTGATTAGACCCCCACATCCCCATACAATCCCCTGAGCCCAGTCAGCACTCTGAGTGCAGAGCCAGGAATAAGCCCTGAGCCACAGCTGGGAGTGGCCCTAAAATTGAGAAGAATAAAATATAGTGCCATATACTATAGTTTCTTATTGATATATGAAATATATATAAAATAAATATTTGAAGTACAAATAGGAAGGATATAGGACTGGAGTGATAGTACAGCTGGTAGGGCATTTGCCTTGCACATGGCCGACCCGTGTTCAATCCCCAGCATCCTATATGGTCCCCTGAGCACTGCCAGGAGTAATTCCTGAGTGCAGAGCTAGGAGTAACCCCTGAGTATGAGCATCGATGGGTGTTACCCAAAAAGCAAAAACAACAACAACAACAACAACAATGAAAAAAACAAAAATTTTTTCATCGAGACAGATAATACAGAAGTCAAGGCACTTGACTTGCATGCTGTTGAGCCCAGTGTGATCCCTGGCATTGTATATCGTCCCGAGTACTGCCTGTGGTTACTATTGAACACTGAGCTAGGAACAGCCCCTGGGCACTGCCAGTGTGGCCTCAAACAGCCCTCCTGCCCCAAATAAAGGGGACCATATGCGGTGTTGGGGGTCCAACCCAGGTACGTCTTACGCAAGGCAAGCACTCTCGCTGCTGTACCATCTCTCTGGCCCTAGAAAGGCTTTAACAAAATTAATATTGAATACAATTTTCACAGCAAGCTACCGAGAGTATCGCGCCCGCATGGCAGGGCCTGGCAAGCTCTCCGTGCCATATTCAATATGCCAAAAACAGTAACAACAAGTCTCACAATGGAGACGTTACTGGTGCCCGCTTGAGCAAATCAATGAACAGAGGAATGACAGTGCTATAGTGCTACAATTTACTATTGTCAGGAACTAACCTAAGCCCTTTGTATGGATCAGCTTATTTCCAAGTCAACACCTCCTCTGGGCAGGAGCTACTATCTCATCTGCACCCTCGACAGAGGAAGAAACAGGCACAGCAGCTCCGGCCACTTTCCTAAAGCTAAAAGCATCCCCCGCTCAGAGGAGACAGGGATTTGCTCCTGGAAAGTTGCCAGAGCCCAGAGTTCAGCCACGTATTCTCCCACTGCTGCCAGACCTGGTCCCCTCGGTCTCAAAACAGCAGCAAGTGGGGGACAAGCAGGACACACAGGTTGAGCAGAGCCTGGGACTTGTCCAGTGTCAAGGAGGTAATAGATCATGGGGCAAGGGTCAGGAGCCTAGTTTGAAGTCTCTCCTGCGCTGAGCTCAAAGGTTCAGGCGGGTACTGGAGCCATAGCTACAGCGTTAGGGTGTTTGCCTTGCTTGTGGCCTTTCTGAATTCGATCTCCGGCACCTCATATGGTTGCCCCCGCCCCCCCAGCACTGCCAGGAGTAATTCCTGAGTGCAGAGCCAAGAATAACCCCTGAGCATTGCCAGGTGTGGCCCAACACCCCAAACCAAAAGTTCAGGGGCTCACATTCACCCTCCCACACTCGCCCCTCCCTCCCTCCTGGGTCTCTTGCTCCTCACCCGTTTTGCCTTCCTGAGCTTCCAGGAATGAATCAGCCTATGTCTCCATGTGGTTGCTGAAGTGGTCAAAGGCCAAATAATCGCTTTGTTTTTCAGGGACATGACAACAAATCCTTGCCCCCTGAGAATCCAATTATACGGGAAAACAAATAGATTCCTTCTGTGGCAAGATAAGAGTTTCTCTCTCCTCACTCCACATGCCAACAATGGCTCACATCCTCACCTTGGAGAAAATCTGCTCTCAGAACCTCCTATGACACAATGGAGGATTCTAGAAAGGAAAAAAAAAAAGCTGACAGGGTCTGGGAAACTGGTCAACGGTGAAAGCACCTGCCTTCAAGCATGAGGGTGCCGGGCTGGGGCCTGGGTGCTGCCTACATATGTCACACAGGATCCTACAGCTCTGTTTGCCCTCCATACCGTCAACCCTGATTCAGTGCCCAGTACTGCACTGGGGCTACCAGGACTAAGCACCGAACCACAGAACCCATTAGCCCTGGGCACCTGTGAGTGTGGCTCCAAAGGCTCAGTGACTGTTATTCCAAGACATCACCCCAGTCTTGGTGGTGGAAGAACCATCTCAGAGCTGTCTGGTTCAACTAGCTGTTTAGGCTTAATAATCAGCTGGTTAATGATAAATGCCCCACGATGCTCCTCTTAGTCTCAGTGCACTCCTTCTCTGTCTTAGAAATAGCATTGCTCGTAGGTTCATACCTGCATCTGATCTTTTTGCTTTGCTTTTGCTTTGTTTGGGACCACACCCAGTGGTGTTCAGGACTTACTCTCAGCTCAGCGCTTGGAGATTGCTCCTGGCAGTGCTCAGGAGACTATATGCTGTTGGGGTTCCAAACCTGGGGTTAGCCTGCTCTCCCCGTCACTGCACTCTTTGCCCAGCTCTGCATTCTGATTATTTTTGTTTGATCTGAGTTTAGGTTTGGGGTTTATGTCTGGCAGTAGTTGGAGGCTCTTTTTGGCTCTGCATCTGGGTTCTGGCAGTAATCAAGGTTCCAGGGTTCCACCCAAGTTTCCTGCATGCAAAGCCTGCACTCACCCAAACATCTTTCAGGCCCCTGCCGTGGATTCTTGAGTCTCTAATAAACTAAGTATGCTAATAAACTACTTTCTATACTTTATTTTTTGGTGGGGGGCACACCTGGTGGTGTTCAGGGTTCTGCACTGAACACTCGGATCACTCCTGACAGAGCTCTGGGGACCTTTCTCAGCACTGGGGACCAAACCTAGTCAGGCACATGTAAGATGAGCAAGCACCTTACACTCTGTTCTCTCTCTGATCCTTTCTGTACATTCTCGGACTCTCTCTCATCTTTGTGGCAAAATCAAGACTGAACAATCAGGAGAAGGTTAACAGCTTTAGTCCCAACTAGGCTTCTTCTAAAACAGAAGTTGTACAACAGATGTTTATAGAACCTGACTATGTAAAAAGCATAAATGTATAAGCAAGCACAAAGGTCAAAAGTCATGGTTTCCATTTATATGGGTTCACAAATATGG